>NC_083437.1:28903232-29503232 GCF_020745735.1 Hemiscyllium ocellatum | reverse complement strand
CCTAGCCTGTTATGGGAGCTTGCTGTGTGGAAATAGGTTGCTGTATTACTTATATTGCAACAGTGATTATGGACCAAACCTCACTTTTAGGCAAAGTGTCAGTTTCCATCAAGAGTTTCTCGCCATTATGCCTAGCGAGATCTCTCTCTGTATCTGACCAAGTGCACCTCATTAAAGACCTACTCCACTCCTATAGTGTTGTCTTGTCCCATCACATCACTTGACATTCCTGGATCAACTTACATCTCACTAGTTATCCGCCGAAAGACCAGCATCCTTGGTGCATGTGCCATCTTGAAATGGTTGCTATGCACCTGAATAAGCATTAGCATTCCGAAGCTGCCTTGCCAGACAAAATGGTCTTTTTGAAGATGTCTGAAAAAGGGAAATCAAGATTGTGATTCTCCAACAGGGACCTGAAGGTGGATGTGTGATCCACAGGAAGGCTTATGCCTGGGTCTGGAGGAATGATCAGCTGTCTGCAAAAAGGACAATGACCTACTTCGCTCCACCAGCCACCACACTCTTCTTTCTGCTCCTGCACCCATCTCTCATCAAAGGTAATGCTCTTCCACTCTCACTATTGCATGCAACATCTCTCACTTGCTCCCATTCCACCCAAACCTACCACACCTTTGACCCTGCATGGCCTCTGTGCTGTCTACTCACTCACCTGAGATATCTCACCATCTTTTGACCACCTGCATTAGCATCAACAATTCGGGCATCCACTGAATTCCCATTCAATTCTTTCCCTCATTCCAGGAGAAAACAGCCCACATTAAAGTGGATAGAGCCAACACAAGAAGAGAATTCAGGACTCTGCAGGAGAAGACTGCAGGGATGCCAAGCCATCTACGTCCCATAAAGTGAGTAAGTACAATTCTCCTTTGCACTACAACTTTCAGGTTAACCCATCTGTCAATGTCATCTGTTGCTTGCCACTTCTAATCAATGGCTGCAATTCCTTTTCTTCTTTATGCCTTGCAGGTGCCAGCAGGATGTCAATAGCCTCTGCAGAGAAATGGGCCACTCGCCCAGAACTCATCTCCTTGACCTCTGAGGAAGAAAATTCACAGATGTCAGAGGGAGTATTGGCAAAGCGGCCTCCTGCACACAAGGCCAGCTCCGATACTGACATCTCGGTGCGAACATCAGCTTTAGAAAATTTAGGAGCACAAGCTGCTGAGCAACCTGCAGCTGGCCAATGAAGAAACACTGGGTCTTGGAAGACTTGCCTTGGGCAAGATGATCCTCAGCATGTCTTGGTCATCCAGACACAATTAATCCTCTAAGGCCAACAGATTCTACTGTGGAGCAGGCTCCCTCCCTCTCAGCTGTGGAATTTGAGAAATAGTGGGAGGGAATGAAAAAGTCAAATTCTGTTCAGGTAGTTTGATGGTATGGATGGCATTGCACACTATATAAAATCTCACATTTGTATAAATGTTAATGTTTTTGTTTGTTTGAGTCTCTTTACAGCCATATAGTAAGATGTAAGCCTCTTGACTGAAGACTGCTAAGTAGCAAGGCAAATTACCTGGTTACGTGACTGCACTAATAAGCGCAGCAAGGTGAGGCAGGGATGCTGTGAGCATCCAGGTGGGCACTAAGTGAGCGAGGGCTAACAGAGTAAGTAAGTATTCCTAAGATGTGGCCTGGCCCAATGTGTGAAGTGGGTACCTGTTCCTACATTCAAATTGTCCTTAAAGCAGACTTTCAATCGTTGTTGCTAGTGTATCTTGAAAGGCAGGGCTCAACTTCCTAAGCATGTTGCAAGTGGATTGGAGAGTTGCTGTGAAGATCCTGGGGAAATGACAATTTATGGATCTCATTGGTCGCGAGCAAGAGGTGCATGTGTCTAGTGTCTACAGGTTGTGCCCTGAGACACTGTTGCATGGTGACCAATATCTAACTTTCCACAGCCAGCAGTGAGATGAAGGTGCCACGTAGCCATCTATATCGAGAATTCTTTGCATGTAGATTACTCATGGCAGATGGTAGGATAGAAAACTACATATCAATGAGGTGAGACATGCAATTAATAAGGTTGTTAACAAACAATATAGCCCCTTAATATGCAACCTAGTGCTGTCACCGAGTGAAAATCTCGTCGCAATGCCCAGAACTTAGTCAAAAGATGCAATTCTTAACGTCATCATAGGGACTTGCTGGATTTCTCACACAATTCTGCCATATGTCTCAGCATAGCCCACATCATTCAGCCCCAGTAAGATTCTGCCCTACATTTTAGTAAGGACTTAGTTGCCATCCATACCATCAAACTGCCTGAACAGAATTTGACTTTTTCATTCCCTCCCACTATTTCTCAAATTCCACGGCTGAGAGGGAGGGAGCCTGCTCCACAGTAGGATCTGTTGGCCTTAGAGGATTAAGTACTTCCAATGGCCTGAGGTTGTAAAATGCACAGAAATGCAAGTATTTCTTTCTTCCTTTCTTATGCAAATTATCTTGAGATGTCAAACTCAGAAAATATATTTGCAGGAGAAAAATAATGCTTGGAGATTTTTTTTACATCCCAACTCCCAAGTGATGTTCCCACATTCTTCCAAGACTAGTGATACAAAAAGCCAAACATAAGAAAATCATAATCCTCTCATCTTTCTTCACTGTGAGTTCACAGCCAACTTTCAATTATCACCTGAAATATCTAAACTGTCGAAGACCAATAGGCTGTGCATGGATAAGCAAGACAGATCACATTTGGAATGAGACACAGCCTGAGTCTGTATGCAGGTTGGGGAATTTGGACACAGCATGGGAATTTGGTGCAGTAGGGAAGAGGTGCTTTTTCTTGATTTTTTTGGCTCATAGTCTGTCAGGGTTTTTTCAACAGGATAAATTTATGCCGAGGATTGGCACAAAACAAAGAGTGAAGTACTAGAAAACCCTAAGTTCATTGGCTGGTAATAGCTACAAATTTGACAATCAATTATGGGTTATTATAGCTTAAAGGTAAAATGGTGAAATATTTACAGACTAGAAAATAAAAGAAATTTTCAAAATCAAATTAAGAATTAAGTAAATAAAACAGAGATGCGTGGTAAGGCAATGTGTTATACCTGTATGGTGGACCCATTGTGGGCCATACTGACCACATTTGTAGCAAGTGTTGGTTGCTTGAGAAATTGCAGCTTAGAGTTAATGAGCTGGAGCCTCAGCTTCGAACTATGCGTCACATCAGGGAGGTGGAAAGTTACTTGGACTCTGTGTTTCAGGAGGCAGTCATACCCTCAGAACAACTACCTCAAATTCAGACAGTGGTCAGGGACAGGAGGGTGTGACTACGAGCAAGGCAAATAGATGGATCCAGGAGGTAATACCGAAGTACCCTCAACCCTGAATCTGTCTTATAGATTTGAGATTCTTGTTCCTTGTGTGGATGAGAGTGAAGCCTCGGAAGGATGAGCAAACTGTCCATGGCACCATAGTACATTCATAAGATGAGAAAGAGAAATCGAATTGTCATCAGGGATAGTACAATCAGAGGAATAGATACAGTTCTCTGAGGCCAGGATTTAGAGTCTGTGTTGCCTACCAGCTGACAGTGTTCAGGATATCTCATTTGGTTTGCAAAGACCTTGGAATGGGAGGGGAAAGATCCAGTTGTCATGTTCCACTTAGAGAAAGAGGAAAGAGGTTGTGCTGAGGAAATAGGAGCAGCTAGGGGCTAAGTTAAAAAACAGAACCAAAAAGATGATAATCTCCAGATTATGAACTGAGCCATGAGCAAATTGGCACAGCATCAACAAGACTAAAAATGTAAATACATGGCTCAGAGATTGGTGTGGAAATTCAAGGGACATTGGCACCAGGACTGGGGAAGGAGGGAGCTGTTCTGATGGGACACGCCCCACCTGAATCATGATGGGACTAGAATCCTGGCAAATCATATAACTAGGGCTGTTAATAGGGCTTTAAACTAAATAGTGAGGGAGGGGGCATTGTGGGTTCAGTTGCATGGAAAAACGTTGAAGGGGTGGAGAGCTCAGCAAAGGTTATTTAAATTTCCAGAACTAATAAGAAGACAGAGGATATGGAAAGGGTCAAGAATCTAACTTCAGACATAGCAGATAAGGGGACAATCAACTCTGACTGCTGCCCTACACTTCCTGAAGTGACACTGGGACACACCACTGAGTAGATGTTCTATTTTATCCCCATTTAAGATCAACAGAAGCAAACAATTAGGCAGGCTGATCTACAAATTAGAGAAATTGCAACCATAAAGTTGACTAGCACATTCTTACTTCCAACAGAATCTGGATATTCTTAATGTATGAATCACTTCCATAGATTAAGATGGTGCATGAATCTCATTAAATTAATAACATTGCAAACCTAGAAAAATCTTGTGTAGATTTGCTCTTCTCCAAACACTTGGCAAGTTTTGCAATTTTTAAACATGCAAATTAAGATACATTTGAAATTGAGGGATGTGGCTTCCTGCTTAAAACAGTCAGTTGCAACCATCCTGTTACAGGAGGGTATTCCAATAGGTGGAAGTAACACAGACACTGTATGTCTTACTACAATACAGAAAATGCTCATTTAAACTCCTAGTTGATGAAAATTGTGACTACAGATGAAATGTCTTTAAGTGAATCATGGTTTACCAGAAAAATCAAATTAAATTCCGAGTTAATTCTAAAAGACCTTCCTTATCAGAAGAAAAACTAAAACATTATACATTGTAAGTTGAAATACTTCACATTCAGAATTCCTAAATGTGATCACATTCAAAATAAAATTAAAATATAAAACAAAAATGGAAATTTCTACTGACAGTACTACAGATACCTTCTGCCTATATTTTCATAAAACAGGGCTCCAGAGGAAAAACTGAACCAAATTTAAGTTGTGTTTGTGGTTTTATCAGGCTAAGATATCTAACATTAGAAATTAATTCAACTGACCTCACCCTAATCTCCAAGATACAGCATTCTCATGCTTTGGTGTGGGAGGTTGGAGTTAGACTGAGGGTTGACTGTGGCACCACAATAAGTTATTTCCCATCAACCACCTCCTTTATTCCCATCTCCACTGTTGCCCTGTGGAAATCCTGCTTCATCTGACACATACACATACACAGCAATCATTGGATCTACTTCTTTGACTCCATTTGCTCTGTCCCTCCCTAAGATTATGGAAGTTCCCAATGCTCCACACACCAGATTAGGAAACTTTGCGTGAATCAGCATTAAGTGGTGGCTACTTTAGCATTGACCCTGGTGCCATGTATGGGATTCAAATAATTTATATATTTGCACAAAGTTTGGGATAAAGCTTCTTGTTCAGTCACAAAGAAGTGAAAGCTCATTGACTCGGATTTCTTTTTCACTCATGAAACATCTCCACAGCCCTCATATTGGAACACTGACATTGAATCAGATCAGCGAGAGGCCATAAAACACAGGATAGGATAGAAAGAGGCTGCAGACGGTTAGATATGGGAAAAGGCTGTAAATCTGGTGGCTGAAGGGGAGGGGCTGGAAGAAACAGGAATGAGTCTTGCCACATTCAACGAGGTTACAGACACAATTAACTTACTGAAAATAAAGCAAAACAACAATAAATAGAGTGACTTTATACAAGGACTTATTGTAGATGTATTAGCACTTCACCACGAGTTGTCCTTTGTCTATTTTGCAGATAAAACAACTAGTGACACCTGCTGGCAGAGAACTATCACTACAAAAAAGTGACAATTACCATCTGTTGAAACCATGATGATTGACATCTAATTATCAAGATTGGTAAACTCAAGATTGAACAAATGAAGATTAACTGCATCAACTCCTACCCTAACTCGATCACTGTGCAGGTTGGTGTGTGTGTATGTTATATATATTATATCTGGAATATTTTAAACTTTTTCATGCTACATTTAAATCCAGCATTCAGCAGGGATTGAGGAGACATTACAGTGATTCACACAGCTTCCCAGAGAGACACATGGAGATGCATGAACTAGTCAGACTCATTCATGTATTAATTATTTCTCCAACAGCCCCATCCCCAAAACAGTCTCTAAACTCTGCTTCTGGATTTGTGACAGGCTCTCAGTTGAGACAGACTCAATCAAATGAACAAGGTCATTACGGAGACTCCAGATCAAGCAATAGAAAAGGGAGAAATATATTTCAGAATTTTGAAATCGGAAAGGAATTGATGAGTGATTTTCAGGAGATTAAGGGCTAGGGTGAGAGTGTGGGTAAGTGGAGTTGAAATGCCCATCAGCCATGATTAAATGGTGGAGTGGCTGAATGGCCTTACTCAGCCACTCAGTGAGGCTGAATGGCCTTACTCAGCCACTCAGTGAGGCTGAATGGCCTTACTTCCACTTCTGTGTCTCATGATCTTATGGTCTTAAAACCAGGAACTAGGATTACAGACCAAGGGCAACACTTTACAAGGACATGCTTTGTTCTTGGCATCATTGTTTTGTCCCATCCATGCTGGAAAATGTTTATTGTTCTAGAAGTATCCTGGTTCTCTCACTACAGATCATCATCCCTAGATCATCCACACCACTGAGCAATTTGACTGTGAGAGGTGTCACCACTGAGCCTGATGCTGACCTTAACGAATGTCACACATTGGAGATTTGCTGGGGCCTAGAGGCACAGATACTGACTCTTGTGCTGTAACATACTGGTATAATCCTGATTATGGATTCACAATGGCTGAGTTGCCTGTGATTAACAATTCTACACAAGACAGGGGTTGAAAGAAAGCAAAAATGAAGACCTGCATTTATGTAACCCCTTTAATATAATGAAATGCCCTGAGATGTTTCTCAAGTATGTTGTCAAGACAAACTTGACACCAAACCACGAGAGATGTAAGGATAGATGGCGTCAAAATGCTTGGTCAAAAAGGTAGGTTTTAAGGATGGTTTTCAACATGCAGGGGGCAGAGAAGCAGAAAGAGTTAGGTCGAGAATTCTAGGGATTTAGGTCTTGGCAGTTGAAGGCACCACGGATGAAACAATGAAAATAAAGGATGAAGAAGAAGCTAGAATTGGAGGAAAACAGAGATCTCAGAGGGTTGTAGGGCTGAAGGATTACAGAGAAAGTGATGTTTGATGCCATAGTTAGATAAAATAACATACATAAAAATCAAGGTGTTGTCACCAATATTTGTGGAATACGGGTCTTGTGGGTAAAAGTGACTTTTGAAATTGCATGCTGGCCTGGCCCCAGATATTTCTCAATGGGGAGTTTGTTGAATTAATTGAACACATGTAACAGGAGAAAATACCATTTGGCCCGATCAGTCCATGCTCATTGTTCTTTGCTGGATTCCTCTGGGTTGGGGGTTCTCCTACATTATGGGGCATAGCTGCAAGAGTGAACTTGAACTCATAACTTCCAGAATTGTTTTTTAGGATGACAAGATGTTTTGATTGGGTAAACATAGAGAAGAAAAGTTCCACTTGCAAGTCATGACCAAAATAGGGGCTCTGCCCAGGACAGTCAAAATTAAATCTAAATGGGCAATTCAGGATAACATTTTTACGCAGAGTGGTTAGAATCTGGAACTTCCTGCCATATGGAGTAGGTGAGACAAATAGAAAGAATACATTTAAGGTGAAACTAGATAAATACGCAAGAGAGAAAGGAACAGGATACATCAAATCCTCATTGTAACAAAAAATTCAAGTATCACTCTAATACTTCTGCTGTGTACTGCAAAGGACTACACAATCAGACTGGATGAGTCACCAATGGAAAAAAAGGATAGAATTTAGGGCTAACCTCACTAGTACCCAGAAAGAAGGACGTTGTGAAACATAAAAGGGTTCAGACAAGATTTACAAGAATGTTGCCAGGGTTGGAGGATTTGAGCTACAGGGAGAAGCTGTTTCCCCTGCAGAGTCGGATGCTGAGGGGGTGACCTTATAGAGATTTATAAAATCATGAGGGGCATGGATAGGGTAAATTGAAGAGCTCATGCTCGAAACATTAACTCTCTTGCTCTTCGGATGCTGCCTGACTGGGTGTGCTTTTCCAGCACCCCATTTTTCAACTCTAGACAAGGTCTTTTCTCCAGGGTGGGGACGTCCAAAACTAGACGACAGAGGTTTAAGATGAGAGGGGCAAGATTTAAAAGGGATCTAAGGGGCAAGTTTTTCTTCCGTGCGTGGTGGGTATACGGAATGAGCTGCCAGAGGAAGTTATGGAGGTTGATACAATTACAACATTTAAAAGGCATCTGGATGGGTATATGAATAGGAAGTGTTTAGAGGGATATGGGCCAAATGCTGGCCAATGGGACTAGATTTATTTAGGATATTGGCATGGGCGGATTGGACTGAAGCATCTGTTTCCATGCTGTACAGCTGTATGTCTCCATGACTCTATCCCTCCATCCATGAGTAGCGAATCAATGGATAATGGGGAGTCAGTATAAATTAAAAAGGTTAGGTGAAGTTGGATGAGAGGATGTTCATGTGTATCAAATGCTCTGTGTCTGGTTCTGCAAATACTTTATGAGATATAATGGAATATTGAAAGTATGTGGATTCCTAGTCAGACAGTATCTTGAGTACTGCATAGAACTGAGGACAATATCTAACTGCTGAAGGCAATGCAGAGGAGACCTAAGAGGCTGATAATCCAGTGGTCACGATCTGAGTCAAAGGGAAAGACTGCACAAAAACTGATTTTTCATTCAGGTAAGTAGATAGATGAGAGGAGATCTTTTACAGTCATGAAACACAGGAACAGCAAATGGCTATTCAAGCCCTCAGCTGGTTTTACCCTTCAACTAGGTGTTGGTTGATGTGCATCTCAACCACATCTGTTTGCTTTGGTTCTGTTCATTTGATACAGTTTTTAGCAAAACAAAAATACCAATTTCAGTTTTTAAATTTTCAACTGACCCTCAGCCTCGAATGCTCTCCTTCTGGGAGATTTCCATGCCCCTCTGTGTGGGGTAAAATTGTGAAAGCAATTCAACTTAATTACCAGATTGTGACAAGGACTCACAGGTTCAAAGAGGGGAAGTTAAATTTCAGATTGAAATCTGGAAGTCTGATCGCTGTGTGAAATTAACTTCTGAGTTTAACAACTGAGGAAAAATACTTTGAATCATTAGAAGTAAATTGACTGGTGAAATGCAGAGGGAGGGGTTACTTTGGAGTTTGCTCTGGCGAGAGGTTCTAAAGAGGCCAAAAGGTCTGATTTTATGACTGGAACTAAGAAGAAAGTATATCTGCTAATGATTTTCTGCACCATCTCCACAAGCTGCAAGCCTGAAACATTTTTCCACGTATGAGATTAAGTTAATACAAAAGTAGGATTGTTGCCCTTTGGGATAATATCTCTACTATTTCCAATTATTAGCCTCTTGCTTGAAGACCGTACAAAACATACCAATGTAAGAAACAGGAACAAGAAGATAAGAACATGGCTGTTAAATTCAATCCACAGCTTCCAGCAGTAAAGGTTTCAAAGAATTCTTCAGAATCCTCCCAATGAAGAGGAATCGCTTACGTTTATCTGAGGGGGCAGGTGAGACCTTAGATTAACTTTCTCATCCACAAAATGTCGTAATCTGGTAATTAAATTGAATTGCTTTCACAATTTTACCCCACACAGAGGGTCATGGAAATCTCCAAGAAGGAGAGCTGTTGAGGCTGAGGGTCAGTTGAAAATTTAAAAACTGCAATTGGTATTTTTGTTTTGCTAAAAACTGTATCAAATGTACAGAACCAAAGCAGACAGTTGAAGGGTGAAACCAGATGTGGGCCTGAATACCTATCTGCTGTTCCTGTGTTTAATGACTGTAAAAGATCTCCTCTCATCTATCTACTTACCTGAATGAAAACTCAGTTTTTGTGCAGTCTTTCCCCTTGACTCAGATCATGACCATTGTCTCTCAGTACACCACAAAGCAGGGCTCTTCTGGCACAGTGGTAATGTCCCTATCTCTGAATCAGGAGTCCCAGATTCAAGTCCCACCTGCTCTGGAGCTGTGTTATGACATCTCTGAGCAGCTGATTTAAAAATACCTTGAGTTCGTGAAGAAGCAGCACAGAGACAACCAGCCTGGAGTTTGTGCTGAAATCCCTAGAATAGGGCCTGAAACCATGACTCAGAGGTGAGAACATTACCAACTGAGCCACAGCTGACATCTGAAGTTTACAAACACAACAATCTCCCTCAAAGACATTTCTGCAGCAACATCGTAAAACAGATAAAACATCAGACAGGAATAGGCCTGAAAAATTGCTGAACGTCTCAATTTATTCCAATTCCACTCAATCGGGGGGACTAGCAAGGGAAGCGGAAAGAAGCAATCATGAAAGAGACTGCAACTGTGAGATTGGAATGAGTCCCTCATTGCCAGCGCCGCCCCCACCCCGAAACAATCAATAGTCAATGATGCAACAAACGCGAGCCTAAAGGTGATGGAAAAGCCCTGTTTTAATTTGTATACACATGCTTGACTGAAGTCTGCTGCAGAAAGATCGTAATCAATGCGAGCGCCGGCTTTTCAACAAAGGGCACCAGCATGCCTTGGCAGTAACCCAACCCTGGCATCCCTGTGGCCATTTACATTTTCTGTTACCTTGCATTATGGCTCTGGAGTTTTATAAGCGTCCCCCGATTTATCACTTGCAGGGGAAAAGAGAAATAAAGCCCCCAGAATTCACCGCCCCCATCTCCTCCAGCTCTCGCCGCCTATTCCGAGGTGCATGATCACTGGGTAATAATATGGTGTTTATACGTCCTGTAAATGTCAGTCAGGCTGATGTAATTTACCCTAACAGCATTTTATATCGTATCATAAAATTTATGCTCAGCTGTGACTTTGAAGTGCGGCCGGATGTAAAATAGGTTTTAATGTTGGAGCTGAGGAGAATGAGGATGCAGCCTGAGGTTCCAACTCCAGCCCCTGGCAATGACATGGGTCAGCCCTCGATATTCTGTGGAACTTTTCTTGTTTCTGTTGGCCCAGGTGTTTTTCTCCATTTTGTTTTCTGATTCATGCAGAACTTGAAAATAAATGCTAACCTTTTCATATGCATGTATTTGTGTGTGCATTTTTCTATGTGTGCATGGTTTGAGTTCCTCAGCTAGTTGATTTACGTAACCTCCATTATGACTGAAAGCCCTTTTGAAAATGTGTCTTCCTTCTATCTTGTCCTTTTTTTTGAAAATAAACAGATACTGGGAAATCTTAACTCTGATTTCTCTCCACAGCTGCTACCAGACCGACTGAGTTTTTTCAGCATTTTCTGTTTTTGATACTGGGATCCTTTTGTACTGGAGTAAGAGAAACAGAAGGCAAGGTTTTAGTTTCAATTATCTAAGAAGAGAGGAAGAAGGGACGTTATTTTGCTGTTGCGACTCTTTGGCTATTCAGTTATATCAGTGTAATCCAGAAGGATTTTGATGCTTCCCAGATGTGATCAGATCACCATGTACACCACATGATACCAAATATATGTCATGTTGTTAAAACAAATAACCGATTTTTTTGAAAATAGGATTAAGTTTTAAAGTGTCAATAATCAAGGCTGGTATGGGCCAGGATAACAGCCTTACAAGGGTTTTCTGACCAACTGTTCGGCAAAGAAAGTCTGCACTTACATTCCCAAAGAGACAGTGACCATCTGTGGGTGGCACGGTGGCACAGTGGTTAGCACTGCTGCCTCACAGCGCCTGAGACCCGGGTTCAATTCCCGACTCAGGCGACTGACTGTGTGGAGTTTGCACGTTCTCCCCGTGTCTGCGTGGGTTTCCTCCGGGTGCTCCGGTTTCCTCCCACTGTCCAAAGATGTGCAGGTCAGGTGAATTGGCCATGCTAAATTGCCCGTAGTGTTAGGTAAGGGGTAAATGTAGGGGTATGGGTGGGTTGCGCTTCGGCGGGTCGGTGTGGACTTGTTGGGCCGAAGGGCCTGTTTCCACACTGTAAGTCTAATCTAGTCTAATCTAATCTAATCTAATCTGTTACTGAGCTGTTCCACTTCTGACAAAGTGTGCTCTAGTTTATTTGTAAAAACAAATTTCTTCAAGAGTAAGTTGTCATTATTTTATAAGAGTCATAGAGATGTACAGCACAGAAACAGACCCTTTGGTTCAACCCGTCCATGCTGACCAGATATCCCAACCCAATCTAGTCCCACCTGCCAGCACCTGGCCCATATCCCTCCAAAACCTTCCTGTTCATCTACCCATCCAGATGCCTTTTCAATGTTGCAATTGTACCGGCCTCCACCACTTCTTCTGGCAGCTCATTCCATACATGTACCACCCTTTGTGTGAAAAGGTTGCCCCTTAGGTCTCTTTTATATCTTTACCCTCTCACCCTAAACCTTTGCCCCTCTAATTCTGGATGCCCCAACCCCCTTCCACCCCCATTCCCACTCCCACCCCAGGGAAAAACTTTGTCTATTTATCCTATCCATGCCCCTCATGATTGTATAAACCTCTATAAAGTCACCCCTTAGCCTCCGACACTCCAGGGAAAACAACCCCAGCCTATTCAACCTCTCCCTAATCCTCCAACCCTGGCAACATCCTTGTAAATCACTTCTGAACCCGTTCAAGTTTCACAACATCTTTCCGATAGGAAGAAGACCAGAATTGCACGCAATATTCCAATAGTGGCCTAACCAATGTCCTGTACAGCTGCAACATGACCTCCCAACTCCTGTACCCAATATTCTGACCAATAAAGGAAAGCATACCAAATACCTTCTTCCTATCTACCTGTGACTCCACTTTCAAGGAGCTATGAACCTGCACTCCAAGGTCTCTTTGTTCAGCAACATTCCCTAGGACCTTGCCATTAAGTGTTGATATATTAGGAGATTCGGGAATGAAAACAAATTGACCAATCTCCGTGTCTTGGCTTCTGCATTCTGACTTGTCTTGCTTGCCCTCTGTTGTCAGTCTTTTTGAAACACTGCATTCGGATATTTAATAAACTTTGGGTTCATGGCTACCTTCCAGTTTTGTTCCTTTTATGTCATATGCTCCTTAATCCTTTCAATCGCTTGTTTCAAAAGATCTATTAAGATGAAGGCTCAACATGATTGGATATTGGTACATTGCCTCAGCTTGCCAAAATAGAACATCACAGCCCTCCTTGTCACCCATGCAGCCCCTGGCCAATATCTCTGTCACAGGCTAGATGCAGTGTTCCAGCGAAGATCAGCACAAGCTGGAAGAACAACACCTCATTTTCTGCTTGGGAACTCTGAAGCATTCTGGACTTAATGTTGCGTTCAACAAATTTAGGCTGAGGCACCTTCTCCCATTTCCTTACTCCAACCCCCACACACCAGGCTTTGTCATCACATGGGCTATGACCACACACAACCCATTTTCAGCTATTGATAGCTCCCAATAGCAGCTTTTCATTGCCTCAGATTAATCTTCACCCAATCCTTTGTCTGTTCAACTGTTTTTCTCTATCATTGGACTCTATCTCCACCTGTCATTTGTTGTCTCCACTCCCCCACTCCATCTACTCAGTTCTGAAGGGTGACCGAACCCGAAACATTAACTCTGACTCTCTCCAGAGAAGCTGCCAAACCTGCTGTGTTTTTCCAGCAATTTCCGCTTTCATTTCTGATTTCCAGCATCTGCAGTTATAGGGTCATAGAGCTGTACAGCATGGAAACAGACCTTTCAGTCCAACTCACCCATTGCTGACCTGATATACTAAACTAATCTAGTCCCATTTGCCAGCATTTGGCCCATATCCCTCTAAACCCTTCCTATTATGTACCCAGATATCTTATAAATGTTGTAATTGTACCAACCTCAACCACTTCCTTTGGCAGCTCATTCCATACACGTACCATCCTTGGCATGAGAAAGTGCCCCTTAGGTCCCTTTTATATCTTTCTCCTCTCACCTTCTACCTACAGTAGTGGACTCACCTACTCTGGGGAAAAAGACCTTCACTACTCACCCTATCCATGTCCCTCATGATTTTATAAACCTCTTTAACTTCACCCCTCAGCATCCAATGCCCTAGGGAAAATAGCCCCACCCTATTCACCTTTCCATATAGCTCAAATCCTCCAATACGGGCAACATTGTTATAAGTTTCTTCTGCATCCTTTCAGGTTTTAACATCTTCTTTCCTATAGCAGGAGACCAGAATTAAAAGCAGTATTCCAAAAGTGCGTAACTAATGTCCTGTACAGCTGAAATATAACATCCGAACTCCTATAGTCAATGTACTGACCAATAAAAGTAAGTGTACCAAACACCTTCTTCCCTACCCTGTCTACCTGTGACTGCACCTTCAAGGAACTATGAACCTGCACCCTAAAGTCTCTTTGGCAATTCTTTTTTGTTTTTGTCTGTTGCTCACGTACCTCAACTGTTTTGTGAAAACCACAAATTACCAGCGAAAGAAAACCAAAGTTCTCAGTTAGAAAGCTGGGCACAATGTAATTTTTAAGAATAAATTGACCATTATCCTTCCAAAGGTCAACCATGCCTTCAGAGCACTTTGCAAGTGATCCCACTCATCTAAACGTACTGTCATTTAAAGGCTACGAGATTTGACAGGAATGGAGAAGATAACAAACAGACGACTATATTTCTTGTTTCACTAAGCATGTGGCCTTTCAGCTTCCAGATCATTAGAGGCATGATCACCTCACCATATTTTGATATAAAATGTTTCAGTCTGACCAATATGTGACTAACAGCAATACAGTTAATTCTTACTTGCTCATTTAAAGACAGATGACAAATAATGGTCTTGTGAATGACACCCATACTCATACCCATCATCACAACTTTTACATCTCAGTATTCTGTGACACTAAAAGTGAATATCAATTCACAGCTGATTTGTTATGCATGACAAGTGGCAAATGTATTAAACAACACTGTCATAGGCTCCCTTGTCTGCAGAAAAAGTTTTTATACATTACATCAATTCTTTTCAAAATATAAAACTTTTGAATCATATCATTCCTAACTCTTCTATATTCCAGGGATTACAAGCAATGCTTATAAACAAGGAATGCTGCTCAATAGAACGCCCCCACTACCATCATCATCATCACCACCACCACTGAAGTGTACCAACCTGCATTGTTAAACATCAAATGTTTCAGTGTTGGTGGAGAATTTGTTCACTGGAAATATTACAGATTAGAGGGAGTTCTGTAATGCTGAGTCCTCGAGAGGTTTTATTTTGCCTTGTCTGCTTATAGCACAATATGGGCATAAATTAACGTGTAATATTTACAATAGACAGAAATGTTGCCCTGGGGCGCAATTTTCCACTTAATGACTTTTTTTTAAATTCCCCTTTGTCTATTTATTTACAAAGACTACATTCAATACCATGTCCTAATTGATTCTTTTTTATTTCCACTATACATTGAAAAGATGTTGTGAAACTTGAAAGGGTTCAGAAAAGATTAACAAGGATGTTGCTGAGATTGAAAGGTTTGAGTCATAAAGAGGCTGAACAGTCTGGGGCTGTTTCCCCTGGAGGGTCAGAGGCTGAGGGATAGCCTCATCAAAGTTTATAAAATCATGAGGGGCATGGATATTAAATAGTCAAGGTCTTTCCCCAGGATAGGGGAGTCCAAAACTAGAGGGCGTAGATTTAAGGTGAGAGGGGAAAAATTTAAACGGAACCTCAGGGGCAAACCTTTTCACACAGGGGGTGGTGTGTGTATGGAATGAACTGCTAGAGGAAGTGGTAAAGGCTGGTACAATTGCAACATTTAAAAGGCATCTGCCTGGGTACATGAATAGGAAGGGTTTAGAGGGATATGGGCCAATTGCTGACAAATGGGACTAGATTAATTTAGGATATTTGGTCAGCATGGACAAGTTGAACCAGAGGGCCTATTTCCATGCTGTACATCTCTGTGACTTTGACATTGAGCTGTGTAGTAAAACATAATTTTGTGAAAGTCACTGTTCCTTGTGAGCACTGAGCGTGAGTACAACACACAGGTTAGAATGACTTGCAGGGAAAATAACATTGTACTTACCACTTTTTTAAAAGAGGCATCAATATCAATAGTTGTACTGCATTTGCACAATAATCTTGCCGGTCATGAGTGACCGTGAGTTAGTTGGGGAAATATAGTGAGATCAAGAAAACAAGATTCTCGATGTTGAGAACGAATGTCAGGGCTTCCACCCAAGGATTGAATAATATGACGAGAATCTCACTTGTGAATTTGAATGCATTTACATCTCATAATGAACTATCTTTGCCATATTCATGTTCAGTCTGCTTTTCTCTCACACAGTGGAGAGAAATTAAATGACAACAATTCCCGACAGGAAAGTCCACATAGGTATGTGGTTGGCAATGCTAAATTATAGGCCCGGAGATGGGGGAAATGTTGAGAGATGAACACTTAAATGGAAGAGTTGCGTGGAAATGGCAAATAGCTCAGAATTAGTGGGTCAATGGAGAATGCAGGGAAGAAAGCACATGAAGGGTTTTGTTTGTAGGTGGGTTAGGGGTGGGGTCTGTGTAGATTACCAGAATGATGTTGTGACTAACTTTGTGAAGAATGCCCTGTGTTGCCTTCCATCCAAATCACCAATGTGAAGTTAAATGAAAAATGGCTGCCACTACAGCTAAGCTAGGTGGATTCAGTGTTATTTTTCTGTCTGAGAACAATAGGCTCTACTGGTGAGTAACGTGAGGCCATTCTAGGCACAATTGCATTAACCAGACACTTATACAGTACTGGTTAAAGATTCTGTTATCATGGAGTCCTGGATGTGAAATGCATACAGCGACCAATTATGTTGGATACAAATCACGGTCAAAGCAATCTTGGCCATGTCGTTCGTCATTACTAATTGATCCTAGTCATCTCTAGGAGGCAGAAGTAATCACAGGTGACTTTACAAGTTTTACCCAGTGGTGCACAATTCACAAAGACATTCCAAGGTCTCATAGCCTGCCCAAGAGCACAGAGTTTATTTATTCTCACCTTCAACTGTTAAGTATTTGCCAATATGCTTTTAAATGCAATGATGCCTTTCTTGGGTGATGTCAGAATTGGGGACAAGGTTTCATTAATCCTACTGCATTTACAATCTGTTACTATATTTGTACAACATAGCTTGTGCAGCATACATCAGAATAAGCTCCACTATGTCAGAATCCATTTGGAGGTACCCCATGGCCCTCTTTGCTGGTGTCTTCCTATCAAGGACAATACTAAACTGTACTTTCTAAGTGATGCAAATGCTGACTGCTCACATTACTAAGAACGTGTTATCTTTCAGACATTCCCCAGATAGATTGATGGAAATGATGACCAATGAATCCAGCAATTGTAAGTGCTATCGTCACAGCTGTGGTTCAACGATGGTGCAGTGAAATTATGGTGTAACAAATGAGCCAACAAGCCCAGGACCAACAGCAACCTCTAGTGACAGCCAAACACTTTCCAAATGAAACATTTGCTGCTGAAGGTCCTCTCGAGATGTGAAGGAGACACAGGATTATTTTCCTTGCGCCACATATACCCTGAAGGGCTATTTACGACTGGCAATAATTGGCCTGGTATATAGCTGGACTTCAAAATGGTGCTTGTGGCCAAACTTCCAAAAGGTCATCATGTTGGCAAGCATTACTGGTACTGATGAACACACGATAGCATAAATGTGGCACAGTAGAGGTGTGGTGTATACAAAAAGAGGTGAGCAGCAGTAAATGGCATGTAATGTTGTGGAGCTCACAGTGAGAAACCCTTCATGAAACTCCCTGAAACTTAGTTATTTGTTGGTAAAAGTCAGACCACTGGCAAAAGACAATGTAACAATTTACAGTGATCATACAATTCACCAAATCACCAAGCTAACATACGGTGTATGTTGTCAATATACTGTGTACCAACTTATAAACATAGGTTCACACATCAAGTTATTATAATAGAATAATCGTACAACAATCCTCTGCTTCTCAGTTATGCTATAAGCAGACTGGAGTTGGTCCAAACGAACCTTTACATATCCCAATTAACTGAGTGGCTGAGGTATTTTAATGTTTAAAATTTGGAACACTGGATAGCATTTGTGTGTCAGACAGGAAAAAAGAGAGAAATCAAATGAAATTCATTTCAGTCTGTGTCAGTAATGGCAATACAATTTTTCATCAAGTTGAAAGTTGGACAGAAGCCGAGTTGAAAATAAGGTCACGTTAGCACCCAATGTTGTACACTCTGCTCGCGTATACAAGTACACATACTGAATGGCATTCTTTCTGTCTCCACCTTCTTTGCATTGAAATTGATAATGCCAATCTCAGAACCTCCTACTTTTCTAAGGCCACAAATCTAACACTTCCCTCTAGACTTTTTCTCATAAAATCGACCCAAGTCTGGTGTCACCATTACCTTTTACCACCTATCCTGCACACTTTCCGGTTCTGCATTAGATTTTTCAATAACTAAAAATCCAGCAAGTGTTTGCTTTCCCTGCACCAATCCTGTTTGGGTATTTAATTTCTATTCGGTGAGAGCCCCCTGACACCTTCATGACCAGGAGGCATTTTCTTTGAAGGAAGTTGGATGAGTGCCAGGTCAATAGGAGGATTCCACCTCCACCCCCCACTCCTCCATCATTGCTACTGATGATGTGATAAATGCTGCATCTCATCCTCTATCTTGCTGTTCCACCTGTGTGGAGCATGCAGGATGCCAATATAAATAAAAGATTAAAGACAAAGTTAATACTGAGCTCACACTGCTTTCTCTACAAAACCAGGACTATAATATCTTTAATGAAATTTTTTTACGTTTATCAAGTGTCTCTTGGGATGTCCCACCCTGATGCACTGTGCTGCCTGTAAGCTATCTCTATTATGTACATGCTCAAATTTATGAACACACATATTCACATAGAAACACATGTTTATGTACAAATATCACATGAAAATATACACATGCACAAAACACTTGTTCACATGTGTAAATAAGCAAACATATAACCATATGTATAAAAATCTTAAGCAAAAATTGTAGGACAAGGGCTCCTCAGTTTTTACTCAGTAAATCCAACATCACATTTATTGGGTTCAATATTTAAACTATGTGAATCAATGCTTGCAGTGATGGTTTCAAAGGGTTTTGGCTGCCACACTCTCTACCTTTCAAAAACATAGAACATAGAACAATACAGCACAGAACAGGCCCTTCGGCCCATGATGTTGTGCCGAACATTTGTCCTAGCTTAAGCACCTATCCATGTACCTATCCAATTGCCGCTTAAAGGTCACCAATGATTCTGACTCTGCCACTCCCACAGGCAGCACATTCCATGCCCCCACCACTCTCTGGGTAAAAAACCTACCCCTGACATCCCCCCATACCTTCCACCCTTTACCTTAAATTTATGTCCCCTTGTAACACTCTGTTGGACCCGGGGAAAAAGTCTCTGACTTTCTATCTATTCCCCTGATCATCTTATAAACCTCTATCAAGTCACCCCTCATCCTTCACCATTCCAATGAGAAAAGGCCTAGCACTCTCAACCTATCCTCGTACGACCTATTCTCCATTCCAGGCAACAGCCTGGTAAATCTCTTCTTCCACCTCTCCAAAGCTTCCACATCTTTCCTAAAGTGAGGGGACCAGATTGCACACAGTACTCCAAATGTGGCCGTACCAGGGTCCTGTAAAGCTGCAACATCACCTCATGACTCTTGAATTCAATCCCTCTGCTAATGAACGCTAATACACCATAGGCCTTCTTACAAGCTCTATCCACCTGAGTGGCAACTTTCAAAGAGCTATGAACATAGACCCCAAGATCCCTCTGCTCCTCCACCTTACTAAGAACCCTACCGTTAACCCTGTATTCCGCATTCTTATTTGTCCTTCCAAAATGGACAACCTCACACTTGACAGGGTTGAATTCCATCTGCCACTTCTCAGCCCAGCTCTGCATCATATCTAAGTCCCTTTGCAGCCGACAACAGCCCTCCTCACTATCCACAACTCCACCTATCTTTGTATCGTCTGCAAATTTACTGACCCACCCTTCGACTCCCTCTTCCAAGTCATTAATAAAAATTACAAACAGCAGAGGACCCAGAACTGATCCTTGCGGAACTCCATTTGTAACTGGGCTCCAGGCTGAATATTTACAATCTACCACCACTCTCTGACTTTGACCGGTTAGCCAGTCTCTATCCAACTGGCCAAATTTCCCACTATCCCATGCCTCCTGACTTTCCGCATAAGCCTACCATGGGGAACCTTATCAAATGCCTTACTAAAATCCATATACACTACATCCACTGCTCTACCCTCATCCACATGCTTGGTCACCTCCTCAAAGAATTCAATAATACTTGTAAGGCAAGACCTACCCCATACAAATCTGTGCTGGCTGTCCCTAATCAAGCAGTGTCTTTCCAGATGCTCATAAATCCTATCCCTCAGTACCCTTTCCATTACTTTGCCTACTATCGAAGTAAGACTAACTGGCCTATAATTCCCGGGGTTATCCCTATTCCCTTTTTTTGAACAGGGGCACAACATTCGCCACTCTCCAGTCCCCTGGCACCACCCCCGCTGACAGTGAAGACTTGTCTATCCTCAAGTTTTTCAAAATGCCCAATGCATCTTCCTTCCTAACAAGTATCTCCTTTAGCTTACCAGTCCGTTTCATACTCTCCTCTTCAACAATACGGTCCCTCTCATTTGTAAATATGGAAGAAAAGTACTCATTCAAGACCTCTCCTATCTCTTCCGACTCAATACAGTCTCCCACTACTGTCCTTGATCGGACCTACCCTCGTTCTCGTCATTCTCATGTTTCTCACTTACGCATAAAAGGCTTTGGGGTTATCCTTGATCCTACCCATCAAAGATTTTTCATGCCCTCTCTTAGCTCTCCTAATCCCTTTCTTCAGCTCCCTTCTGGCTATCCTGTATCGCTCCAACGCTCTGTCTGAACCTTGTTTCCTCAACCTTACGTAAGCCTCCTTCTTCCTCTTTACTAGACATTCAACCTCCCTCGTCAACCAAGGTTCCCTCACACGACCATCTCTTTCCTGCCTGACAGGTACATACATATCAAGGACACGTCGTATCTGTTCCTTGAAAACGTTCCACATTTCAATGACATCCTTCCCTGACAGCTTATGCTCCCAACTTATGCTCCTTAGATCCTGTCTTGCAGCATCGTATTTACCCCTCCCCCAATTGTAAAACCTACCCTTTTGCACGCACCTATCTCTCTCCATAACCAAGGTGAAAGTCACACAATTGTGGTCACCATCACCAAAATGCTCACCAACTAACAAGCCCATCACTTGCCCTGGTTCATTACCAAGTACCAAATCCAATATGGCCTCCCCTCTGGTCGGACAATCTACATACTGAGTTAGAAAAGCTTCCTGGACACACTGCACAAACACTGCCCCATCCAATCTACTTGATCTAAAGAGCTTCCAATCAATATTTGGGAAGTTGAAATCGCCCATGACTACTACCCTGTGGCTTCTGCACCTTTCCAAAATCTCTTTCCCAATCTGTTTCTCCATATCTCTGCTGCTATTGGGGGCCTATAGTAAACACCCAACAAGGTAACTGCTCCTTTCCTATTTCTGACTTCAGCCCATACTACCTCCAAAGGCAGATCCCCTCAAACTGCCTTTCTGTAGCCGTTATCCCATTTCTAATTAGCAACACCACATCCCCTCCTTTTTTACCACCCTCCCTAATCTTACTGAAGTATCTGTTCCCAGGAACCTCCAACAACCATTCCTGTCCCTCTTCTATCCACATTTCTGTGATGGCCACAACACCGTCGTCCCAAGTACCACTCCACGCCTAAAGTTCACCCACCTTATTTCTGATACTTCTTGCGTTGAAGTATACACACTTGAGCCCATCTCTGTGTCCGCAAGTATTCTCTGTCAGTGCTATCTTCTCCACAGCCTCCCTACATTCTTGGACATCCTGAAAAACAGCTAACCTACTTGCTGGACTACAAGTCCAGATCCCATCCCCCTGCCAAATTAGTTTAAACACCCCCGAAGAGTGCTAGCAAACCTACCTCCCAGGATATTGTTGCCCTTCTGGTTCAGGTGCACCCGTCCTGCTTGTACAGGTCCCACCTTCCCCAGAATGCAGTCCAATTGTCCAAATACCTGAAGACCTCTCTCCTAAACCATCCTTGCTGCCACGTGTTCAACTGCACTCTCTCCCTATTCCTTGCCTCACTGTCACGTGGCACCGGCAACAACCCAGAGATGACGACTCTGTCCATCCTAGCTTTTAGCTTCCAGCCTAACTCCCTGAGCTCCTGAATGACCTCCCCACCCCTCTTCCTACCTATGTCATTGGTGCCAATGTGCACCATGACTTCTGGCTGCACACCCTCCCCCTTAAGGATTCTGAAGACACGGTCCGAGACCTCTTGAACCCTGGCACCCGGGAGGGAACAAACCATCCGAGAGTCTCGCCCATGTCCACAGAACCGCCTGTCTGTCCCTCTAACTATAGAGTCTCCTGTAACTAGCGCTCTCCTCCTCTCCCCCTTTCCCTTCTGAGCCTCAGAACCAGACCTCGTGCCAGAGACCCGGTCACTGCAGCCTACCCCTGCTAGGCCGTCCCCCCCAACAGTATCCAAAACTTATTGGTTGAGGGGAACGACCACAGGGGATCCCTGCACTGCCTACTTCCTCTCCTTCCCACCTCTAACTGTTACCTAGCTACCTCTGTTCTCTGGCATAACTATGTCCCTGTAGCTTCTATCTATCACCCTCTCAGCCTCTCGAATAATTCTCAGTTCGTCCAACTCCAGCTCCAGAAACCTATGTAATCCTCTCTGAGGCAAAGGATGTAGGGCTTTTGCCCAAAACGTTGATTTTTCTGTCATCTTCTCTGAGTCCTATCATGTGTGCTGACTTTCAAACTGTAGTAGAGAGAAGGGGAAAGTGAGCAGGATTACAGTCTAACCTAATCCTCCTCTCAACCCCATAGTTTAGTATAGGCAGCAAGGGCCAGGAGGCAACACTAAGCTCAAGATAACAAAAACTATTGTCTTTAAGAGTGCAGAGATTAAACTGGCAATATAGTTAGAGGTGAACATGTGAGGTCATGAACCTTTCACTCTCAGAGATATATCACTAACACAACAGGCAACATGCAGAAGACAGGTAGACAGGAACGTTATCAAAATACTGACATACACACATCTTATCATATACAATCCAAGCTTGACATACAGGTCTGCATCATCTGGTACTAATTTGGCATTTTGGGATCCATTTTTCACCGACTAAAGCCCTTGCCACATTAAAGAGAAGTCTGGGATGTGATGTTCAAGGGCAGATCAATACTATCTTGGATGTCATGAATAAGGGTTGAACTGTCATGTCACTGACTCCAGAATTTACACGCCAGTGCCTTTTATAATCAGTATTGTTTCCTCTTTTACAGCTAGCATTACTGTGTCTGTCTTAAGCTGTTCACACCCACTAACAGTCTCTGATGGTAACATGCTTTTCTTTTCAAAATGTTTATGGGCATTGTTTGTGCTGCTTCTGCTCAGTGCCAACCCCTCCTGCCCCCTCAACTAGATATCATTCCTCCTTCGCTCTGAATTCCTGATCTGGCTCAGGAGCCTTCTCCAGATCCTCCCACTCTTGAACCTTCAACTCTACTGATCCATAACAGCAGCCCAAGCCAAGTAGGACCCTGCAGCTGCAACCCATGCTGAGAGAGGCAAGCTGTCCTGTGTGCTATATATATCACTACTGCCCTCAGCTTTTCAGATGTTTACAGGGTTGGACATAATGCAATGAATACTAATTTAAACTAGGACAAGATTGGAATTGTCCTTGTTGGAATAGAAAAACAGCATTGAAGCAGACCATTCAGCCCAACAACTCTGTACTCATGTTCATATTCAACATGAATCTCCTCCCATTCCCACCTTTCCTCAGCCTTCTAGCCTGTCTTTATATTTCTTTTTCCATATGCAGTTACCCAGTTTCCTCATGAAAGCACCTAACATATTGTCTCAACTATTTTTTGCCGAAGCAAGTTTCACACTTTAAATACTTTCTGAGTAAAGAAATCCCCCTATTTCCCCACTGAGTTAATTATTGAGTCTCAATAGTATTTTTAACTAAGTAGCGAAACTCTGGTCAGATTGCATCTTGATTACAGTCTCTCATTTGGCTACAATGACTCAAGAGAGCTATTTAAACCTAGAAAGCATTGCAGAGAAGGGACACAAGATAGTTGCATAACATCAGATTGACGAGGTTATGAAGGAAGATAACAGAAACATGTGGCTTTTCCTCTTTTGAAAAATAGATGATGGAGACCATATATAAGACACAGAAATGGTAACTTCTGAATACTATTTAATCACAAAGGGACACCAATTCAAACTGACTTGATTGATATCAGGAAGTTCTCAACATGAAGTTGATCAATACATAGAATGGATCTCTGAGTAGTGTGGCGGGAAAAAAACACTTTGAGACTCATTTATAGAGAATTGGATATTGTGATGGGGCCTATGAATTTTCTTGCGAATGTGCTTCTAGCTGGCCACACACCTTGTATCCTTTGTAAATGTGATTTAACACAAAACTTGGCTAAACTTCTCTGCTAAAATCTTTGGCTATGTGTCTTAAAATCTCCTTTATGTGGGATGGTGTCAAATTCTGGTTGAAAATTGCTCCTGTGAAGCACCTTGGGACTTTTTACTACATCAAAGGTTTTGTAGAAAATATTGTTCTGTTATATGACTTAATATATGAATATACTCATGGTCTTCCTCATCCATTGCCTGATCTCAAACTCAACTATAAACAAGGAAATTAACTGATTAAGGAGCTGAGATGAAAGGTCAGGATATGAAATTACAAAAACAAGAGCTAATTAGAGCAGGAAGTCAGCAGTGTTACTGAAAAACCAGAGAGCGCAGACTAATCACTTAAATATTCAGTAGATTATTTTAAGTACAGGCTAGCTGGTAAATATCTTACTGGTAGCACAAAGACAGCCATTTTCCTCTTCTGTTTTACATCCTACCAAAGAGGTTAGGAATTTAATTTAGAAGCGAATGGATGAATGACATACAAAAAAGAGAAAGAATTGCATTTAAATAGTGCCTTTCACAACATCTGGACATTCAAAAGCATTTTTAAACAATGATACAGTTGATGTATGGTCACTATTGTGATATAAGAAATGAGGCAACACTTAACGCACAAAAAGATTCCACAAACAGAAATGAGATTATGAGCAGGTAATCTGTTTCATTGTGAAAGGCTGAGAGGCAAGTATTGGCCAGTATTTCAAAAGAACTCCTCATTTTCCTTTTAAAGAGTGCCTAGAAGTTGAGCAAGTTCTGAAGGCAATACTTCAAAGAAAAGAAGGGAGTTTCCCCAGTGGTTTGGGCCAATATTTATGCTCCAGTCAACATCTGCAAAAACCAATCAGTTGATCTTTTATCCCCTGAATATTTGTGGGATCTTTCTGTGCACAAATTGGCTGCCATGTTTTTCATGCTAGAACCAAGCTATATTTCAAACATACCTAAATTGGTTAAAAAACAGTTTGGGATTCCAGATGTTATGAAAGATATTATAGAAATGCAAGTTTTCCTTCTACTTTAATGAGGGTTTAGAGGGCAACTGAGTCTTCTGAAATCAAAGGATTATGTTACTACTTCGAGAATTGGCAATTAAACTAGGGGAGAAAAACAATAATCCTTTTCAGAGTTGTGGGTGTTAAGAAGTGACAGTTGGGGTAGGAAAGACTGTATCATGAGACCTCTTCATAGAGTGGCTGCCAGAATTCTACCTGCAGAAATAGTTCAGGCAGAAGTTTAAAGCAACATAATTTATATTATAAGAATATTTGTTACATGATTTATGTTCCCTCCAGGAATGTAATACATTTTTATTAATTTGGATCACTTGAGATTGTTTTACAATAAATCACACACTTTAAGAATTAAAACAAATTCATTGTTCCAGTACAGCAGAATAAAGATTATCCTGAGCACACTTCAACACAACTTGTCAAAAGTCCTTATACCCAGGGGCTCCACTTGGAGAATCCAGAAATGCTTTATGTCTGGAAACACAAACAAGAATCACCACACACACACACCAAACCCAGTACACACATCAACAGTAAAGCACATTAATCACTTCCATTTCTCACAGTGCACAGAAATTATTTTGCCAACCAGTCATTTGTTCAGGAACAGACTGTGCAGGGCATGTCACCAACAACAAATTTGCTGAGTTTGTTGATGTGAAAACCTGCCAGTAAGGCATATCAGTATGTGATTATTATAAGGTATCTCCTTAGAAGTGACAGAAAAGGAGAGGATAATGGGCGAGGGAAGTTAATACATTCATCCCTATCTTACCAATCGGAGTTTCCCTCAACACTGAGCTCTGACTGCCAACATATAACTGACAGTGAACAGGCAGGGGCTCTCTGATTCCCTACCCTATTGTTGACACCAGTGCATCCAGGGAAAGGGGTTTGACAATACCATGGGACAGGGAGCCAATGCACTTATAAGGAAAAGTTCCAAGAAGTGCACTCCCTCTCTCTTAAAGTTCTTCTATCTATGGGGTCAACTGGTCACGGACAGTCACGTCAAACCTATTAAAAATTAAAACAAAGAACAATGGATGCTGGAAATCTGAAACAAAAACAGAAATTGCTGGAGAAACTCAGCAGATTAACATTTCAGTAAATTAGTGAAGCTCTTCTGTCCCTTCACTGCTGCCTCTTTCTCCTTTTGCTTCTGTTCTCAGATGGCAATTGGGGTCCATTGTTACTCTCCTGTACTAGGCCCCCAACTTTATGTTATGATCTGGCTTTGGCCAGTAACTTATATTGTTAAAGTAGACATTGCACGAACTTGTTAAGAGAATAAAGCCTCAAGGCTCCATAGTTTTGAATAATCAATAATACATTTTACTGTGCAGCATTCAAATAGTAATATAATCTACAATACAAGTTTACTCAGAATTAACATTGGTAAATATGTGTGATTGATGGTGATCAAACACTCCATAGACACATTATATGGCAAGTGCAATCAAGACAGATCCCACTGATTTCACTGTATTTTCTCCCAGTTGTTAATGATGCGTTAAGTCATCAAATCTCACTGGACATCTGAAGAGGTTACAATTGCACTATTATCAATCTATCGGGGGCCTCCCTCTCAAAAAACCACTCAGTGATGAATTGCCTCAATGATTGCTTCTGATTTGGTTAATCACTCTCCTTTCTTGGGTCTACCCTTCCGGACACTCTGGAACGCACTCCAGCATTCACTCACAGACAGCTAGTCTTACTGAGTCAGTCCTACCGTTGGGTTTTTTCCATCTCCAAACTTGCTGAGTTGCATGAAGCAACTACAGCTTGGAAGCTTTTCAATATTCACTGAGCTGCACTGAGGTATTAATGCTCACAGGCATTTCTGTGCACATTACAGTTTCTCCCAATACATAGCCAGTGACTTTCTCACTTTCTCGTCTTCTCAGGACGTTTCTGAGCCATGACATAAGCACTGAGCTGCCTTCTAATTCTGAGAACTTCTTCCTGAGTTCCAATAGCACAAGAGTTGTTCAATTGTTTCTGTCTCCCCATGGAGAATCTGTTTTGTTTAGCTGTCTTTCCCAGTGGTTCAGCTAACTGCAACACTCATAACATGGGCCTTCTTCTCCAAATAACTGTGGTATTTAAACAACTTTCCATTAACTCCAAAAACTTTCCTGAGTCACCTATTGAAAATCTTGCAATATGCCCTCCCCTATGTCTTGTCAGAATTGAATGTTACTAACATTTTGAAACAGTCAAATGTAGGATGTTGGATTCTAATGTATCCTAAATTCTCACAAAATGCTGGATTTGATATTATCATAGCATCCTATTTGTCAAGTCGGTTTAAGATAATTTGGTAGTAGGGCAGCATGCGGAAGAGTGTTTTTGACGTTACCTGGACAAGTCAGACAGAACTATGTCAGCTAACTGACTTCGCCCCTATGCAATAACGTAACACCTTTTCTCAAACATAGGAACAGCAGTGAACCATTCAGCCCATGAAGCCTGCATCTACATTTATTACAATCATGACCAATTGAACACTTCAATGTCTTTTTCCCACACTATCCCCATAACCCTTTACATCACTGATAATCAAAAATGTATCAATCTCTACTTCAACCCAGAGCTTCCACAGCCTTTTTGGGTAGGGATCCCCAAAGATTCTCCATCCTCTGAGTAAAATAATTTCTCTTCATCGTAGTCCTATATGGCAAACTGCCAACCAAAGATTCTTTAAGCAGAGAAAAGATCTAACCTACATCTACCCTGTTTATTCCTTTAAGTACTTTTTTAGATTTCAGTGAAATCATAACAGCAAAAACGCCTATAGTCCAAAAAGAGACCATTTGGCCAATTGAGTGTGCACCGACCCTCTGAAGACTACCCACCCAGACTCACACCCCCACCCTATCCTCCTAGCCTCGCATTTACCATGGTTAATCCACCTAGCCTTCACATTCCTGGACACTAAAGACAATTTACCATGGTCAATCCATCTAACCTGCGCATCTTCAGACTGTGGAAGGAAATCGAAAAACCTGGCAGAAACCCACACAAACACAGGGAGAATGTGCAATCTCCACATGGACAGCTGCGCAAGGCTGGAATTGATACTAGGTCCCTGGCACTGTGAGGCTAACCGCAGAGCCACTGTGCAGCCTCTAATTCTGTAATCACCACTTCTAATTCTTTGAAGCTCTAAAGAACAGAAGCCCAGTTTGCCAAATATCTCTTCATAGGACAGTTCCAGGAACAAATGTGGTGAATCTTCGTTGTACTCTATCTATAGCAATAACATATTTCCTGAGATAAAGAGACTCAAATTGTACACAATATTCCAGGAGCGGTGTAGCCAAGCTCATTTGCAATTGAAAAAAAAGAGTTCATTACTCCGATACTCCAATCCTCTTGTGATAACAGCTAACATTCCAAGAGCCTTTCTAATAGTTTGCTCCACATTCATGCTAACCTTTACTGACATATGCACCAGGACACCCAAGTCTCTTCCCACAGCCACAGCTTTCAACCCTTCACCATTTAAGAAATATGCTGTCCATATGTTCTTTCTACCAAAGTGGATAACCTCACTTTCTTTTAGAGACATAGAGTAATAGAGATGTACAGCATGGAAACAGACTCTTTGGTTCAACTCATCCATGCCATCTAGATATCCTTACCTAATCTAGTCCCATTTACCAGCACTTGGCCCATATCCCTCCAAACCCTTCCTATCTATATACCCATCCAGATGCCTTTTAAATGCTGTAATTGTATCAGCCTCCATCACTTCCTCTGGTAGCTCATTCCATACACTCACCACCCTCTGCATGAAAAAGCTGCCCTTTTAAATCTTTCTCCTCTCACCTTAAACCTATGCCCTCCAGTTCTTGACTTGTCCACCCCAGGGAAAAGACCTTGTCTATTTATCCTATCCATGCTCTTCATGATTTTGTAAACCTCTATAAGGTCAATCCTCAGCCTCCGAGGCTACAGGGAAAGCAACCCCAGCCCCAGCCTGTTCAGCCTCTCCCTGTAGCTCATATCTTCCAACTCTGGCAACACCCTTGCAAATCTTTTCTGAACTCTTTCAATGTTCACAAATGAAATAACGAGAGTCCAGAGACCGTTTATTCCTGTTTTTATCCTGTTCCTTTTATCAAAAGAAATCTGTTATCATTACAAGGTCAGGCATATGTGACTCCAGACCCTCAGCAATGTAGTTAACACTTAGATAAAATTAGAAAGGACGTGTAAGCCACTTTATTGTTATGAAGGTGTCTCAAATGGCACTTATGGGATATGGCAATAAATGCTGATTTTTTTCCCTACAAGAAGAAATAAATAAAAATAAATAAACTTCCTTGGTCCCTCTGTAGAGATTTTTGTTGAATAGAATTATCAAGAGTTAGAAAGCAAACACACATGTATGGAATTAGAATATATTGTTCAATTGCAATCTAAATGAATGAGAGAACAGGCTTGAGAGATGAAATGGCTTTCCCTTGTTCCTATGCTCCGGTAATCTTAAGGAGCCTTTAATGTACGTTGAGTGACTTGACTGTGTTGATGCATTTTCATTTTCTCCTCTTTATTGACCAGTTTATACTACTGTGTAATTTATGCTGATACTTACTCTAGTCGATTGCCAAAATTTTTCCCTCCTTTTCTGCTTTCCTCGCAGCTGATTAATGCTAACAATGACATCAGCTTTTCTATCTTAAGAAACAGGGTCACTGCTGAACTCAGCATGTTTATTGAATATTTTGAGCCAAAGAAGAAAAATGCACTTGGGATTCTTCCTCAATTTAACAAAGTATTCTACATTGGCTTAGCTGGTCCAGAATGAGGGAAGTGGGGAAGAGAGAGAGAGAGAGACAGACAGACAGACAGACAGACAGACAGACAGACAGAGGGGGGTCTGGGGTTTGGAGTCAAAGAGAGATAGTGGGGGGTAGTGGGGAGGAAGAGGAACATAGAACATAGAAAAATACAGCGCAGTACAGGCCCTTTGGCTCTCAATGTTGCGCCGATCCAAGCCCACCTAACCTACACTTGCCCACTTTCCTCCATATGCCTATCCAATGCCCGTTTAAATGACCATAAAGAGGGAGAGTCCACCACTGTTACTGGCAGGGCATTCCATGAACTCACGACTTGCTGAGTAAAGAATCTACCCCTAACATCAGTCCTATACCTACCACCCCTTAATTTAAAGCTATGCCCCCTGGTAATAGCTGACTTCATACGTGGAAAAAGGTTCTCATGGTCAACCCTATCTAAACCCCTAATCATCTTGTACACCTCTATCAAGTCACCCCTAAATCTTCTTTTCTCCAATGAAAACAGCCGCAAGTGCCTCAGCCTTTCCTCATATGATTTTCCTACCATACCAGGCAACATCCTGGTAAACCTCCTCTGCACCCATTCCAGTGCCTCCACATCCTTCCTATAGTATGGCGACCAAAAGTGCACACAATACTCCAGATGCGGCTGCACCAGAGTCTTATACAACTGCAACATGACCTCAGGACTCCGGAAATCAATTCCTCTACCAATACAAGCCAGTACGCCATATTCCTTCTTCACAGCACTATTTACCTGGGTAGCAACTTTCAGAGATCTGTGTACATGGACACCAAGATCCCTCTTGGAAGAGGGATAGAAATAGACAGAGAACAAATATTACCCAGAGCTCTGATTTCCAATTAGTGCCAGCAACTACCTGCTGGAAATAGTTGAATGTCACCTTTGACTGAGGACTACATTCAACTCAACTGATGTGCCTCACATCTCACCTCCACCCCCTGCCATAGCAAGGAAGAACAGCTGGTGGATAGTCCATTGGGTGAGGTACCAGGTCCTGTGCAATTCTACTCCCGCCAAAAATCTGCATCCTCAGTGGAGGAGGGGGTGAAAAGAAGGCAAACCTTCTGAAATGAACCATCGAGACTAAAAATAATCACTACCACAGCTTTTTGAAAACAAATCAGTAGCATATTTTAGCAATGTTACCATAGCGACTTCTACACATTATAAAATGAAAACAAATAAGGGTTCACTATAAATAGTAGCTCTGTGAGGAGGGGGATGAATTTCTGGGAATTTTTATGTGTTGTCAAAATATGTGCAAGCCTATCAAACTATGTGGTATAATGATTGTGGGAATTTTTGCTGCGTGGATAAATGGCTAGAGAGAAAATGGAGTAGAGGCCACATTAAATCCGGCATAATTCAACTGATTGGTGGAGCAGGATCAAGGGGATGGATTAGCTACACCCACTCCCATTTCTTATATGGGTTCAGCAGTGGAATCAGGAATGTGTTTCACTACAGTGGGATTAGAAATGAGATCAGGAATGGGATGAGGACTTGAATGAGGAATAGGATCCCATGTTGTTTATTTTCACTTCCCTATCCAGGGGATACTGGTGGGGACAATGTGGTCCAACTGCTGCCTGAACTGAAATGAACTATCTCAGTCCAATCCATCATTTTATTTATGTCTTCAGGTAGCAGCAAATGACTCTTATCTCGAGAGGTTCAGAGAATCTTGGCTGTCAAAGCATTCAAACATTTGTGATGAATGAAGTGTCAGTGTTATTTGTATTGTGAAACTGAATGCAACTTATTCAATGAACCACCCTAAAAAGTAATTATTGCCCAAGGTTTGCGTAAAGATTTGTAGCTCGGGTGCTGGCTGTTGTAATTGTGGGTATGTTCGCCGATCTGGGAAGTTGATTTGCAAATATTTCATCCCCTGTCTAAGTGACATCTTCAGTGTTTTGGAGCCTCCTGTGAAGCTCTGCTGTACTCTGTCTTCTGCAATTTATTTGGTTCCGTTTCTACTGCTTCCAGTTGCCAGTTCTGGTTGTTCGTTGTAATGGCCAGTGTATGGCGTCTCAGTCTATGTGCTTGTTGTTGGAGTCCGTGAATGAGCGCCATGTTTCTAGAAATTCTCTGATTGTCCTGTTTGGCTTGTCCTATGATTGTTGTGTTGTCCCAGTCAAATTTGTGGTTGCTGTCATCTGTGTGTATGGCTACCAGGGGCAGCTGGTCATTGTGTTCAGTAGCTAGTTGGTATTCGTGGATGCGGATTGTTAGTTGTCTGTCTGTTTGCCCTATATAGTGTTTTGTGCAGCCTTTGCATGGACTCTTGTAAATTATGTTAGTCTTGCACATGATGGGTTTAGGGACTTTTGTCTTGGTAAGTTGTTGTCTGAGCATGGCTGTCAGTTTATGGGCTGTCATGAATCCCAGTGGTCAGAGAAGTCTGGTTGTCAGTACTGACAGTTTTTATGGAAGGTAGCATGGCTCATGAGTTAGGTTGTGGCATGTCTTTGTCACATTGTTTGTCTGTTAGGTGTCTGCAGATGAAGTTCTGGGGATATCCGTTCTTAGTGAATGCAATGTAGGGGTGCTATTCATCTTCCCTTCGAAGGTCGGGAGTGCTGCAGTGTGTTATAGTCCATTTGAACAGGGTCCTAATGCAGCTTCAAAAAGTGTGTTGCTGGAAAAGCACACCTAGTCAGGCAGCATGCAAGAAGCAAGAGAGTTGATGTTTCAAGCATAAGCTCTTTGTCAGGAATGTGAGCTTATGCTTGAAACGTTGACTCTCCTGCTCCTCAGATGCTGCCTGACTGACTGTGCTTTTCCAGTGCCTTTTGAATTGTTCTAATTCAGCTTCTCTTGTGTGTGTTCGGGTGGTTGCTGTTGTCATGCAAATATATGAATAGAACAATGGGACACCTAGTGCTCACCCATCTCTGGGCTCATAGCAGAAGCAGTGATGCAAAGAATGGAACAAACAGCCTTCCCAAACTCTGGAGCAGATACATGGACGACACTTTCGTTATCATTAACAAAACAGAAATCGAGAACACACACCGGATGATCAACACCATACTCACAGGGTATCAGATTTACAAGGGAGGAGAAAACCAACAATCAACTCCCATTCCTAGATGCGATGGCAGAAAGAACACAGAATGGTGAATGCACCACAAAAGTGTGCAGGAAAGCCACACACTGACCATGCCCTGAACTACAACAGCAACCACCCGAACACACACAAGAGAAGCTGAATTAGAACCATTCAAAAGGGCTCCATCCCCACCTTCAGCCCAATGGTACCTATTTCTTTACACTTTCAATTGTAGTATAGATACTGGTTCAGAATTTAGAGTCTTAAAGTTGCATCTCTCACATCTTCAATCCAACTCCTAGAACAGACCCTCAGTAGGGATCATTTTTCAAAACAAAACTAATTAAGGCAAATGGAGCAGGACACAAGCAACAGAGAAGAGTAGGAAAGATGAATCAGTTGTGGTAATGCCATGAAAGAGATAATAATTTCTATAGATCCTTAACAGATCCCGAAGATGATCTCACCTATGGATAACTTTGACAAATTTACAGCAATTTGCTTATAACTAATCCCCACAAATAGTAAATGAACAACCAATCATTCAGGGCTTAAGGAAATTCTGCTACGAGGTAACAGTATGCATTGTAGATCACATATGCTTTGTTATGTCCTGAAATATCTTAAAAGTATTTATTTCTTAATCTTCAACTGAACTTTCATTGAGAAGTGGGGATGTTTACCAATGATTGCACAATATGCAAGACCATTCTCAGCTCCTGGGATATGAAGCAGTCCAAGTTCATACACAGGAAGACCTGAGCAATATTCAGTTTTGGCCTGATATGTGGCAAGTAACATTTTACACAATGCAATGCTGGACAATGACCTCCTCCAGCATGAAAGAATTTAACTGTTATTCCATGACATTCCAGGACATTGCAATCATCAGATCTCTCAATATAAACATCCTAGGGCTGGCTGTTGACAAGAAACTGAACTGGACCAGTCATGTTAAGTCCTGTAGTTACAACAGTAGGTCAGAAGCTGAAAACCCTGTGGCAAATCCCAAGCTGCTGTGGGAGATGAGGGAGGAAATTAAAGGGGCTCTGATCCAAATGTTTAATTTTTCTCTGGCCACAGGGGAGATGCCAGAGTACTGGAGGAGAGCTAATGCTGTTTCACATTTTAAAAGATAAAATGTGGTAGAGATAAACCAGGCAATTACAGACCAGCAAGTCTCACATCAATAGTAAGGAAACGATTGAAGAAATTCTGAAGGTGAGAATTAATATCCACTTGGAGAGGCAAGGTTTGATCAAGGATAATCATCACGACTTTGTTAGAGGGAGGTCATGCTTAACAAATTTGATTGAATTTTTTGAGGAGATGACCTTGTGCGTAGATGCAGGTTATATAGATTTCAGCAAAGCCTTTGACAAGGTCCCGCATGGGAAATTGATAAGGAAGATAAAAGCACATGGGATCTAGTGTAACTTGTCTAGTTAAATCCAAAAATGGCTTCGTGCTAGGATAGAGGGTGATAGTAGAGGTCTCTGACTGTGATTGGAGGCTGGTATCCAGAGGCATATTACGGGGATCAGTGCTGGGTCACTTATTATTTGTGATGTTTTTGAATGATTTACAGAAAATGTGGTGGGAATGATAAGCAAGTTTGCTAAGGACACAATTGCCCATGTGGCTAATATTGAGGAAGATGGTCTTATTATACAGCGAAATAGAGACAGGTTAGTTATATAGGCAGATCAGTCATAGATTCATAGAGATGAACAGCATGGAAACAGACAGTGTCGATGGAATTTAATCCCGAAAAGTGTAAGGTGATGCATTTGGAAGAAGTAACAAGATAAGGGAGTATTTAATAAATGGCAGGACACTAGGAAGCTCAGAGGAACAGAAGGATTTTGGGGTGCTGATCCACAGACCCCTGAAGGTGGCAAGATAGGTCATTAGGGTAATTAAGAAGGCTTGCCTTTATCAGTCTTGACATAGACTATAGGATTATAGTTGTTCATAACTTTGGTTAGACCATAGCTGGAGTACCGTGGGCAGTTCTAGTCACAGCACTATAGGAAGGACGTAATTTCACTGGAGATAGTGCAGAGGAGATTCACCAGAGTGTTGCCTCGGATGGAGCAATTTAGTATGAAGAGGAGCTGAATAAACCGAGGTTGTGTTTTTAGAGCAGAGAAGGCCTGGGGAAGAACCTGATTGAGGATATGGAGGATGGGCATGGTCAAAGTGGATTAGCTGAAGGGTCAATAACAAGGGAGCGTAATTTTAAAGATAAAATATAGAGGTTTAGAAGTGATTTGAGGACAGTCTTTTTTACCCAGAGAAAGGTAGAATGCACTGCCTGGGATATTACTTGAGGTGGAGAACCTCACAACCTTTAAAAAGTATTTGAAATGACACAACATTCAAAGCTATGGGTCAAGTGCAGGAAAGTGGGACTAGTGTAGATTTACAGTTGCTTTTACTGGTGCAGACTGAATGGGATGAAAAGCATCTTCTGTACTGTATGAATGACTCAATTCCTGACTCTCTAAAGATTGCCCACCTTCTACAAGGCATAAGTCAGACATGTGAAGGGATACTTCCCAGTTGCCTTGTTGAATGCAGCTCCAACAACACTCAAGAAGCTTCTCACCCACAACCTACATGATTGGCATCCAACTATCTGCAGGAATTCTTCAGGGTGGTGAGGCCCAACCATCTTCAGCTGCTGCAATGGACTTTTCTCCACAGTAAAGTCAGAAGTGGGGATGTTTGCTGATGATTGCTCAATGTTTATCGCCATTCCTAACTTCTCATATACTGAAGCAATCCATGCCTTAATGCAGCAAGACCTGGACACTATCCAAGTTTTAAGGTGACAAATGATAAGTAACATTTGGACCACACAAATGCCAGCTAATGACCATTTCCAATGAGAGAATATAACATTCACCACTTGATATTCAGTAGCATTACCATCATTGAATCCACCAGTATCAACATCCCAGGGGTTACCATTGACCAAAGATTGAGCTGAACGAGCTATAATAAATATTGTGGCTATGAAAACACATCAGAGGCGGGGAAATCCTGCAGGGACTCACCTCCTGACTCCCCAAAGCCTGCCCTACATCTATATGGCAAAGGTCAGGAACTTGATGGAATACTTCCCACTTGTCTGGATGACTGCAGCTTCAACAGCACTCAAGAAGCTTGATATCATCTAAGACAAAGCAGCCTACTTGCTTGGCACCACATCCATAAACACCCACCAGCGACACTCAGTAGCAACAGTGTATCCCACCTTCAGGATGCACTACAGAAATTCACCAAGCTCCTGAGAGAGCACCTCCCAAACCAGGAGACCACTACCATTTCGAAGGACAAGGTGGCAGGTACATGGAAACACCACCTCTTACATTTACACCCCCAAGCCACACATCATCCTGACCGGCAAATATATTGCCATTCCTTAACTGATGCTGAATCAAAATCCCAGAACTTCCTTCCTTATGGCACTGTCGGTCTACTTACAGCAAATGGACTGAGCAGTTCAGGGAAGCAAGTCATAATCACCTCCTCAAGGGTAATAGTGTTTGGCAATAAATGATGGTCCAGCCAGTGATTCCACAACCCATGAATGAATTTTTAAAAATACTCATTCCCTCCACGACCAACACACAGTGGCAACAGTGTGCACTATTTACAAGATGCACTGCGAAAAAAACACAAATAGTACTTTTCAAACTCGCATCACCAAGAAGGACAAGGGTAGCAGGTGCATGTGAAGACCAGCAGCTGCAAGTCACACAATAACCTGAACTTGGAAGTATGCTTCTGCTCCTTCAATGCCACTGGGTCAAAAGTCTGAACTCATTCTGTAACAACACCGTGGACATAGCTATATCAACATGGAATCCAGCAGTTCAAGGAAGTGAATCAGCAGCACCTTCTTAAGGGAAATTAGGGATGGGCACCAATGTTTGCCTAGCCAGTGATTCCCACTTCCTTTGAAAGGAATTAAAAAATGTGTTGTCACTGTTGTCTCACAAATGTGCCAGCCATTTTGTGCCAGCAATATCCCACTGACACCAATCGGATGGCTGGCTTTTGAATCTATCTCTCTGGTGGTACTGCTGAAAGAATTTTAAAGGTAAAGTCTCCATAGTCCCAGAGGAATATGAAGCTGCACTCTCAGAGACAGACGACTGGTGATGAGTTGAACCTGAGGGTCACCACGTCTCAAGCTGGGACGTGAGGTTGTGAAGGTAGGACCTTTGTGGTAATCTCAGCTGGTGCGGTAACTGAACCAGACTGTTGGTGTCACTCTGCACCACAAACGAGTCATCCAGCCAACTGAACTAACTGACACCACCCCCTCCCCTTCCCGTTCCCACCCCCCCACCCCCAACCATAGGAACTTAATACTGTATCTACCTGAAAGATAGCAGGGACTTGGTATATTTTCTCTACCAAAGGGCAATGTTCCTTTGTTATACAGAGTTTGAAATGTTGTCAAAATGTCTGATTTGTAATGTGTGAGTGCATCAACAGCAGGTTATAAAGGCTTTTAAGACTGATTATAGATTTTCACTGGCTAACTGCACTGTAAGGTTCACCAAAGTTATGCCGGGGCTTAATAAATTGAATTATGAGGAGAGGTTACATTAACTTGAGTACTGAAGTTTAGAGAAGATCTTATCATGTTATTTGACATTATAAGGTGAGTTGATAAGGCAGATGCAGATCAACTATTTTCACTGTAGGAACATTTAGAACAAGAAGGACAATCTTAAAACTACAGCAAAGTTGTTCAGGGAGGAAATCAGGGAGTATTTTATTATACAAGGATTATTTGAGGTCTAGGTCACTTTTGCTCAAAAAGGAATAGGTAGTGTAGGTAAATTACAAGTTTGGGATTGATCTAGAAAGAGAATCAAGAGGGAAATAACTTCACAGAGGCTGGTATTCTATCACCAAATTATCCTTTACTTACATGTGAAAAGTCCTTGACACTGATGCAGTTCCCTCAGAGCCAGCTCTGAGTATGAACAGGATGTCTGACACTCCTGTTTTTATCTGTCAGCCAAGGTTCCCTGATTAGACCAGATTAACGGCCCCAATCTCATTTTCGATGATGTCCACTTGGCTAGCCTTGTTATAATTACTGCAAAGGGACATTGAGCAAAGGCAAACAGTAGAACTGTAGCACAGATCAGCAGGGGAACAGAATTGAGGGATTGAATGGCCTATTTCTAACATCAGAGAAAGCAACTAGTTCTTGGGAATTTGCTGTAGCAATGAAACCTTTGACATTTCTTTGAAAAAGAACCTGTATTCTACAAACCAAAAGATATTGCCCCAAAGAAATCATGCCTAGCACAGTGCACTCCATCAGGCAACAGCTGTGTCAATGGCCAGGGCTGAACAAGCAGAGGGACAAGTCTTAGTTGGCATCACATTCTGTACAGAATGTTTACACAATCCATGGTTTTCCTATCGGCTGATTTATCTCCACATTTCGTGTGGATATATTTAAAGAGTGCTTCCTCTCACAGTTTAGTTTTAATTATTTTTCCTGGGAGGGGGGGTGAGGATTGATTAAAGAGAAAGCTGGGCAATGGCCAGGGATGACAGCCTGAAGCCTGGGTTGAAATTGGGAGCCGTCGATATTCATTTCATCTTCCAAAGTAAATTAACAATGACAAACAGGTTGGAGATAATCATTTATAAAAACATAGTCCCTGCTGATCCTGACGGGCAGGGTTCACTCATATGAGAGACACAAGCATGGTAAATCAATTTTGGTCACTGTAGGGGACATGTGAAAGACTCTGCTATTACAAATATCTTTCTACCTAGTTCCCTTCATGGCCAAAGGCAACATTGAGCCATAAGGCTTGCATTTATATAGCACCTTTTCACAATCTCAGGATTTCACACAGTGTCTTGCAGCCAATGAATTTTTTTTTTAACTAAAGTACATGTTGCAAAGTTGGAAATATGGCAGCCAATTTGCAAACAGGAAGGTTGAGCACAGAACTACATGATAATGACCAGATAATATTTTCTTAGTGTGACAGACTGAGGAATAAACCTTGGTTTAACATTTAATTGCTTTTAACAGTACAGCCCAGGAAGAGTCAGTTTAAATTTTGAGCTTAAGTTTCTGGATAGAAAATTGAATCCACTATGTTCTGATTGAGAATGGAGAGTATCATCTGATGCATCATGGAAATGCTGGTCAAGTAGTGCAATTTCCCTTTTGAATTCTACTGGCAATGCATTGATCTAAGTGTTCTTTATTGGCATTTAACATGAAATAAATATTGGAGATTGGTCTACATATGGATCATTTAGCTGTTCTTCCTCTAAAGCCCTGAACTTGAGTTTTTTTGAAAAATTTACAAAAAGGATTGGTGAGGGCAGAGCGGTAGATGTGATCTATCTGGACTTCGACAAGATTCTCTATGGTAGACTAGTTAGCAAGGTTAGATCTCATTGAATACAGGGAGAACTAGCCATTTGAATTCAGAACTGGTTCAAAGGTAGAAGATAGAGGGTGGTGGTGCAGGGTTGCTTTTCAGACTGGAGGCCTGTGACCAGTGGTGTGCCACAAGGATCGGTGCTGAGTCCACGACTTTTCGTCATTGATATAAATGATTTGGATGTGAACATAGGAGGTACAGTTAGTATGTTTGCAGACGACAGCAAAATTGGAGGTGTAGTGGACACTGAGGAAGGTTACCGCAGAGTACAACGGGATCGTGATCAGATGGGCCAATTGGCTGAGAGTGGTAGATTGAGTTTAGGTTAGATAAGTGCGAAGTGCTGCATTTTGAAAAAGCAAATCTTAGCAGGACTTATACACTTAATGGTTAGGTCCTGAGGACTGTTGCTGAACAAAGAGACCTTAGAATGCATATTCATAATTCCTTGAAAGTAGAGTTGCAGGTAGATAGGATAGTGAAGAAGGCATTTGATACGCTTCCCTTTATTGGTCAGAGCATTGATTTTAGGAGTTGGGTGGTCATGTTGCAGCTGTACAGGACATTGATTATGTCACTTTTGGAATATTGCACACAATTCTGGTCTCCTTCCTGTCAGAAGGATGTTGTGAAACTTGAAAGGATTTAGAAAATATTTACAAGGATGTTGCCAGGGTTGGAGGATTTGAGCTATAGGGAGAGGCTGAATAGGCTGGGGCTGTTTTCCCTGGAGCGTCAGAGACTGAGGGGTGACCTTATGGAAGTTTATAAAATCATGAGGGGCATGGATAAAATAAAAAAATCAAAGTCTTTTTCCTGGGGTGGGGGACTAGAGGGCATAGGTTCACAGTGAGAGGGGAAAATATAAAAAGGAGCCAAGGGACAACATTTTCACACAGAATGTATGTGTATGGAATGAGCTGAGAGAGGAAGTGGTGGAGGCTCGTACAATTATAGCATTTAAAAGGCATCCGGACAGGTATATGAAGAGGAAGAGTTCAGAGGGAAATGAGCCAAGTGCTGGCAAATGGGACTAGGTTAGGTTAGAATATCTGTTCGGCATGGAGGAGTTGGACCAAAGGGTTTGTTTCCATGTTGTACATCTCTCTGACTCTATGATTCAATATGGAGGGACTGGTTGTACACCTTTAACGCCTTTCAGTTATGACTTCCAGATTTCTAAGAGTTGCAATTGTTCCCCTTTTTTAATCTATTTTTTAAATTATGCATATGAGAGAAAAATTTGTAAAAAGGATTTTTCTTTTTATCTTTTTCGGAATTGTGCTGTCAGTTGTGAGGATTGTTCAGGTTTACAGACAATAGCAGATTTGATTGGGGATCCCAGCCTGGAAAGTTTCTAAATATTTTCTAATCAACCTATTCAGAGATGTTATTACACAACTCTGGAACAGGTGAAACTTGAACTCCTACCCCTGGTTTCAAAGATAAGACACTACCACTATGTTCAGGTGAAATGGGAAATAAATTCAAGGCATATCAGTTGTATCCTATCTGCTGTGCAGCTCATTGAAAATTAAAAATGTTTTTATTATTTAATAAGTTCAAAAGATACCACTCCTCTCCCTTTAGGTAAGCCCATCTATGCTCTCATTTATAATAAGAATACACGCACAATATGACTTACTGATATTATTAATCTCAGAAGTGACAAATTATTGCCTGGCTCCACAGTCAATGCAGGCCCCAGTTTGCATTCAGAAGGACTGCGTTTCTTTGTACTGTTTGTCTTTCACATTGCGTCATTTCTGTTTTTATTTCATTTCTTACCTCTGTAATCTCCCCTGGTCCTACAATCCTCCACGTTTTCTCTGCACCTCTAACGCTGACCTCCTGTGCTCTGATTTTAACTGCTCGACAATTAATGGCTATGGTATTGACAGTCTAGTCCCCAAGCTCTGAAATTCCCTCCCTCATCTTCTCTGCCTGTCTACCTCGCCTTCCTCCTTTCAGATGCTTCTTAAAACCTACTTGTTAGGCCAAAGCTTTCCGTCATCTCTCTTGGTATCTCCTTATCTGGTTGGGTGTCAGTCTTTACCTTTCGTAGACAAGTAGAAGGCTGGAAGAACACGGCAAGCCAGGCAACTTCAGGTGGTGGAGAAGTCAATGTTTCAAGTGTAACTCTTCTTCAGGACTGGGGATGGGTATTACGGGAGCTGCAGATAAGTTGGCAGGGGGGAGGGAGCGGGAGTGATGGTGGGTTAGTGAGGTAATGATAAGTCAACACAGGTAGAGGACACAACCTGGTTGGTCAATGGGAGGAATAACTCTGGTTGGTGGCAGAAAGGAAGGGTTGACCAGAGGAATGGAAGGGAGGGGTAGGGGATGGAAAGGGAATCAGGGGAAGGGAAGGGAAGTTATTTGAAATTGGAGAACTCAATGTTGAGTCTTCTGGGCTACAGGCTGGCCAGGTGGAAAGTGAAGTGTTGTTTCTCCAATTAGCAGTCTAATTCGCTATGGCAATGGAAGAGGCCAAGGATGGTAATGTTGGAATGGGAGTGGGAAGGGGAATTAAAATGGTGGTGACTGGGAGATCAGGTTGGGCCTTGCCAGGCTGGCTGAGATACTTGGTGAAATGTGCCCTTAGTTTACATTTGGTCCCCCTGATGTAGAGAAGACCATAGTGGGAGCACCGGATACAGTAAACTAGGTTGGAGGAGAGGCAGGTGAACCTATGTCTCACCTGGGAGGACGTTTGGGGCCCTGAATGTAGGTGAGAGGGGTGGTGTACTGGAGGTTTTGCATCTTTTATGGTTGCAGGACAAGGAGGTTTGGTGGGGAGAGTGGCACAAAACTAAGGACTGAAGAAGGGAATGGTCCTTGTAGAAGGCAGAGAGGGGTGGGGTGGGGAAGATGTTCTTGGGTATGGGGTCGACTTGGTGTTGGCAGAAGTTTAGATTAGATTAGATTATTTACAGTGTGGATGAAGTGTTTAAGGATGGATGAAGTGTGGATGAAGTGTTTAAGGATGATGCGGAGGCTGGTGATGTGGAAGGTGAGGACATAGTGGACCCTGTCTTTATTGTGTTTGGAGGTGGGCTGTTGTTTAGAGCAGTGGAGTGGGGAATGGAGAAGGTGTGGTGGAGGGCTGTCTGGATGACAGAGTGGGGAAAGCATATTGTTCAAAATAGGTGGACATCTGGGATGCTTGGGAGTGGGATGCCCACTCTTCCAAGAAGATGTGATAGAGGTGGAGGAATTGGGAAAACAGAATACTGGGTGGGTAATTATGGGAGCTGTGGGTTTATGGTAAATGTCCTTCTGTAGACTGTCACTGGAGATGGAAATGAAGAGGTAAGGAAAAGAGAGGGAGGTGTCCAAGACAGACCATGAGAATTTAAGGGCAGGGTGAATGTTGTTGGAGAAATCGATGAATTGCTCCAGTTCAGCCTGGGTGCAGGATGCAGCACTGATGCAGTCATTCATGTAATGGCAGAAGAGTTGGAGCACAGTACCTGTGTAGGTACTGAAGAAGGAATTCTTGACAAAAAAGCTGACAAAGAGGCAAGAACAACTGGGGCCCATTCGAATGCCAATGGCCACTCCCTGGATTTGGGTGAAATAGGAAGAGTTGAAGGGAATGTTATTGAGAATTAGGACTAGTTTAGAGAGGTGGAGGGGGACTGGGTGGGTCTATTGGAAAGGAAGAGGCTGAAGGCCTGAAGACCGTCCTTGTGGGGTAATATTCTTATGAAGTGCCTTGGGATGTTTTACTACAAGAAACACAAATTGCTGTTCGTCTAATGTTTGTGAACCACATGAAGAATTAGCCTAATTTGATTCGGATGTTAAGGAAGAGATGGTTTCACTGGAAAACGAATCAAACAAAGTTGGAAGATTCCATGCATGATTTCTGGTCTGAGCTGAAAGCCAAGATGGTGAAGGTATTCACTGCTTTTACTTTTGACAGCTGCACATTATTCCACTTTCAAGAAACATAAACCATCCGACTCATGCTAGTTGGGAAGGCCAGTGAGCTTTCCTCGGGAACTTTTGGGGATTGCTGTCAGATCTGCTCACACCTTGAGAAGTGTAAATGGTGGAGTGCAATGCCAATAGGCCAGTATAGTGGCTGCAAGGCAAAATCCCTTCAGGTCTAGCATCAGCACTCTTGAGCAGACATAGGGAAATTTGGCCAGCTATATGAATATCACATGAGGACAAGCTTATCCTCAACTGTGATGGCTTCCACAGTCAACTTTCACTCTGTCTAGTACATGAGAAAGTTAATAGACAAGACATCAGAGAAAAAAAATTCCATTTCAACTTAACAAAGAGCTGGACAACATTCAGACTTTGATTGATAGAGGAAAGCAATATTTGCACCTTACAAGTGTTCGGTAATGAGCTACTCCATCAAGAGAGAATCTAACCATTTCTTCTTAATATTAATTGGCAATACCATCATCAAAACCCTCACCAACGTCAATTTGGGTGGGTGGGAGGGAGCACTGTCATGGTTGATCAGAAATTTGTAGTTCCGGAGCTGGGAATTCTGAGACAATTAACTCATCTGTTTTCCCATGTCCCATTTATTGCTCATCCCTCGCTGCCCGAGAGAAGGTAGCCTTCTTGAACTGCTGCAATTCATGTGCTGTGTGTACAAATTCAATGCCATTTTTGACTCAGTGACTGTAAAGGAATGCTGATATATTTCCAAGTCAGGATGATGAGCGGCTTGGAAAGGAAGTTGCAGGTGATTTGATATGATTTATTATTGTCACATGTACCGAAGTACAGTGAAATGTTGTTGCATGTGCTTTCCAGGCAGATCATACTATATAAGTGCATCAGGGTAACAGAACAGAGTGCAGGATACAATGTTACATCTGTTGACAAGGTATAGAGGTGCATTAACATTATAGAGGTCTGATAACAGCGGGGAAGAAGCTGTTCTTGAATCTGTTCATATGTGTATTCAAACTTTTATGTCTTTAGTACAGCAGAAGAGGATGCAAGTATAACCTGGATGAGAGGGATCCTTAATTATGTTGGTTTCCCGAGGCAGTGGGAAGAATAGATGAAGTAAACAGATGGGAGTCTGGTTTGCTTAATGGACTGGGCTATGTTCACAACTCTCCGTAATGTTCTTCAGTCTAGGGAAAAGCAGTTGTGATACCATGCTAAGATGTATCCAGATAGATGCTTTTTTAGCTTATAGCTATAAAAATTTGGAAGCGTCTTTGCAGACATGCTGAATTTCCTCAGCCTCCTGAAGGAGTAGCTTTCTTGACCACAGTGTCAACAATGGTGGACCAGACTAGATGATTAGTGATCATCACAGCCAGGAACGTGATGCTCTCAACCATCTCTACTTCAATACCATTTATTCAGACAGGCACCTGCCCTCCACAGAACTTTCTGAAGTGAGTGACCACCTCCTTCATTTTGCTGACATTGATGGAGAGATTGTTACCTTTACATCCTGCCATTAAGCACTCTATCTCCTTCCTGAACTCTGAACTGTTGTTTGAAATCTGATCTATAATGGTGACATCATCAGCAAACCTGGAAATTGAGTCAGTGCGGAATTTGGCCAGACAGTCATGAGTGTGGAAGGAGTGTAGCAGGGAGCTGAGTATGTAACTTTGTGGGGCACCAGTGTTGAGGATTATCGCAGAGGAGGTGTTGTCACCTATCCTTCTCACGTACCTGCATCTCTTGTCCTTCTAGATGGAACTGGTCGTGGGTTTGGAAGGCAGTGTCTAAGGATCTAAGAGTCAAAAGTCATGTAATGGAATACTGTCCATTAATGGCCTGGATGAGTTCAACTCTAATAAGGCTCAAGAAGCTTTGTCTCATCCACAACAAAACAGTCCATATAATCAGCATCCAACACACTCCCTTATAGATTCACTCTCACTAATATACTTATATACAGTTGAGGAAGGACACATTCGAGTGGGACAACACATCCATCCTAGGACAAGCCAAACAGAGACACACATGAGAATTCCTGGAAGCATGGCATTCCAACCAGAACTCTATCAACAGTCACACTGACTTGGATCTCATTTACCACCCTCCCCCCCCGAGAAAAAGAACAGGAAATGACATCACCACATAAAATAGTGTCACCACAGGAAATGACATCACCAACCCAAGGAAACCTAAACATATCAATATAAAATGGGCCTTACCACCTATGCTTCATCTGGAGGCTCTCTGATGATGTTACCTAACATGGTGACGCAACATCTGAATATGAACCTTCCAGCTCAGTGAGCAAACCTACATCCAGATTCACTCCCTTAACTAATGTGGCTGCATTTATAAGATTCACTGCAGCAACTCACTAAGGCTCCTTCTAAGTACTTCAGAAAACTATGATCTCTACCACTTAGAAGGATATCATCACCTCTTGGTTACACGCCATCCTGAGCAAATATTGCTATTCTCTTACTGCCATTGGGTTAAAACACTGGAATTTCCTCTCTAACAGAACAAAGAAGGGTCTTCCTCTCACAGACTGCAGACAGCATGTCAGCATCTTCTCAAGAGGAAAGTTTGGAATGGGCAATAAATGCTGGCTTTGCCAGTGATGCCCAAAAACTGAGAATTAATTTTTAAAAAGTGAAGTCCGCATGAGCCAAGAGAGTAAAACTGAAGGAAAAAGTTAACTGAAGTGGAGTCAATGTGAAAGAGATGAAAGTATTTGCCTGGAGCACCTATCTTTCCTGGATAATTACACAGAAGTCTTTGAATTTGCACTGTTCGGCACAGTTTGGAAGATTAAACGTATGAGTTCCTTCCAGTTTGCTCTAAAAAAAAATCAAGGCAACTCCGCCAAAGAGACTGCTCTTTATTTGTCGAGTGAACTGTCAGTTCCAATTAGTCACCAGGGTCCCAAGAGGAGCTAGCTTGCGAACAAAGATTTTGTAATTATTTTGTCTCCTGACAGATAATTAAAGTGAAAACAAAAAGTACAATAAACTTTCCAAGTATGAATTACTCTGGCTGGCCAGCATTCATCAAACATGAGCCTTTCAGCCAAGGGCAGTTGTTCCCTCAATGAGTAGAACGCTGAGAATCTGAGATTACCCTTTTTAGTCCAAATAGTTCCGTTCCTTTAACCAGTGATAGATGATACCTCTTGCATAACTCTCTACATTATAATTGACAAAGTTATGCTGGAAAGTGCTCAGTGACTGACAGATCTGGGAATGTTCTTGCAGCATTTTGGAAATGTAGACCAGGTTTTAATAGTTGGACTAATTAGATGCCTTGCGACTTTTTATCAGTTAGAATCAGAGGATCCGAATGAAAATTGTCAGAATCATGCTCTTAGTCTTCTTGGAAGATTCTCCTTAATGATTTCTTCTCAAAGCACACAGATAATCCCACAAAATTTTATTGCTCACTACATCCTCAAAAAACAAAGACCATATAGGCAATCACTACACATTCACAGTTTTCCAAATTTTCCACAGATTTACAAAATAATACATGGCTTGGAAAGGGTGGACGCTAGGAAATTGTTTCCATTAGGCAAGGAGACTAGGACCCGTGGACACAGCCTTAGAATTAGAAGGGGTGAATTCAGAACAGAAATGCAGAGACATTTCTTCGGCCAGAGAGTGGTGGGCCTGTGGAATTCATTGCCACAGAGTGCAGTGGAGGCTGGGACGCTAAATGTCTTCAAGGCAGAAATTGATAAATTCTTGATGTTACAAGGAATTAAGGGCTACGGGGAGAATGCGGGTAAGTGGAGTTGAAATGCCCATCAGCCATGATTGAATGGCGGAGTGGACTCAATGGGCCGAATGGCCTTACTTCCACTCCTATGTCTTATGGTCTTATATTCCATGAAGGTTCTCCCATGTCATAAAATCATGACATAAACCTGCACTGAAATCTCAAACACACACTAGGGTGAGATATATTCACACTGGGAACAGACACCCACTTGTGAGAGAGGAAACAACCTGGCACATGAGGGTCAGAATTCCACACACTGTGATTAAACTTGATTACACTGGGATCAAAAACTCAGACACTGGGATCAGGATCCCACGCACTAGAGTCAGACTCACTTTCACTGCGATTAAAATTCTGAGGGTAATGGCCAGAATCTTGCACACTGCAACCAGAATCTCGTTCACCAGGTCATAATCCTGCACAATGGGGTCATAACCCTCCACAGTTAGGTTATAATCTCACACAATTGGAATAGAACCCCACACACCCGAGTCAGATTCACTCAAGTGGGAGTCAGACTCATTCATGCTTGGATCAGATTCCATAAACAGTGATCTCACACTAGAACCAGACAACAGAGACTGGGGTCAGAATTCCACAGACTGGAAGCAGACTCACTCACTCATGCTGGGATCAAATTCACTGACAGTGGGATTAGGATCTTTCAGATGAGGATCAATACGCAATACATTGAAGTCATGATTCAACACATCAAAAAGGTCAAGGATCCCATAACAGTGGGTCAGGGTGTAGCACACTGGGCCAGATTTCTGCATGCTATCATCAGAATCCTGAACACTGTTATCATGATCCCATTAGGGAGGGATTCCTTTCAAAAAGGAAATCCCCATGATGCCACTGGGCAAAAGATGCTAGATAAGATTTCACTTCTTAAATACTTCTATTGCAACAAACCGACTAAAATCAACATTATGAGGCGAAAGTGAGGACTGCAGATGCTGGAGATTAGAGTCAAGAGTGTGGTGCTGGAAAATCACAGCAGATCAGGCAGCAACCGAGGAGCAGGAGAGTCGATGTTTCAGGCAAAAGCCCTTCATCAGGAATGATCGTTAATGAAAGGTGAAGGATATTTCAACCAACAAGGTAAATTTCACCTTATTAAGTAGTTCACACACCAAAGAAACACCTCTGGTAGCTACACACATTCACATAATTTGCTACACAAATGGGGAACCATGTGGAATCTCAATAGTCTTTCCAACTATATAGAATTGTTCACTTCCCACTCAATTGATTCAGACCTTGAGGCACATTTGGCAGCAGGTGTCCTCCATTCAAAATCCCCAAACTTTCCGACACTTTTAAATTGTCTGGTGGGGTCTGGAAATACCAAAAGAGCACCAGTGGATCTTGTCCAACCCACAAACCCTAGCGCTTCCTGTCTTCAACCCTCTGTTCTTTCTAAATATATAACACACAATGTGCAGTCTCTGTTTCAATCTTACAGATTTGCTTTACCTTTGAACAAAGAACTGTATAGCACAAGAACAGATCCTTCGGCCTACAATGTTGTACTGAACATGATGCAAAATTAAACTACTCTCTTCTGCCTGCCCTTGGTTCATATTCCTCTATTCCTTGCATATTCATGTGGTAATCTAAAAGTCCCTCAAATGCCCCTATCATACCTGCCTCCACCGCCACCCCTGGCAGCATGTTCCAAACTCCTATCTCTCTCCGTGCAAAAAACCGTGTCCCTCACGTATCCTTTGAACTTTCCGCCTTTCACTTTAAGTGCATGGTCCCTTGTATCAGGCATTTCAACTCTGAGAAAAAGATTCTGGTCGTCAACTTCATCTATGCATCTCATAATTTTGTAGACTTTTATCAAGTCTCCCTTGGCCTCTGTCGCTTCAGTGAAAACAACCTAAGTTTTTCTAGCCTCTCCTTGTAGCTTTTAGCATCTAATCTAGGCAGCATCCTGGTAAATCTCTCTTGCACCCTCTCCAAAGCCTCTACATCCTTCCAGTAAGGTGGCAACCAGAATTGAAAGCAATACACAAAGTACGGCCTAACCAAAGTCTTATAAAGCTGGAACATGTCATCCTGACTGTTGTACTTAATTCCCCGACCAATAAAGGCAAGCATACCATTCACCTTCTTTACCATCCTATCTACTTGTGTGGCCACTTTCAGGGAACTATGGACCTGAACCCAAGACCCCTCTGTATGCACATGCTGTTTAGGGTCCTGTCATTAACTGTATATTTTTCTTTAAAATTAGATTGCCCAAAGTGCAGCACTTCACGCTTATTTAGATTAAACCTCATCTATCATTTCTCTATTATATCTGTAACTAATCCCTCTGTATCCTTTGACAACCTTCTACACTATCTACAATTTGACTGAACTTTCTTTCATCTGCAAACTTACTAATCCACCCATCTACATTTTCATCCAAGTCATTTACGCATCATAAACAGCAGAGGTCCCACTATAAATCCTTGCAGAAGACCATTAGTCACAGACCTCTAGCCTGAAAGATACCCTTCCACCACTACCCTCTGTCTTCTAAGGGCAAGCTAGTTCTGAATCCATGCAGCCAAGTCATCATGGATCCCATACATCAATCTTCTGGATGAGCCTGTCATGAGGGATCTTGATGAAAGCCTTACTAAAATCCATGTAAACAACATCCACTGCACTGCCTTCATTGATTACATTCATTACCTCCTCAAAAAATTCAATCAAACTAGTAAGACATGATCTGCCCTGTACAAAGCCATGCTGACTGTCCTAATTAGCCATCTTTTCCAAATGCATGTAAATCCTTTCCTTAAAAATTCTCTCCAATAGCTTCCCAACCACTGGCGTGAGACTCACTGGTCTATAGTTTCCTGAACTATCCCTATTTTCCTTCTTGAATAGAGGAATAACACGGGGTACTTGCCAGTCCTCTTGGACCTCTCCAGTGGCTAGCGAGGATACAAAGATCTTGGTCAAGGCCCCAGCAATCTCCTCTCCTGCATCTCTCAATATTTGTTCCTCAATACGGTGATGGTTGTTGGAGGGCCTACAGTATAACCTGATATGAAGTTGAACGTGTGTACTGTGCTTTTTAGAGAGAGATAATACTGTTCTGAACTGAGAGCTAACAAGCACCTGTGTATATAACTAGATGGCAGTCCCAGAGTGAACTGGAAAATTGAAAATATGTATCACTTGGCTGTGAAATGGATACCTGAGGTTTGGTTTTGTTTTGACAACTAGTTTAAATTATCCTCTAGGATACTAAAACCCAATCAAGTTTGAATTTATTGTTTTGCCAACATCGAACCAATAAGATGATCCAATGTTGGGGGTTATAAAATGCAGGCACTTTGAAAATTAGTCAGAGAGCAACTGCCATAGAGCTAATTGCCCATCTAACATCTTGTTCTCAAAGAAATTAGAAAATAGTCTCTATTAAAGGTACCTTATCATATGATACATTCTCACGGTAAAAAGAAAGATGATGACTCAGGGAGATCAGCAGCCAGTTGAGTGAAGACACAGAAGAAGAAGTGACTGTATGGTTTTGAAATTAAGTTGATGCAAGTTTAATAAGTGTCCTATTGGAACAGCATGTTGTTATAGAGTTGGAGGCAGATAATAAGCAGTTAAGAGAAAAGGAGGTTTTAGAGTTGTGAATAGTTGTTCTTAATGTACACTTTTAGAGTTAAAAAATAAACTGATGTTATTTTTCACCCTTGTGTCATAACAAATCCTATTAGAGTGATTACACCTACCTTAATTTTGAGCTCTATCCATATTGCCTCAGTGAATCAGCCCTCCAGTATGTCCTCTTTGAGTGCAGATGTAACATTCTCCCTGATTAGTAATGTAACTCCTCCATCTCTGTTACCTTCCTCTCTTTCACATCTAAAACAACTCTGAAACGTTGAGCAGCCAGTCCTGTCCCTCTCTCAACCAAGTCTGTATAATGGCCACAACATCATAGTCGCATATACTTATGTATGGTGTAAGCTCATCTGCCTTACCTATAACACTCCTTGCATTAAATAAGTACACTTCAGCCCATTAGTACCACTGTGTTCATTTACCTGTCTCTGCTTATTCAATCTGTTCAAAAACTGCAAACTGAAAACTTCCATTCAGAACAAACCTTGTTTGTTTCCTCTTAGACAAACTCTCAGCGTGTTCTGCATTGTCAAACAGAAACACAAGCTGAAACTCAACACTCCTAAAACTAACTTCGTATTTATTGTTTGCTTCTTAACTTCATCAAAGGGGAATTTCTTGGAACTCGAAGCCATAATCAGGAAAGCAATTAACCTGCTTTCAGAATATTCTCTTGTTCAGTATAGTTTTAAAGGGGGGACCAGGCAAAAAGAAAATACAGGCTTTTCCCAAAGTACATGGGTGATCACACTGCAAACAATATCACACACTTGGCTCAAAGTCTTGTATCATTGGTTCACTTGGCAGCACTCATACCTGAACTCAGGTTACTGCAGGTTCAAATCCCAGATGGTATTTACATAAAAGCTAAGCTAGCACTTCAATGCAGTACTGAATAATGTAACACAGTCAGAGGTACAATTTTTCAGATAAGACATTAAACTGGGGCATATCAGGTGAGCATTAAAAAAATTCCTTTATAATTTTTGAAGAAGAACTGGTGAGTTATCTTCATTGTCCTGCTAGTAGTTACTGCTCAATAAACATCGCAAAAAGAGATTGCCCAGTAATTATCATATTGCTGTTTATAAGATCACAACATTAGATTAGATTACTTACAGTGTGGAAACAGGCCCTTCAGCCCAACAAGTCCACACCGATCCGCCGAAGCGTAACCCATCCATACCCCTACATTTACCCCTTATCTAACACCACGGGCAATTTAGCATGGCCAATTCACCTGACCCGCACATCTTTAGACTGTGGGAGGAAACCGGAGCACCTGGAGGAAACCTCCGCAGACACGGGGAGAATGTGCAAACTCCACACAGTCGCCTGAGGCGGGAAATGAACCTGGATCTCTGGCGCTGTGAGGCAGCAGTGCTAACCACTGTGCCACCGTGCCGCCTAGTTCTACAGTAACTACTTTAAAAGTACTTTGTTAACTGGAAAGCACTTTGGGAAATCCCAAGGTTATGAAAGGCATTGTAAAAATGGAAGTTGCTTTTTGGAATCTCAGACTACATTTATGGATCACCAGTATTAATCAGTTTTTCACCATGGGCTGCTCTCTTTTGTGATGGCACAACTGGGTTAAGTTATGCAACAGAACAAAAATGAAAACCAATAGAACTATGGATGCTATAAATCAGAAACAAAAACAGATGTTGCTGGAAAAGCTCAGCAGGTCTGGTAGCATCTATGAAGAGAAATCAAAGTTAATGCTTCAGGTCCAGTGACTTCTGAGGAAGGGTCACTAGAACAGAAGTGAAGCTATTTCTCAATGACCTGCACAGTACCCCAAAGTTTAAGGAATATTTATTTTATAAAATGTATTTAAGTAATAAATCATGTACGTACAAGACATTTTACAGGATATTATGGTGTGGGAGTTGGAGAATGACACTTTCAGAGTAAGAAACTGACTCACAAAGGGAGTATGTGACACTAGTAAATATAAAGGAATTGGGCTGACAGTTACTGGAATCTCCAGGAACTGGGTGTCATCCAAAATACAGTTAAACTAACAAGTAACTGGCACCAGTTAAGAGCATTTAACTGGAATACTTTCTATCACTGCTCTGTGGAATGACTACACTATAGGAGCAGCATGGCAGTGCTGAGTCTTAGAGCTAAAAGGAGAGCAAACTGAGAATAATGCCAAAAAACAGAACACAAAGTTATAGTTAAACAACAAACATAGCAAATGCTGGGGTAACTCATCAGATCTGGCTGCATCTGTGTTGAAAGAGAAATAGAGTTAACATTTCAAATCCAGAGTGACTTCTGATGTGAACTCAGTTTCTCTCTCTCTCCACAGATGCTGCCAAACCTGCTGAGTTTCTCCATCATTATGTGTGCTTCTTTCAAATTTCCAGCATCTCCAGTATTTTGCCATTATTCAAGTGTTTAATCAAGCCATTTGGTTTGTATGGATATTTTGCAAGGCATGGCTCATTTGAAGATGAAACGATAAAACTAAACGAAAGTCTAGATGCATGAATGTATTTATCAATTCCACTTGAAAACACAACTTGTTATCCAAGTGCGTCTGTTGAGGGCATTTATAGATTCTCCATCTCTGTACATTTCTTTCCATAAGACTGTCTCCTAAAACACACGTTTGGTAACTTGTACTCATATTTCCTTATGTGACTTAGTGCCACTTTGAGTCATTTTATGTTAGAAGGTCAACGTAAATGCAAATTGTTCTTGTGCTATTTCATCTTAATTGTTGCAGTCACAGGCTGTATGTTAGTTCTTGATTGTTTTTCCCTTGCTTTTAAGTCAGTTGCGTGTGTATATGGTCGTTACTGGGTGGTCTGGAACTTTGACAGTGCAATGCATTCAAACCGCTGATAGGGCAATTGCCAAAATCTGCCCAGCAGCCAGCTCACAAGAGAAGCTGCTGGAATACACACAGGGTAATGATGACTACAACTGATGGTAAATGATATTAAAAAGCATTCAGCCTGTCACATGATATATACTAATTTCAAAAATAATTAAATGTTTTAATCACAAAGAAAACGTAAATGAAAGTCAGCTCTGATTTCACACTATGCAAAGAATTTTATCAGCTATATTTCATGGGGCCAGTGAAGCCTTAACTCCTTAAATATTTCCTACTGCAATCAGCTGCAGACTTTCTTGAATATGACTTTACATTCCAAACATGAAAGTAAGGACTGAATTTTTCTTGACCCTGGTAGTTTCCAGAAAATTAGGAGTGTTCGGGTAAAGGCCTACATCAATGTGAAATGCCTACACAAATGGATAGGTGGAGAATACATTGGCCTTAGCTCCATCCAAGGAAGGCAGTCAGTTATAGAGTCATAGAGATGTACAGCATGGAAACAGACCCTTCAGTCCAACCCGTCCATGCCGACCAGATATCCCAACTCAATCTAGTCCCATTTGCCAGCACCCGGCCCATATCCCTCCAAACCCTCATCCAAATGCCTCTTAAATGTTGCAATTGTACCAGCCTCCACCACATCCTCTAGCAGCTCATTCCATACACGTACCACCCACTGCATGGAAAAGTTGCCCCTGAGGTCTCTTTCATATCTTTCCCCTCTCACCCTAAACCTATGCCCTCTAGTTCTGGACTCCCCGACCCTAGGGAAAAGACTTTGTCTCTTTATCCTATCTATGCCCCCCTCATAATTTTGTAAATCTCTATAAGGTCACCCCTCAGCCTCCGACGCTCCAGGGAAAACAGGCCCAGCCTGTTCAGCCTCTCCCTGTAGATCCTCCAACGCTGGCAACATCCTTGTAAATCTTTTCTGAAACCTTTCAAGTTTCACAAATCTTTTTGATAGGAAGGAGACCAGAATTGCACACAATATTCCAACAGTGGCCTAACCAATGTCCTGTACAGCCACAACATGACCTCCCAACTCCTGTACTAATTATGGACACAATGAGGCCCATACGTTTGGGAGTAGCATCATCCTGCACCTGGCAGAGCATCTGTGCAGAGGCTGCATTCCTAAGGAGAAAGACAGGCAGGAGGCTGGGAGAACACAGTAAGCCAGGCAGCATCAAGAGGTGGAGAAGTCGACGTTTCCGGTGTAACCCTCCTTCAGGTCTGGGGGGGGTGTAGGGGGAGCTGCTGATAAAGGGGGTGGCGGGAGCAGGGTGGTGAGTGGGGATAGATGAAGACATGTAGAGGGTATGACCTGGTTGGTGGATGGGATGAATGAATCCGGTTGGTGGCAGGGAAGAGGGAAATGGACGGGGAGGGGCTGACAAGGGAGTCAGGGGATGGGAACGGAGGTATTTGAAATTGGAGAACTCAATGTTGAGTCATCTGGGCTGTAAGCCCAGGCAGACGATGAATTGTTGTTCCTCCAATTTGCGGTGTGGTACATTGTGGCATTGGAAGAGGCCGAGCATGGTCATCTAGGAAAGGGTGTGGGAAGGGGAATTGAAATGGGCGGTGACTGGGAGGTCCAAGTTGGCCCCACGGGCCCAGCTGTGACACTCGGTGAACCACTCCTTACGTTTACAATCGGTTTCCCTGATGGGAGCCATATAGGGAGCACCGAATGCAGTAAACTTGATTGGAAGAGAGGCAGGTGAATCTCTGTCTCACCTGCCTCTCTTTTTTTGTCTCTTCCCAGGGAGAAGGCCTTCCTATGGCAAGTCAGATATCTAAACAGAGCCTGAGGATCCATGCTCCAAAGCTGGCAAGAAAGATCCCACTCAAGACGGAGACATTTGAATTTAACTATTAAAGGGTGCAAAGAGTCAAACTTGTGGCTTTGCAGGATAGAAAATGGGAAAATAGGCCTTGGCCTACCCATAGAATCTGTTCATTTACCTTCAATCGAAAGTAAAGGATGAACTTGCATTTCTCCAGCTCCTTTCTACTAACTCAGAAGGTCCCACAAAAAGTACTATTGAAGCATTGTTACTGCCGGAATGTAGAAACCACCAAGTGAGCCACACTGTGCACGACTAGAGGTGTCCGGTGGTGAAGCTATTCACTATCTGAATTACCATTGTGATTGATATCCTTATGTGCAATTCCACTTTAAACAAAAGGGCTACCAATGATGGTTCCAAAATTAATAATGCCTCAGAAAAGTGTTTATTTTTCTTCTGAATCTTTACGCAGCCTAAGCTCTTTCATCCTTTATGCACAGCACACAATTTTCAAAAAAACATTGAACTGGTGCAAGGCCACATTTCATAAAAATGACTGAGTTTATATTGATCTCTGTTATTTGCTATTGAACAAATAAGTTAATATTTCTCAGACAGTCTGATCCAATTAAGTCATCAGTTTTCAAACTGGGAATCTGTTATCTCTTATTACCTGTCATCAGATATTTCATTCCAGTGTATTGTTACACACATTTAGATACACTCGTGCACACAAATACAGGTCGACTGCCTTATCCACGGAATCTTTTTCCGTGGTTTCAGCTACCGGCAGTTTACCACGGCCCAAACATATTACAGAGAACCTTCCAGAACAGGGACTGGGGGTTGCTGGGAAGGTAAATTTCTCATTTAAATGAATGGGTTTGCTCCTATCCACGGTAGGTGTTGGAACATAACCCCCGTGGGTATGGGGGGACTACTGAACATAAATACACATGCGTATACATCTAAACTTATGTACCCATGCTCACATGCATATGGACTCACACAACTTCTCATACAAATATACTCAGACTTACTCATACATAGTTGCTCATATACATATACTCTGACACACTTGCTTGCACACATATGTTCATGCATACTCACTGAGACATACTGTGTAAACTCCTGGCATTTGGTTGTCAGTCTATTTTTGTGAAGGGCTTCAATAACAAACGAGGTCCGTCTTTCTGATACCATGATTTTAAACCAGGTTGTGCCTCCTGGGATGTTAATGGAAATTGGCTTATGTTGTCGGATGTCCAACAGGAGATATTAGTAGTTGAAAGAGGTTACCTTGACTTTGGGTTTGGATTAGATTAGACATCTTTAGACAGTTTGAAGAAGGTATAATAGAAGTCATATGAGGTATAGTTTCTCCCAGAAAAAGATTTAATCAGAGCCTTTAAAGAAATTAGTAACCTCATTGAAACAGTTTAGTTTATGAAACTTCCAGATCAGGAGTGTTCAGTTTGAAATCTGAACAGGTCATTTAAACTGAGAAAGTCTAAGATCTCAATTGTCTGAGTGGTTAAGAGTAAAGGCCTCCCAGCTCCCAGGTCCAGAATTGAGAAGAAGCAGCTGAATCAAATTTGAGAGGGAAGGGAAATTTCTCTTTTTGTTTTGAATAACTATAAAATTATGCTTTTGGGGAGCAGATTGGTATTTGTTTTGCCTTGTGTTTTGAAATCTTGCAAGGTATATTATAAGTAGAAAGCTTGGCTTGTTTTATTCTATTATTAGTTTGTGTAATACATAGGTTTTAGTATTAAAACTATATCACCAGCCTGGTATAATGTTTCAGTGAAAGACTGTCACAAAATATGTTCTATCAGGCTTCATTTCATTCTGGGATCTGATTTATCCAGAAACATCATAAATTGGGATCATAGCAATATAGTTATGCATAGGCGCAGTCTTGGGACAGATATATTGACACTCAACTATATATTTGTTCATGTCTTGCGCACATGATATATATATATATATATATATACACACACACACATACACAACACAAACATACATGTTATTCTTTACAGCTGTGACCCCCATGTCACTGTGGCATAACTGGCTTGAAGTCCACATCACAGAAAATGAAGACAAAGTGAAACTTGTGCAAACAATGGAAGTATTTTGCAGTCCACCCAACTATTTCTTTGACCTAATACTTTGCAGAATACTTCATAATTAGACAAGGAAAACAGCAGTGCCTGGGGACATAAAACAACTCTTTAGTCTAACTGCGCCAAATGGGTGCACACATTACATTCAGCATCTCCCAAACTCACCTTTAATGTTTTACAAATATAAATACTATGTTCCCCTGATACTAGTTACAGTTCTCAATGTTGAAAACTTTTACACTGGAGAGCCTCAAGGGCCTGCATATTTATTTTTAATTTTTGAACTAACAGAAGCTGCACAGCCCTAGAGATCTTGGGAACACTGCAGACACTTACACGATACAGAAACATATGTAATTCTGACAGTGGGAAATATTCCTCCTTATCTATGTTTTGAAGAGGGACAACAGTTACATGCACTTCACTGGTACATAGACACACACATGGAATATCTCTCCAATATCATCTAGTCTTCACCTGCTGAAATCAGCACAAGTTTATTCAATGTACACAATCTCTCATTTTTAAGAAATCAGATGGAGAGAAAAAATAAGACACAAGCATTTCTGGCATCTGCCATTGGAAACACGATAAATTATTCAGGGATTGTTTGTCTTCTGCTGTAGAGTCTTCCCAACAAAGTTAGAAATACGGAGGATAAAGAGCCATAGGTTTTGAAATCTATACAATTTTAACAGAAATAGGGAGATGATAGTTGAAGATTCAGTCATCAGGTTGTCGAACATATTGAAATTGTGCGCTGTTCATTACCCTGCTATCACAAGGCATTTTTTTACTGGAACAACAGCAGTTTGCATTTTTATAGTATCTTTAAACCAGTGAAACAGTCCAAGGAACTTTGCAACATAATTTTAAAAATTGACACTGAGTCACATAAGATACTTGGACAGTTACATAGGTTTTAAAAGTGATCTTAATGGAAGATAGAAAGTAAAGAGGGTTTGGGAGTGTATTCTAGAGCTTCAGCCTGAATGGCCACCAGGAGACAACTGACAAATTTTCAGGAATGGACATGAGGTCAGAATTGGAAGAGTACAAAGATCTAAGAGAGTCATAGAGTCATACAGTACAGAAACAGACCCTTCGGCCCAATGAGTCCATGCTGACCAGGTTTCCTAAACTGAATTAGTCCATTTGCCTGCGTTTGGCCCATATCCCTCTAAACCTTTCATATCCATGTATCTGTCCAAATGTCTTTGAAATGTTTTAATTGTACCAATCTCTACCACTTCCTCTCAAGCACATCCCATATATGCACCATTTTTTGTGTGAAAAAGTGCCCTACAGGGTCCCTTTAAATCTTTCTCCTCTCACCTGAAACCTCTTTTTCTGGACTCCTCTAAGCTGGGGTAAAGACCTCAGCTATTCATCCTATCCAATGCCCCTCATGATTTTATAAATCTCTACAAGGTCACCCCTCAGCCTCCTATGCCCCAGGGAAAAAAGTCCCAGCCTATTCAACCTCTCCTTACAATTCAAACCTTCCAGTCTCAGCAACATCCTTGTAAATATTTTTTGCACCCTTTCTAGTTTAATAACACCCTTCTCATAGCAGGGTGACCAGAACAGAAAGCAGTACTCCAAATGTGTCCTGACTAATGTCTTGTACAGCTGTAACATGACATCCCAACTTTTAAACTCAATGCTCTGACCAACGAAGGCAAGTATGTCAAACGCTTTCTTCACCACCCTGTCTACCTGTCACATCACTTTCAGGGAACTATGTACCTGCACCCTTGGGTGTCCCTATTCAACAACGTTCCCCAGGGTCCTTCTATTCAATGCCCTGGATAGCCTTACCAAAAAGCAATACATTGCCTTTACGTAAATTAAAATCCATCCGCTATTCATCAGCCCACTGGCCTAATTGATCAAGATTCCCTTGTACTTTCCACAACCTTCTTCACTGTCCACTATACCATCAATTTTGGTGTCATCCACAAACTTACTAACCATGCCTTTTATATTCTCATCCAAATCATTTATATAAACGATGACCAACAGTGGACCCAGCACCGATCCTTGCAGCACACCACAGGTCACAGGGCTCCAGTCTGAACAACAACCCTCTACCGCCACCCACCTGTCTCCTAAAATCAAACCAATTTTGAATCTCATTGGCTAACTCTTCCTGGATTCCATGTGATCTCACCTTACTAACCAGTCTACTATATGGAACCGTGTTGAAGGCCTCACTAAAGTCCACGTAGACAGTATCGCCTATCCTCTTGGTCACGTCTTCAAAAATTCAATCAAATTTGTGAGACATGATTTCCCACACACAAGGCCACACTGACTATTCCTTATCAGTCCTTGCCTTTCCATAGGCATGCAGATCCTTTCGCTTAAAAGCCCCTCTGATTCCCACTTACTTACCCACTTCTATCGTTAGGCTTACTGGTCATAAAGTCATAGAAATGTACAGCATGGAAACAGACCGTTCGGTCCAACCTGTCCATCCCAACCCAATCTAGTCCCACCTGCCAGTACCCGGCCCACATCCTCCCAAACCCTTCCTATTCATATACCCATCCAAATGCCTCTTAAATATTGCAGTTGTACTAACCTCCACCACTTCCTCTGGCAGCTCATTCCATACACGTACCACCCTCTGCGTAAATAAGTTGTCCCTTAGGTCTCTTTTATATCTATCCCCTCTCACCCTAAACCTATGCCCTCTAGTTCTGGACTCCCAGACCCCAGGAAAAAGACTTTGTCTATTTATCCTATCTATGCCCCTCATAATTTTCTAAGCTTCTATAAGGTTTGCAAAGTACTGGGCTAATGGTAAGATTCTTGGGAGTGCAGATGAGCAGAGAGATCTCGGTGTCCATGTACGCAGATCCCTGAAAGTTGCCACCCAGAGTGACAGGGTTGTTAAGAAGACATACAGTGTTTTGGCCTTTATTAATAGAGGAAATGAGTTCCGGAACCAGAAAGTTATGCTGCAGCTGTACAAAGCTCTGGTACAGCCACACTTGGAGTATTGTGTACAGTTCTGGTCACCGCATTATAAGAAGGATGTGGAAGCTTTGGAAAGGGTGCAGAGGAGATTTACTAGGCTGCTGCCTGGTATCGAAGGAATGTCTTACGAGGAAAGGCTGAGGGCATTGAGGCTGTTCTCGTTGGAGAGAAGGTTGAGAGGTGACTTATTAGAGACATCCAAGATTATCAGAGGGTTAGATAGGGTGGACAGGGAGAGCCTTTTTCCAAGTATGGGGACGGCAAACACGAGGGGACACAACTTTAAAGTGAGGGGAGATAGGTATAGACAGATGTCAGAGGTAGTTTCTTTACTCAGAGAGTAGTAAGGGTATGGAATGCTTTGCCTGCAACGGTAGTAGATTCGCCAAGTTTAAATGCATTTAAGTCGTCATTGGACATGCATATGGACGTACATGGAATAGTGTAGGTGGGATGGGCTTCAAATTAGTATGACAGGGTGGCGCAACATTGAGGGCCGAAGGGCCTGTACTGCGCTGTAACGTTCTATGTTCTAAGGTCACCCCTCAGCCTCCTACGCTCTAGGGAAAATAGCCCCAGCCTGTTCAGCCTCTCCCTATAGCTCAAATCCTCCAACCCTGGCAAACATCCTTGTAAATCTTTTCTGAACCCTTTCAAGTTTCACAACATCTTTCTGATAGGAAGGAGACCAGAATTGCACGCAATATTCCAACAGTGGCCTAACCAATGTCCTGTACAGCCGCAACATGACCTCCCAACTCCTGTACTCAATACTCTGACCAATAAAGGAAAGCATACCAAACTCTTCTTCACTATCCCATCTACCTGCGACTCCACTTTCAAGGAGCTATGAACCTACACTCCAAGGTCTCTTTGTTCAGCAACACTCCTTAGGACCTTACCATTAAGTGTATAAGTCCTGCTAAAATTTGCTTTCCCAAAATGCAGCACCTCGCATTTATCTGAATTAAACTCCATCTGCCACTTCTCAGCCCACTGGCTCATCTGGTCCAGATCCTGTTGTAATCTGAGGTAACCCTCTTCGCTGTCCACTACATCTCCAATTTTGGTATCATCTGCAAACTTACTAACAGTATCTCTTATGCTCGCATCCAAATCATTTATGTAAATGAAAAAAAGTAGAGGACCCAGCACCGATCCTTGTGGCACTCCACTGGTCACAGGCCTCCAGTCTGAAAAACAACCCTCCCACACCACCCTCTGTCTTCTACCTTTGAGCCAGTTCTGTGTCCAAATGGCTAGTTCTCCCTGTATTCCATGAGATCTAACCTTGCTAATCAGTCTCCCATGGGGAAGCTTGTCAAACACCTTATTGAAGTCCATATAGATCACATCTACTGCTCTGCCCTCATCAAGCTTCTTTGTTACTTCTTCAGAAAACTCAATCAAGTTTGTGAGACATGATTTCCCATGCACAAAGCCATATTGACTATCCCTAATCAGTCCTTGCCTTTCCAAATACATGTACATTCTGTCTCTCAGGAATCCCTCCAACAACTTGCCCACCACTGAGGGCAGGCTCACCGGTCTATAGTTCCCTGGCTTGTCTTTACTGCCCTTCTTAAACAGTCTGTAAATCCCTGACTTTTTCCTTTCTTAAATAATGGCACAACATTAGCCACACTCCAGTCTTTCAGCACTTTACCCATGGCTATCAATAATACAAATATCTCCCCTATGGGTTCCACAATTTGTACCCTAGCTTCCCACAATGTTCTGGGATTCACTTGATTAAATCTTGGGGATTTATCTACGTTTATGCATTTTAAGACCTCCAGCACCGCCCCCTTGACGTAACTCTTTTCAAGGTATCACCATTTATTTCCTCAATCTCTCTACCATCTATGACTTTCTCCAGGGTAAATACTGATAAGAAACATTTGTTTAGGATCTTACCCATATCTTGTGGCGCCACACATACATGGTCTTGTTCAACTTTAAGGGGCTCCATTGTCTCCCTAGTTACTCTTATGCCCTTAATATACTTGTAGAATCTCTTTGGATTCTCCTTTACCCTGTCAAAGCAATCTCATGTCCCAACTTTGCCCTCCTGATTTCCCTCTTAAATGGACTGCTACACCCCAGCTGCCTGTACCTGACAAATGCCTCTTTCTTTTTCTTGACTAGAGCCTCAATACCTCTTGTCTTCCAGTGTTTCCTTGTTTCCTCCTCTGCCAGCTTTACCCTTCACACTAATGTGTACATGCTAGCCCTGAGCTTGTTACCTCACTTTTTAAAAGCCTTCCAATTGCCAGACCTTTCTTTACCTGCGAACAGCCTCTCCCAATCAACTTTTGCAAGTTCCTGTCTAATACCATCAAAACTGGCCTTGTCCCAATTTAGAACTTTAATGTTTGGACAAGACCTGTCCTTTTACTTAACTATTTTTAAACTAATAGAATTATGGTCACTTGTCCCAAACTCCACACTGACACCTCAGTCACTTGCTCCGCCTAATTTCTCAAGAGGAGGTTGAGTTTTGCCCCTTCTCTAGTAGGGCCATTTATATCTTGATTGAGAAAATGTTGAGGATTAAAGAAGACCTAAGAAAAAAGAAAGGACATGAGCATGGAGAAATTTGAAAATAAGAAGAAATTTTAAAATTGAGACTTTGCAAGAAACAGGGGTCAAAGTGGGTCAGCAAATAGAGCACGGTGGCGTGAATAAGGAGCAGAGCTTACATGAACCTTAGTTGGCAAAGGTTAAAAAGTGGAAGGAAATTAAAGTTTCTGACTCCAGAACCACAGAAATGTGCTTGATGCTTCACTGTCTATTTGGTTCAAGGGCAATTGGGAATGGGCAACAAATGCTGGCCTCGCCAAAAAAACCCCCACATACCATGAATGAATAAAGAAGTGAAGGAATTTGTGTCAGTGGCTGGCTGGCTCTGACTGTAGCTGGGTTTGTTGAATATGTTCAGAAAAAAGTGTTAAAATTTAGAAGCACTGCCAGATTGCATGTTAACATGTTATCACAGAAATACATCCATTTGCTTAAGCTGTGCATTTTTCATTTTGCCAGTAAATACAGTTTATATGTAAACCGTGGAGCTGGGAACCTCAGACTACTGTGGCTGTGAGATTAAAAGTGAGCAATTGCTCAACATTCTTAGATTTATTGCACTTTTGGTACTGAGAATTAACATCAATCGCTACTGTTTAAAACCACACCCCCTGCAGTAGTTCAGTTGAGAAACCTTTTAGATGCAGGTGGAAGTTGTTCATAGGAAAGCATTATCCCATGGATCAGGTTGTAAGTTTGCCCGCTGAGCTGGGGGATTTGTTCTCAGACATTTCGTCACCATGCTAGATACCATCATCAGTGAGCCTCCGATTGTCTTCATTGAAGGCTCACTGATGATCTTGCCAGAGCTACAATCTTCTCCAAGATCGTATCCCATGGATCTTGGAGCGGCCTGGTGACTCAGTGGTTAGCAATGCTGCCTTGCAGTGTAAGGGACCTGGGTTCAATTCCACCCTCAGGCAACTGGCCGTGAGGAGTTTTGCACATTCTCTGTATCTGCTTGGGCTTCCTCTGGGTACTCCAGTTTCCTTCCACTGTCCAAAGGTCTGAAGGTTAGATGGACTGGCCAGGCCAAATTGCCAGTGTCCAGCGGTGTGCCGGCTTGGTGGATTAGCTATGGGAAATGCAGGGTTGCAAGGTAGAGTGTGGGTTTGGGTGCATTGCTCTTCGGAGGTCAGAGTAGACACATAGGACATAGAACAGTACAGCACAGTACAGGCCCTTTGGCCCTCGATGTTGTGCTGACATTTTATCCCATTCTAAGATCAGACTAATCTACATACCCTTCATTGCACTATCTTCCATATGCCAATTCAAGAGTCACTTAAATGTTCCTAATGTATCTGACTCTATTACCATTGCCAGCACACATGCATTGCATTCCACGCACTCACCACCACTCTGTGTAAAGAACCTATCTCTGACATCTCCCTAAACCTTCCTCCAATTACCTTAAAATTATGCCCCCTCGTGATAGACATCCCTGCCATGGGAAAAGGTCTCTGGCTATCCACTCTATCTATGCCTCTCAACACCTTGTACACCTCTAACAAGTCACCTCTCATCCTTCTTTGCTCCAATGAGAAAAGCCCTAGCTCCCTCAACCTTTCTTCATAAGGCATGCCCTCCAGTCCAGCAGCATCCTGGCAAATCTCCTCTTTACCCTCTCTAAAGTTTCCACATCTTTCCTACGATCAGGCCACCAGAACTGAACACAATATTCCAAGTGTGATCTAACCAGGGCTTTATAGAACTGCAGCATAACCTCGCAGCTCTTAAACTCATTCCCCTGCTCATGAAAGCCAACAACCATACGCCTCTTGACAACCCTATCAACTTGGGTGGCAACTTTGAGGGATCTATGGACATGGACCTCTTGCCTCCTCAGCCTTAAGTCAGTTTTCTTCTTCCTCATGAAACGATGGGGCAATTAGCCTGCTTCCCCACTATGGGGATTCTGTAATCTTACAATCCTGATATCAGTATTAAATAGGGGTCCAGAATTCATATTTTCTGGTAGTGAGGCTGATGGAACAGTCTGAGCAGAGTCAGCTGACTAATTGATCACCCTCCCAGCTTGGATAGAAATTGGGATCTAGACAATGCTGGCCAAATCAGAGGACTGGCAGTTCTGGAGAATCTGCAGCGCATCAGGAGAGGTGGAAATGACTAGCTGGGGACCAGACCTCAACATGTAGGCATCTTCACTGGCTTCAAACATCAAACTTCAAGTTAATGGCACTTAAGCTAGTAGGCAAATTAGGCTGGATGGGAAATCCACCTTATTGGATTTGCCTATGCTGTGATTGCATTCTGACTAAGGCATCACTATTTTTGCCTGATCTGTTGGCATCAGCCTTCAAGAACAGTGATGGTGCAGGTTGGGGAAATGACAGTCTGATTCCCCACTGCTCAAGGGATTTTCGTGTCCTATATTGACTGATGCACTTTGAGAGTGTGTAACAGGTTGAAGATACCTGAGCCCTATTCTATCGACCTCAATGTGCTGCTCATGGCAATCATCACACATGCTTTCTAAGGAAACCAGGATATCTCTTCACACATCAACCACAATACCAAGGATATTCTCAACTTCTTTCTTTTCAATGAAGTATCAATCAGGTCAAAAACTATGTTACGACACAGGGTAAACCCTCCTGCTTAATATACACCAGCAACACAGAAAAGATTTATCCCATGCAGTAATCTGTGAAAATTCAAAATGCCAAGAACTATTTAAAATAAAAATTAACAACTTGATTTCTTAAAGTATAACAGAAAATAATTAACTAACAATTATTTCCAACTCCCTTCTCTAACCTATCAAGGTTTCAAAACCAGCCAGCTGTTGAATCTTCTATTTGGATCTTCCTGTGTCTTTTCTTCTTCTTCTTAGGGATTATGCTTCACAGGTTACAAATCGATAAACTTCCTTTAAGAGTGCTATTTTTTAGGCGGTCTCTACATTCTGGTGGTGTGTCGATTCTCCTCCCAACTGTTCAATGTTCCCTGGTTCAAAGCTTCAAATTGAGTCATTGGCTTTTAAGATTGTCAATATACTAAATTCAAACTTGATTGAGGGTTGGTATTTTGGGGTATAAATTAAATTGGCCAAATTTGAATTTGTTTTTGTCTCTAGGCACCCAGCTACACTAACTGCTGGATCAGAAATCTGCCAATTTACCTGGTCTGTGTCTGCCTTAAGGCTATCACTATCCTCAATATTACTACAATTTTGAGTTTCATGTTACCTGCCTACCCCACGTCCAGGTCTTTAATATACATACAAAACACAACGGCTCTACTATCACTGCCTGGGACACAAGTGATTGTATCTTCCAGATACCACTGCTGTCTGTTTTCTGTCCCTCAGCCAATTTCATATGGCATTGCCACTTGCATAAGTGATCAGGGCCAGTATAGAAGTGAAGGCATGTTACAACTCCTCTCACTTGTTTCTGGGTTGGTAAAAGAGGGGAAAAATTCATCTCGACCTAGTGACAATGTAGAAAATAAATGAAGGATCAGGTCAGGATCCTACAGTGATGTCCTGCACTGTGGGGTGTGTGGTAATATCCTGCACTGTGGGGTGTGCTAGTGACGTCCAGCGTTATGGGATGTGTGGTGATGTCCTGCACTGTGGGGTGTGTGGTGGTATCCGACACTCTGGACCGTGTGGTGGTATCCTGCACTGTGGGATGTGTGGTGATGTTCTGCATTGTGGAGTCTGTGGTAGTATCCTGCAATGTGGAGTGTGCGGTGATGTCCTGCACTGTGGGGCATGTGGTGGTACCCTACACAGTGGCGTGTATGGTGATGTCCTGCACTGTGGGGTGTGTGGTGGTACCCTACAATGTGGGGTGTGTGGTGATGTCCTGCATTGTGGGGTGTGTGGTGGTACCCTACACTGTGATGTGTATGGTGATGTTCTGCACTGTGGGGTGTGTGGTGATGTTCTGCACTGTGGGGTGTGTGGTGGTACCCTGCTCTGTGGGGTGTGTGGTGATGTTCTGCACTGTGGGGTGTGTGGTGATGTTCTGCTCTGTGGGGTGTGTGGTGACGTCCTGCATTGTGGAATGTGTGGTGGTATCCTACACTGTGGGGTAGGTGGTGATACCCTGCACTGTGGGGGGTGTGGGGGTATCCTGCACAGTGGGGTGTTTGTGGGCATCCTACATAGTTGGGTGTGTGCTGATGTCCTGCACTGTGGGGTGAGTGGTGATTTCCTGCACAGCGGGGTGAGTGGTGATTTCCTGCACTGTGGGGTGTGTGGTGGTATCCTGCATTGTGGGGTGTGTGATGGTATCCTTCACTGTGGGGTGTGTAGTGACGTCCTGCATTGTGGAATGTGTGGTGGTATCCTACACTGTGGGGTAGGTGGTGATACCCTGCACTGTGGGGGGTGTGGGGGTATCCTGCACAGTGGGGTGTTTGTGGGCATCCTACATAGTTGGGTGTGTGCTGATGTCCTGCACTGTGGGGTGAGTGGTGATTTCCTGCACAGCGGGGTGAGTGGTGATTTCCTGCACTGTGGGGTGTGTGGTGGTATCCTGCATTGTGGGGTGTGTGATGGTATCCTTCACTGTGGGGTGTGTAGTGACGTCCTGCACTGTGTGGGGTGTGTGTGTGTGTGTGTGTGTGTGTGTGTGTGTGTGTGTGTGTGTGTGTGTGTGTGGTGGTATCCTGCACTGTGGGGTGTGTGTGTGTGTGGTGGTATCCTGCACTGTGGTGTGTGTGTGTGTGTGTGTGGTGGTATCCTGCACTGTGGTGTGTGTGTGGTGGTATCCTGCACTGTGGTGTGTGTGTGTGTGTGTGTGTGTGTGTGGTGGTATCCTGCACTGTGGGGTGAGTGGTGGTATCGTACACTGTGGAGTGTGTGGTGGTATCCTATACTATGAGATGTGTGGTGATACCCTACAATGTGGGATGTGTGGAGATGTCCTGCACTGTGGGGTGAGTGGTGATTTCCTGCACAGTGGGGTGTGTGGTGGTACCCTACACAGTGGGGGGTGTGGGGGTATCCTGCACAGTGGGGTGTATGTGGGTATCCTACAATGTGGGGTGTGTGGAGATGTCCTGCACTGTGGGGTGAGTGGTGATTTCCTGCACAGCGGGGTGTGTGGTGATTTCCTGCACTGTGGGGTGAGTGGTGATTTCCTGCACAGCGGGGTGTGTGGTGATTTCCTGCACTGTGGGGTGAGTGGTGATTTCCTGCACAGTGGGGTGTGTGGTGATGCTCTGCATTAAGTAGTTTTGTTTTGCTTTCCCCTAAAGAATTTGACACGTTTTTAAGTGGAAAGAAAGAGCAATTGAAATTTGGGCACTGCAATGTATCGATGTATCTGGTATTATATCAATTTAGATCTGAGCCACAATGTTCTCTGCACTGACACAAGGCCTGCTTATTCCAGCATAGGGCTTTCTCAAGGAAGGTGGATTCTCACAGGATTTGTATCAAATTTAAAAATGCCTTGAGTCCCTCAGCAACAAAGAATCCTCACAGATTTTAACAACATAGATTCACATTAATCACTCTGTCCCCTGATGAGTCGACCACTTTCACAGCATTTCAACTTTAACAAACTCTACAAAATTATCAATGTGGAGAGATTGTGTTGAGATACACTAACCACAACATTTAATTGGAAGGACATCCATAATTGCTGATATTATGCAAACCAACTTTTTTAAAGTTAATATCACTCCTGCATTGTATTTATCATTGTATTTCTCTAACAGCTAACAGAACCTGCACATTTAAAAGTGCACTATAAACACAGGGTGCTGAAGTCTTTTATTGTTTTTCAATCACTTCAAAGTGTCAATGATAGAAATGCGAAGATCCTTTGGCCCATCCAGCCTTCCAAAACCCGTATGATCGCCTGGGACAACTGAGAACAAGATAAAAATCCAGGGGAATCTTGTGGTAAAATACCTTTCTGTCCCATCTTGATAATCAAAACTACTGCAGGCCCTGATTTGGCCCTGATTTCTCTGTAGTACTTACATTTATAATGAGTGCTATCTGTCCTCGTCAGGGATATGTCCAACTGAAAGAGGTGACTCAATTGCTACATAAATTTCCTACTTATGCACAAACCAGCCCATGATTCACCACCCAGATAACCTGATTAACAGGGAAACTGCAGACTGGCAAGCAGAGAAAAAAAACCCAGAGACAGGATAGAAGGAATAGGAGAAGGCAAACAATATATTATAAAGACAAAGCACTTACATTTTGGATTATGATAGGGAAAACTATGAGAATTTTCCATACTTTTAAAATGGATTATAATGGATTAGAGTGGATTCAGTTTCAATTATTCTAATTACTGTTTTGGAGAAAACGGATTACTGAATAGATGAACAGAAATGGAGCATTTACCAAGGAAATAAATTTTATTAAGCAATAACCAGACCATATAGAGAATATATCACCAAAATGGAATAGAAATATATTCTGTATCACCCAATTGCACTTGACTCCTATAAACCTAACTTAATTTGATAACACCGAGCATTAAAATTTTTAATTGAGCAACACAAAGTTATTTTTCTTTGTACTTGTTCTTGGGACATGCTTGCAAGGTGGACATTAATTGCCTATCCCCAAATGCCTCTGAGAAGATGTTGGCAAGCCGCTTTCTTGAACTGCTGCAGTTCATATAGAAACGATTCTGACAGACCATTATTAATGGTTAAATGGTTTGGATTAAGTGAACGTTAATGTAGCTCATTTCGAGTCATTATCTTCCATAGATGTCCAGAGTAAGAGTCGTAGAAGGTAAGAGAAAGAAGGAAGCTTTCCAGATAACATTGTTCTCATATAACTGTTCAGAAAAACCCTATCAAATTCCTCTGCACTTATCTAACGTCTGCTATAAAAGGGCAAAGACAACTTGGTACAACCACATTAAGTGTCTGTTAGGGAACAGCATCAACGTAGCATATAATTTATACCAACAGCCTTGCTTCTTCAGAGCTCATTGCGTCTATCTGTACTCTTTTGTGTTGTATTGGATATGCTCTGTGAGTAACTGTGTTAGAAACATAAACAGACCATGAGTAAAAATGAACGTAAAATCTGGCTTCTGTTTTAATTATTTCTTTTGGAGTATTTCAATTTCCAGCGTGCTGGAAGATTAAATACGGCAGCAGTAGGACTATGTAGGAAAATAAAGAAAATAATCACAATGGGGCAAATGAATTGTTTCACCCTCTACTTAATTGAATATTACATCAAGAAGTCCATTTGGTTCATTATTACTGTACTGTCTCTTTGAAAAAGTTAACTCATTAGTCCTAATCTTGCCTTTTTAGTTGTGATTTCTTTTCCCTTCCAAGTATTGATCCAATTCCCTTTTGAAAATTAATATTGAATTTGCCTCAACTGTTCTTTCAAACTGTGTATCCCAGATCACGTAATGTGCTGCCTATAAAAATTATCCATATATTGTCCCTGGTTCTTCAAACAATCTTATCCTCTGGCTATTGAAGCTCCAGCCACAGGAAAAACTACTCAAACTCTTCATGATCTTCAGAACCTCTATTAAATCTGTCCTTAATTTTCTCTCTTCTAAGGACAGTTTCTTCAGTCTTTCCACATAACTGAAGCCTCTTCTAGTGTCTCATCCTCATCCCCTCTTTCCACCTGCCTTTCACTACCCATACCACCTATTGTCCTCCCTCATTCTGATTTGGTGAGCTTCTTGTGGAGTTTTGTTATTCTAGTTAACAAGGTTAGATAACATGGAATACAGGGAGAACTAGCCATTCAGATACAGAATTGACTCAAAGATAGAAGAAGAAGGTGATAGTGTAGGGTTGCTTTTCAGATGAGAGGCTTGTGACCAATGGTGTGCACTGCTGGGTCCACTGCTTTTTGTTATTTATATAAATTTGGATTTGAATATAGGAGGTACAGTTACTAAATTTGCAGATGATAACAAAGTTGGAGGTGTAGTGGACAGCGAAAAAGGTTACCTCAGAGTACAACAGGACTCTTGATCAGATGGGTCAATGAACCAAGGAGTGGCAGTTTAATTTAGATAACGGGGTGCTGCATTTTGGAAAGACAAATCAGGGCAGGACTTATATACTTAATTGTAAGGTCCTGAGGAGTGGTGCTGAACAGAGAGACCATGGAGTGCATGTTCATAGTTCCTTGAAAGGAGAGTTGCAGGTAGATAGGATAGCGAAAAGTCGTTTGGTATGTTTTCTTGTATTGGTCAAACTATTGAGTATTGGGGTTCAGAGGTCATGCTGCAGCTGTACAGGACATCGGTTCGGCCACTTTTGGAATATTGTGTGCAATTCTAGTCTCCTTCCTATTGGAAAGATGTTGCAAAACTTGAAAGGGTTTGGAAAAGATTTACTAGAATATTGCCAGGGTTGGAGGATTTGAGCTCTAGGGAGAGGCTGAATAGACTGAGGTTATTTTCCCTGGAGTGTTGGAGGCTGAGAGGTGACCTTTTTGAGGTTTACAAAATCATGAGGGGCATTGGATAGGGTGAATTGCTGAGGTTAGGGGAGTCCAGAATTGGAGATTTAAGGTGAGAGAGGAAAGATTTAAAAGAGACCTAAGGGGCAACTTTTTCATGCTGAGGGTGTTGCATGCATGAAATCAGCTGCCAGAGGAAGTGATGGAGGCTGGTACAACAACAACATTTCAAAGGTGTCTGAATGGGCTTATAAATAGGAAGGGTTTAGACAGATATAGGCCAAATGCTAGCAAATAGGACTAGATTTATTTAGGATACCTGGGTGGCATGAACGAGTTGGCCCGGAGGGTCTGTTTCCATGCTGTACATCTCCATGATTATAGATAAGAGCTAGTTTTTAGGTGGGTGGGACAGCAGCAGGATTCCTGTAATCACTGCCCTAAACCAGATAGACAGGGAAAGTTGCAGGTTCTAGTTACTGCTGAATTAGCTAATCTCAACACAGATGGAAAACTGAGACTACAACTGTCCTCAATGCCCCTGGGTTTAAGGATGTGAAAATATTAGCCAGCATTCCCACTCCTGAATGCCACCAGCGATTCTTACACCAAATTAGTTCAGTTAAGGAAAAGAAAAAGGCAGAGGGATAAATTGAAAAGTGGAGAAACGAGAGTACTGTACATGGCTAAAGACAAGGAGGCAAAGAAATCAGATACACAGTAATTTAAGAGAAGAAAAATTATGTATTTAGTACCTTGCACAATCTCAGGACATTTCAAAACAATCTGCAATTAATGATGTGCTTTTGAAGCAAAGCCATTGTTGTAATATCAGGGAATTTCAACAGCTATGAAGGCCCATCAGACAAAAATGAAAAAAATTTTGGTGATATTCAGAGGGTAACACCAGGCAGACTGGCAGCAGGAAGAACTCCCTTGACTTTTCTTCAAAATAGTGCCATGAGATCTCCACACCCACTGGAGAGGCAAACGTGGCCATTGGTTTAATGTCTGATCCAAAAGATGGATGAATGGATGGCCTTTTAAGTCTGGTTCTCAATGGCAGATTAAGAATCACAGCTTGATTCACTTTGCCGAAGGCAGGAATGTTGCTCACCAGAGATTGACTTCATTTTTTTTGCACTAAATTTGAAAGTGCTAAATATTCACACGGACCCCAAAAAGCCAGCTGCAAAAGCTCAGAATCTGATATCTTACAGGGTCCCATGCTGTGCCACATCAAAATATAAATGCAATTTGATAAAAAAAAACCTTAAAAGCCACCCCTTGAGCACCATGTATTACATGCCAATATTTTAAGATTTCACTCATCTAAAATGTCTCTGCTCTGGAGGAGTTTGCTGTATGGCTGGTTTCACATTTAGTAAATTTGAAAAGAGTTATTTCCACAGCAGCGAGTCATCAAAAGAGAATTTAAATAACCCTTTGAAGGAACTCATCAGCCTTGCCAAGTAAAGCTTAGTATGACCCATTTTACGTTTTGATGATGTTATTCTGCAGAGACAGGTGCAGGTTTTGGAAGGAGAAAGTGAGGCCTGCAGATGCTGGAGATCAGAGCTGAAAATGTGTTGCTGGAAAAGCGCAGCAGGTCAGGCAGCATCCAAGGAACAGGGCTTATTCCTGATGAAGGGCTTATGCCCGAAACGTCCAATTTCCTGTTCCTTGGATGCTGCCTGACCTGCTGCGCTTTTCCAGCAACACATTTTCAGCGCAGGTTTTGGAAATCAATTGAGGTTTCCTTAGTGGCCCAATTGAAAATTGCTTTAATGTGTGTAAAATTGAGGTGCAGAAAAGTCCAATTTTCATTTCCACCTTCATTCTGGGTTACCTGCGCAGAGACTGGGTGTAAATGGGCCTTTGCAATTGGTTTCAGTTGTTTCTGAGTTAGTGAAAGGAAGTGTTAACCAATGACTATTTCTGAAAAGTGTATGTTGTGCATCTTGTTCAGGGAACAAGATTGGGCTTGACTGTGATGCCCTCTTAAGTGGAATAGTTTATAAACACTCATTACCTAGACTTGTTCATGAAAAGATGTCCACTGGAATGATCTATAGAGAAAGGTCAGCTTTCACTAAACTGTATTCATGTACACATTTAGACAAAATGAATTCAGTATATTTTTTTCTGCTGTGTAGAGATTTTTAAAAAATAAGCCCATATTTACAACCTAAGGAAAATAAAAGTGATAAGAAAATGAAGGAAGATTATTTTTTCCTTGAAGGGCGATAAATGTGTGAAACAATGGGTAGTGGAATAAGAAATTGAATTGGTTTCATGAAAGAAGCAAGACAAATTTGTGTCTACAAAACAGATTCAGAGCTGTTAGAAATTCATATACAGCCTGTTCCCTTAGTCATAGCTCCTGGATACTTGTTCCCAGAGCTGTGGCTCCTACATTGTATGTTCCCCTAACCATGGATCTGCTTGCTCCCATAATTGTAGTTCTTGTACTGCTCTTTCCCACAACAATGGCTCTTACAATATCTGTCCCCACAACAATGATCCCCATAACCGTGGCTCTGCACTTCCCAGTTCCAGAAACATGGCTCTGATGCTGCCCATTTCCACATACTTGGCTCCAATACTGCCTGTTCCCAAAGTCAGGGCTCTGATTCTACCGGCTCCCATTGACATGGCTCTAATGCCACCTGATCACCTAACCATGGCTCCGATGCTGCCTTTTCCCATGACAATGGCTCCACATTGTCTGTTCTCATAAACATTTGCTCCAGCAATGTCTGTTCCCATATGCATGGTTCTTGCAATGTCTATTACCATAGCTATGGTTCTTGCAATGTCTATTACCAAAGCTATGGCTCCTGCAATGCCAATTCCCATAACCATGACTCCTTTAATCTTGCTTCACCTGGCTACTTTACTCTATGTTCCTTAAGTTGCTGCTTCTACAGTGTCCACAGCAATAAAACTATAGTCAGATGAAATTTGAAGGTGAGATTAAGGGTCCTTAGTGATGGAATTGATGTTGGCTTGAAGCATCTAGCACAGCATGATTGTGGGCTGTGCAGCAAGTAATGCATTTCAGACCCCAGAATAGGGGAGAACTCCCTAGCTCTTTATTTAAATGTCACACATGTACGAGCTCACAGTACATTCACTGTCAGAGCAAGCCTAATAAACATATTACCAATTATTAATACAATGACATGTAACAGGATTTTTCATTACATTTTTCAAAACTGCTTTTGAATACATTCCCACAAGCAGTCCTCTCTATTATGGTATTATTTAATTAACATGATGGCAGAATAAACTTCAAACTCTCGTGTTTTTCATATACTGAAGTTGCCAGTGGCTATTCTGTTTTGTGTTGGGGTATCACTTGCCATTGACATTCTGTATTCATAAACTTAGCCCATTCTGCATACAGCATTGGTGTTTTCTTACCCTATCAATAATAGTTGTCGTATCATACACTCGAAAGCAGGCGATGAGTAGTTCAGTTGGGAAATGGCATGGAAAGAGTTGTCTCTTAATGGCATTGCAAATCATGAGCACTCTGATGAACAAGTGTACCTCCATATCTGAGTCTAGGATTTGTGTAAGTAGGTTACAGTTTGCAACATTGAGGAGTATTGTAATCATTCCTCGGCCAACCCCAAACAGACAGACACTGTCAAAGCTGGGGACACTGGCTCATGAACAGGCAATGGAATCCTGACTGAATTTGTCCCCTTTAGTCCATAAGGAGGCAAGGATAACACAATTAATACACTGGGTGAGATCAACAAGCTCAGTATAAGCTAGGGTTCACACTTGAGACACTGCATTTGGCTGAATACAATACAATGCTGGGTCCATTTATGTTATGAGCCATCTGGGGAGTGAGAAATCTTCTTCTGATCTTTGAGCTTCCATTCACTAAAAGGTCCTCATCACGGGAGTCAGAGTTAAGTAAGAGAACCGCTTCAAAAAAATCTAACAGATTCCATGTAGCATAAAAGCTTCACTATGTAGAGAAAATCCAACTATAGCTCAGTGACTTGGTAGGTGCTCTGTCCTCAGTTTTATGGTAGAAAATCTTGCAGGTGGACACAGTAGAACTGAGTAACACAGTACTTGAATAGCAATGCACTTCAGTGGAACGCTAATGGTGTGTGCTTTATATTGTCCTGCTCTAACTTGAACCATGAGATTTTCAAAAAAATTATTTTGCAGGATAGGGTTGTTGCTTGAAAAACGAGCATTTATTGCCCACTCTTAACTATCCTTAAGATAGGGGAGAGTTGCCTTCTTGAACAACTGCAGTCCATTTAGTGTAGGCATGCTGCCAATGCTGTTAGAAAGGAAGCTCCAAGATTTTGACTAAATGACAGGGAGGGAAAACCGTTTAAGTTCTGGGTCAGGATTGTGTGTAACTTGGAGAGGAATTTGCAGATGCTGCTGCTCCCATTCATCTGTTGCCCTTGTCAAGCTAAGTGGTTGAGGTCATGACTTTGGGAGATGTTACAAAGAAGCATTGGGCATATCCATTTGTGAAAATTAAGATAACTCTGACATCTCATTTTAATCTACTGCCCTATCAAGAGTCAACAATATTACCATTCCTGATGAAGGACTTTTGCCCGAAACATTGATTCTCCTGCTCCTCAGATGCTGCCTGACTTGCTGTGCTTTTCCAGCACCACACTCTCAACTCTGCTCTCCAGCATCTCTAGTCCTCACTTTCTTCAACCATATTGTGTGGACCAGACTTGTTAGGTTAGGTAGATTTCCCTTTCCAAGTTAATTGAAATTTTAGGATATTTCAGCAATGTTACGATCACTGTTCCCATGCCAACCCACATATTGCTAGATTAATTGAATTAAATCTCACAGTTTTCCACAATAGGCTTTGAACTCACAAACTGTACAACACCAGTCAAGGATCACACTAGAATTACTGACATGGTACCACAGGCGTCTCAAAATCAAACAGAAGAGATGTTTACAGGACTCAGGGAAGTTGTCCCCAGTCCTCTCCACAATATAGCTAAAGAAAGAAACGTCCAGGGAGCAGTGAAGATGAGCTAACAATTGTATCTTCTCTCATCATGGACCACTGCGCATCCTTGCTCTACCATTGGCATAGACTGCATTTGGAATTAATTCCCTAAATCACCTCGACTTGACACTCCTCTTCAAGAATTTCTTATAAAGTCAAAAGTAACTTGGATGTATATTTGGTCTGATTATGTCTCAGCAGAGGCCTCACCTTCATCCCCCTATGCTCCCGGATTAACGAGTTCAACACGTGGCGAGACATCGAACAATTCTTCTGCCGCCTTTGTCTCCGCGCCTACTTCTTCAACCAGGATTCTCGCCCACCCTCTGACAACCCCTTCTCCCACCTCCAACACACCCCATCCACCTGGACACCCCGTACTGGCCTCTTACCCGCCCTCGATCTCTTCATAGCCAATTGCCGCTGCGACATTAACCGCCTCAACATGTCCACCCCTCTTACCCACTCCAACCTCTCACCCTCGCAATGTACAGCCCTCCACTCCCTCTGCTTCAACCCCAACCTCACTATCAAACTGGCAGACAAAGGAGGCGCTGTGATAGTTTGGCACATCGATCTTTACATTGCTGAGGGTAAACGCCAGCTTGCGGACACCTCCTCCTACTGCCCCCTTGACCATGACCCCACCTTCCACCACCAAACCACCACCTCCCATCCATAACCTCATCACCTTAGGGGATCTCCCACCCACCACCTCCAACCTCATCGTCCCACAACCCCGCACTACCCACTTCTACCTCCTGCTCAAAATCCACAAACTTGACTGCCCCGGCCAACTCATTGTCTCAGCCTACTCCTGCCCCACCGAACTCATCTCTGCATACGTCGACATGGTCCTGTCCCCCTTAGTCCAAGAACTCCCCACCTACATTCGGGACACCACCCACACCCTCCACCTCCTCCATGATTTTTTACTTCCCCGGCCCCCAACGCCTTATCTTCACCATGGACATCCAGTCCCTATACACCTCCATCCCCCATCACGAAGGACTCAAAGCCCTCCGCTTCTTCCTTTCCCACCGTACCAACCAGTACCCTTCCACTGACACCCTCCTTCAACTGACTGAACTGGTCCTCACCCTGAACAACTTCTCTTTCCAATCCTCCCACTTCCTCCAAACCAAAGAAGTAGCCATGGGCACCCGCATGGGCCCAAGCTATGCCTGCCTCTTCATCGGATATGTGGAACAATCCATCTTCCGCAGCTACACTGGCACCACCACCCCCACCTTTTCCTCCGCTACATCGATGACTATATCGGCACTGCCTCGTGCTCCCACGAGGAGGTTGAACAGTTCATCCACTTTATTAACACCTTCCACCCTGACCTCAAATTTACCTGGACCATCTCAGACTCCTCCCTCCCCTTCCTAGACCTCTACATTTCTATCTCGGGCAACCGACTAAACACAGACATTTACTATAAGCTGACCAACTCCCACAGCTACCTAGATTACACCTCCTCCCACCCTGCCCCCTGTAAAAACGCCATCCCATATTCTCAATTCCTTCGCCTCTGCCGCACCTGCTCCCAGGAGGACCAATTCCAATACCGAACAACCCAGATGGCCTCCTTCTTCAAAGACCGCAAATTCCCCTCAGACATGGTTGACGATGCTCTCCACTGCAGTTCCTCCACTTCCCGTTCTTCTGCCCTTGAACCCCAACCCTCCAATCGCCACCAGGACAGAACCCCACTGGTCCTCACCTACCACCCCACCAACCTCCAGATACATTGTATCATCCTTCGTCATTTCCGCCACCTCCAAACAGAACCCACCACCAAGGATATATTTCCCTCCCTTCCCCTATCAGTGTTCCAGAAAGACCACTCCCTCCGCAACTCCCTCGTCAGGTCCACATCCCCCACCAACTCAACCTCCACTCCCGGCACCTTCCCCTGCAACCGCAAGAAACCGCCCACACCTCCCCCCTCACTTCCCTCCAAGGCCCCAAGGGATCCTTCCATATCCGTCACAAATTCACCTGCACCTCCACACAGATCATTTACTGTATCTGCTGCACCCGATGTGGCCTCCTATACATTGGGGAGACAGGCCGCCTACTTTCGGAACGTTTCAGAGAACACCTCTGGGATACCTGCACCAACCAACCCAACCGCCCCGTGGCTGAACACTTTAACGCCCCCTCCCACTCCGACAAGGACATGCAGGTCCTTGGCCTCTTCCATTGCCAGACCATAACAACACGACGGTTGGAGGAAGAGCACCTCATCTTCCGCCTAGGAACCTTCCAACCACAAGAGATGAATGCAGATTTCTCCAGCTTCCTCATTTCTCCTCCCTCCACCATATCTCAGTCCCTACCCTTGGACTCAGCACTGCCTTCTTGACCTGCAATCTTTTTCCCGATCTCTCTGCCCCCACCCCCCTCACCTTAACCTCCTTCCACCTATCACATTCCCAACGCCCCTCCCCCAAGTCCCTCCTCCCTACCTTTTATCTTAACCTGCTTGGCACACCTTCCTCATTCCTGAAGAGGGACTTATGCCCGAAACATCGATTCTCCTGCTTCTTGGATGCTGCCTGACCTGCTGCACTTTTCCAGCAACACATTTTTCAGCTCTGATTATGTTTCACCTATCGCTAGCAATCTCTCTCTCTTCCCTGAACAAGTCTGCATTATGGAAAAGGAGTGGTAAAAATAGGAGTTGTTGTTCTCCTTTCGGGGATTGGTAGGAAGGCTGGGACCAGACTGTTCTTTCAGGTCAGAATACTGGGAATTACCAAAATCTCAGTGAAGGAAAGGGAAGAAAAACAAGCAACAGCAAAAAGTCTGTTTTTACATTGTAAGCTGACTTAAATTTGAAACAATATCTGGAGGCTTGAGTTTTGAATGTTCTGTCAACTCAGTAATTATTCAAATTGTTCTTCTTGTGTATCTGTAATTGTCAATTATCAAACTGAAGAGGAGAAAATCACTGCACTATTCCAATATTCTTTTAAATCAGTCACAAGGTTGTCTTCCTCAATGAGAATTAAATGGGAAAAGTACAAAACTGAATTTAGAGTGCTACTGCAGCCCTTACCTCTACACCTTGCACCTTCAACTTCATGTGATCCTCCCGAGTAGTTTTCCCATCTTTCCGTTTCTTCCAGCAGTAACCATCCTTTCTGTATTTCACCTTCTTCCTATTGTATAGGATCATGGAACCATTCTGGGGCCTGCAATATTTCAAGGAAGACACATGGTTGGAAATAGGGACTCAGGATCCACACAAAACAGTTTTAGAGATACTTGTCCCCATTCAATATTAAACCTGTCATGCTTTAATGTTTAGGGTTGACACTGATTTTGCACTTTGAGAATTTTTATGCATGTTACACTCTCTCTCAATCTTAATGCCCTCATTTTCCTACTAACAAGGAGATCATGGGTGATGCATGCACTATTCCTGGTTTTAATTCATGGACAGCTGGCAAGACCTTTCCCCTACAACCCTCAAAGAACACTAAAGCCAACTGTAGCTCTGTTTAGAGTGAAGTTAATTAACATGAGATCTGTTTGCACTGGATGACTTACTGCCATACTTTTATCCTCTGAGTCCGAATGAGATAAAAGAAGTAGAGCACAAAAACTGGGGGTGGAAGTAGGCCATTCAGCCATTTGAGCCTGCTCCACCATTCATCATAGTTTTCAAAGAATCCCTACACTATTGAAGCAGGCCATTCAGCCTATTGAGTCCATACCAACCCTCCAAAGAGCATCCTACCCAGACCCACCCCCACCCTAACCCCGTAACCCTGCATTTCCCATGGCTCATCCATCTAATCTGCACATCCCTGCACACTACGGGCAATTTAGCATTGCCAATCTACTTAAACTGCACATCTTTGGACTATGGGAGGAAACAGGAGCACCTGATGGAAACCCACGCTGACATGAGGAGAATGTACAAAGTCCACATGGTTGCCCAGGACTGGAATTAGACCTGGATCCATGGCGCTGTGAGGCAACAGTGTTAACCACTGAGCCACCGTGCCACCCTGAACATGGCTGATCATCCAACTCAGTACCCAGTTCTTGCTTTAATGACATACTCTTTGATGCCTTTAGTCCTCACAACTATATCTAAATGCTTTTTAGATCATTAGATGAAGGAGCGACGCTCCAAAAGCTACTGTGCTTCCAATTAAACCTATTGGACTATAACCTGGTGTTGTGTGATCTTTAACTTTCAGCTACCCAGGTATTAAGCTGTAAAATTCTTTGAGACTTCTTCAGCTCGCCCTCTGCCTTTTATGATGCTCTTTGAAACTAACCTCTTTGACCAAGCACTTTTTCCCGGTATCTGCATATCTGTCTTGGTGTCAAGTGTGGCTTGTTAATCACATCTGTGTGTCATCTTGGGACACTTTAATATGTTAGAACACTACATAAATGCAAATTGTTATTACTTCTGTGAAACAAACTTACTACTCTTCATTCTGTCTTTTTGTGTCTAACTTTTCAACAGCTTCAGCTGCAAAAAGTAGACAAATATGTGCATCCCATTCACAGACAGAGTGAAATCGATGAAGTTTCCAACACAATTGGACATGCAATGTCTTTCCAATTATCAAGATAACACTAACGAATCACTTAATGCTTTGGTGTCTGGAAAACACAAATTATGCTTAATATATTAACCAACCTTCACTGAAGTGCTTTTCTTTGCAAATATGCAAGAATCAGAAAATACTGTCTGTCATAAATTGATGGCTGGGGATCTGGAATCATCTGTAGACCAGACCAAGTAAAGATGACAGATTTACTTTGCTAAAGGACATTACCGAATCAGATGGTTTTTATGACAATTGGCATCATCACGTTTAGATATATTTTCATTCCGGATGTTTTTATTGATGTCAAATTGCACCATCGTTTTTATGGAATTCTAACTCACGCCCTTAGAATATTAATCTGGGGTTCAGGACTCAACATCTACTTTGTATTTGTAATTTATCATCTGATTAATATAAAATTATTTATACTTATTGATATAATTTATACTTTATAATCAAATTGATTAGGCGTCTTAGCCTGAACAGTATGGTTTGTTTGCAAGAATCTTTATTAATGACTGGAACATTAAGGACTGTATTGTTCATATACCTGGTATATAAGAGGCAATTGTTAACACAGAGATGCAATATACCCAAGAATTTCACATACAGTATTAGGTTGTGATTTGGATTCAAATCTTGGCACAGACCACGGATAGAGGCCCTCTTTTATGATGAACATGAAATGGAAGAACACAAAATTGTAACGTCCACTAGCACTTCATCCCAACCCCAAACCCACATGTAATGGGTTATTTTTCCTTAAAAGCCTTGCGTTACCTTTTATTCTTCAATAAGATAGAGAATCAAAACAGTGGCTAACAAAGGGTTAGGGACACGATGAGCTGCTATACAACACACTATTCTTTCAACTTAAATTTTGCCAACACAGAATTTCTGTTGCAATGATAGATTGATAAACAAAGGAAAGACAAACACCACACATTACTGCTTTTGTTAATCTTTTGTTGCAGCTAAAACTCAGGCAAGTTGGCTTCTCCCTTATCTCTTCTTTTACACACCAGCTCCTGAGAGCGAAACTGCCTGAATCCCAAACAGATAATACAGCAAGATTCAATGGATTGCATCCTGATAGAAACACTTGCAAAGACAGTAAGATAAAAAAAAAATCAATCAATCTGTTCATTTATTTCCTTAAAGGACCCCATGCCCTTGTAAAAATGTTTCACATTAGACTTTACACAGATACACACAAATAATTTCACAGATTTTACTCTGATAGTTACATTTGAGCTAAATCTTTCTAATGTAAATAAACATTTATAGTAAAGTCAGGCTTCAGCTAATTATCAAACCTTATTTACACAGTAAAGCTTCCTGCAAGACATAACAAGTGTGAACATTCATTTTAGGTCAAGCTACCAATCATGCCAACCCCACTGCACCATAAATCAAGTGCCAATCTCTTTAAAAGCTAAAGAAACGGGTATAAAAACAAAAATGCAAGTTTGCCCAGAACATAAGCAATGAAGATTGACATTTAGTTTATAAACCTATTTCAAAGGATAGCAGCTATTGTACAGGGTGTCAGGAAGCAGGTTTAGTGAACTAACCCATCAGGTTCCTCACAAAATCAGAGATGAGGGGGAGCCTGGTTACTCCCTTATATGCGAAGGCTGCCTGGAAGGACATATCTGGGGTATCTAAGACACTTCCAATGGAATAAATGTGATTAACAATGATCAGTCACGGGCTAATGTTGCTGGCTCAAATGCTTAGAGAAATATCATAAAGCTAGGAACGTTTGGCGGATATGTTAAAATCTAAATATGTTAGCATTGGGTTAACAACAAATGACAAGCTGAAATACATAGTCAACCAACATGAGTTCATCTAGCACCTTTAATGCAGTAAAACATACTGGATAGACTACCTGGCATTGGCTTATCTCAACTTTCAAAGTCTTTCTTACCAACTTCTAACAGACTGCACCTGTAAGAGATGGTGAGGGAACCAACCAAAGGGAAAAATCCTAGTCCTAGTCGTCTCCAATCTATCTTTTGCCAATGCATCCATCTTTGACAGTAGAGTGGGAGTGACTAGCGTAAGATTCTTGAATTCATTTTAATACCAAACACATCCCTATCAAGTCCTATGGTACTACTGTGCTAAATGGGGTAGATTCAGAACAGATCTAACAGCTCAAAACTGGCAGTCATGAGACGTTGTGGGCCATCAGCAGGAGTAGAATTGCATTCAACCACAATCTGTAATCTCATGGCTCATCCCCCATTCTACATTCTAAAACCAAGGGAACAAATTTGGTTTAAAGACAAGCTCAGGAGTGCATTTCAGAAGCAGAACCAGGGCATATCCAGAAAAATGCAATGTCAACTTGCTGAAGCTAAAACACTCAACTATTTGCACGCCAACACAGAAACAGCATGCAATAGGCAGAGCTAATTAATCTCACATGCAATGGACCAGACTGAAATGTTGCAGTCCTGCCACATCCAGTCATGCTCGATGATTAAACAATAAGAGAGAGAACAAGGCTTCACAAATATATTCATTCTCAACGATGGATGATTCAAGCGTCCAGATGACAATACTGAAGCATTTGCACTCATCTTCAGCTCGACGTACCAAGGGGATAATACATCTCAGCCATGTCCTCAGGCTCCCTATAATCATAGATGCCAATTTTCAGCCAATTTGGTTTACCACATGTGATGCTAAGAAACAGCCTAAAAACATGGACTATGTTAAGGTACGTAGCCTATGGACCCTGACAACATCCCAAAAATAGCATTGAAGACTTGTGCTCCATAACTAGCCCTACCCTGAGCCCAGCTGTTCCAGGATAGCTACAGCATTAACATTGAAACAGTAATGTGGACAATTGTCCAGATATGTCAGGCTAGCAACAGGTAGGACAAATCCAATCTGGCCAAAGATTGGTGCATCAGTTAACTCATGATCACCAGCAACATGATAGGAAATGCTATTAACAGTATCATAAAGTATAGTAATCAGCTCACTGACACTCAGTTCAGATTCTGCTGGAACCACTTGTCTGCTGAACTCATTACAACAGCCCAATACCTTAAGACAGCATTTGTTTTATTGAGTGTGCCTTCAAGGAGACTTAGCCCAACTGAAATAAATGGTAAACAAAGGGAAAGCTTTTCACTGGTTGGAATCATACCTGGAATGAAAAAGGTCATGGTGTTAAAGATAATCTTCTCAGCCACAGAATATCACTGCAGCGTTCCTCAGGGCAGATATTTTCTAATCAACCAGCTCAGAGATGTTATTACAAACCTCTTGAACAGGTGAAACTTGAGCCCAGGCTTCTTGGCCCAGAGATAAGGATACTACCATTGTCCCACAAGACCCCTGAGTTCTTCAGGGTCCTAGGCCCAACTATTTTTCAGCTGTTCCATCACATGGTGAGGATTGGGGATGTTCCCTTATGATTGATTGCATAACATCCAGTATTATTTGACTCCTCCAGTATTAAAGCTGTGTTTCTAAATGCAGCAAGAGCTGGGCAAGGAAGGGTAAGGAAAGCAGTTGGATGGGAACACCTCCACCTGTACATTCCTCTCCAAATGACACATCATTCTGACCTGGAATGATATTACCATTGCTCTAATGTTCACTGGATCAAAATTGTGGAATGTCTTCCTTGCACCTCTGTGGATGTACCTACAGCATTTCAAGCTGACTCACCACTGTCCTATCAAGGGCAATGAGAGATGGACAACAGCTGTTGGCCTTAGCAGCAACAGCCAAATCACATTAAAGAAAAATTTTAAAACAGCCATTTTACTTTTGCATTCTCACCCAAAATTTGACATTGAGCCACAGGAGGAGATATTATGGCAGGTGACTGAAAGAATAGTTGCAGAGGTAGGTTTTAAGAAGAACATTAATGTAGGAGAGAGAAGTGGAGAGGTTTAGGTAGGGGCTTGCAGAGTTGAAGACTGGATGACAAATTCTTTTGGAAGGGAATTCCATAGCTTTTTGAAAAATAGAAATATTAAAGGCGAGTAGTGTGAATCAGAGAGTGAAATAAGTCTAGGTAGTTTATGTGGAGATTAACAAACTGATAGATTGAAAGGCCTCTTCTCTACTGTTACATGCTTTGGAAGTGAAGTTTGATAATGTATGTGGTTGTATGCATAAGAAATGAATCATGATGAAACTACTGTAAAGTGAAAAAATATTAGGACCTCAGCTAAGCATCGGTACTGTTTAATATATTAATACATATCAGTCATTTGCCAGATATTTTATGTCCAGAATAGATTTTTCTAATATTTTGTTCAAACAATTTCCAGTAAAACCAATTATCAGGAATTGCACAGTATTACGGGGACTTTACTGAGCTACTCGATTCACAAAATTCATAATGACTGCTCTTTATAAAGGTCTCACAATTTTTCATTTACCACATTGTTAATCTCTACAGCTAGAAATTAATATTAATGTACTGTACGTAAGGCTCTTCTATATCTTACTTAGCATTTTATTTGTGGTTTCACAGTGTCTATTAGGAGCCGTATTCATATTTTGCAAGGTAACATCCAATTTTCTCCTGGATTCTCTTCTGCCTGCTTGGACAATCAGAACCATGCCGTACCTGTCAGATAGCTTATTTCTCATGTCTGATTGTAAAGTGGTTAGGTCACTGCAGAGGTATCACGGCAGAATTTGTCTTGATCCCCATTCTGTATTCCAGTAGAGGTCATTTGAATAGTGAGTGGGGAGAGGAACCAAGAGGTTATTTTCTTTCCTAGTCCAAGGCCCAATTTAGCACCCCAATTTAGCTTTCCTGACTAATGTCAGATAATTCAACAGAGACATAGGAGTTAATCCTGACATCTTTCATGAGGAAGAATTGTCCTTATCAACCCTACTGAAGTCTAAATAATTTTCATTATTTCAGTTGCAAGACCCGCTGAACTGAGAATTCTGGGAGTGTACATAATCCAACTAAGAAGGTGACCTAAATCTGTTGGTGATACATTATCCAACATAAAACATTTCACAGCCTCTGGGAAACAGCATGGGGATAAAGATTTAAGATTAGCAGATGGCTTATTTCATTAATCAATGAATGGAGAAGCACAGAAGGACACTATCAGCAGAGTTCCCCTGCTCAAAGGAAGTCCTCTGAAAAAACAATGCACAGAAAAAAGAATTCCAAATATAAATTCTGGTGTTCTGGGGAACTTTCAAAGCAATATTATATAATACTGTGGCTTTCCTGTGCTGCTAGTTATGTTTATGGAAGGGATACTGTGTTGACTCAGCAGGAAGAAACAGCTATTGTACAGGCTCATGGCAGGATGTCCCACCAGCATAACCAGCTAAATCTGGTGGAGGGAAATAAAGAGGTAGAAGGATTGAAACTGATCCTGGGTATTTGCAGCACAAAGTGGCTTGTAACAAACTGATTGTATATTTTACATTAGGTGCTATTTACTGTATATTAAGTGAGAAAAGTAACTGGTTAAAATGGTAGTGTCAGTGTCATATGATATATAAAACTGGCAATAAAGACTTAGAGTTATAGAGTTGTACAGAAACAAACCCTTTGGTGCAACTCATACATGGCGACCAGATATCCTAAATTGATCTAGTTTACCAGCATTTGACTCATATTGCTCTAAGCCATTTCTATTCATTTACCCATCCAGATGCCTTTTAAACATTGTATCAGCCTCCACCACTTCCTCTGGCTGTTTGTTCCGTACATGCACCACCCTCTATGTTTAAAAAGTTGCCCCTTAGGTTCCTTTTAAATCTTTCCCCTCTAATCTTAAACCTATGCTTTCTGATTTTGGACTCCCCTAGCCTGGGGAAATGACCTTGGCTATTCACTCTATCCATGCCTCTCCAGATTTTATAAACCTCTATAATGTCACCTCTCAGCCTCTGACATGTCGGGGAAAATAGCTGTAGCCTATTCAGTATCTCCTTATAGTTCTACCCCTCCAACTCCGACAATACATTGTAAATCTTTTCTGCACCCTTTCAAGTTGAACAACATCTTTCCTGTAGCACGTAGACAAGAATTGAACACTGCATTCCAAAAGTGGCCTAACCAATGTCCTGTAGAGCCACACCATGTCACCCCAACTACTATACTCAATGCACTGATCAATAAAGGCAAGCGCATCAAATATATTCTTCACGATGAAGCTTTATCTCAAAATCTCTTTGTTCTGCAACACTCCCAAAGACCCTACCATTTGGTATGTAAGCCCTGCCCTGATTTGCCTTACCAAAACACATCACCTCACAATTATCAAAATTAAACTCCATCTGCCACTTCATTAGTCCATCTGATTCTGTTGTACTCTGAGATAACCTTCTTGACTGTCCACCACACCACTAATTTTGGTGACATCTGCAATTGTACTAACCATTACTTCTATATTCACACCCAAATCACTGAAATTAATGACAAAAAGCAGTGGACCTAGCACTGACCTTTGTGTGGTACATTGCTGGTCACAGGCCTCCAATCCGAAAAGCAACTCTCCACCACCACCTTCTGTCGCCTACCTTCAAGTCAATTTGTATCCAAATGGCTAGTTCCTCCTGGATTCCATGTGATCTAACCTTGCTAACCAGTCTACCATGCAGAACCTTGTTGAACACCTTGCTGAAGTCCATATAGATTATGTCCACCATTCTGCCTTCATCAATCCTCTTCGTCACTTCTTCAAAAAACTCAAATTAGAGAGACACGATTTCTCACACACAAGACCATGATTGCTATCCCTAATCAGTCCTTGCCTTTCTAAATACACGTAAATCCCGTCCCTCAGAATTCCCACAAATAACTTATTCACCACTGACATCAGGTTCACCGGTTTATAGTTCCCTGGCTTTTCCTTACCACCTTCCTTAAACCATGGTACCCATGTTAGCCACTTTCCGTTCTTCCAGCACCTCACCCGCAGCTAGCTTCCCACAAAATTCTAGGATACACCCGATCAATCCCAGGGATTTATCCATATTTATATATTTTAAGTGGACTAGCACATCTTCCACTGTAATATGGACTTTTTTCAAGATATCAGTATTTATTTCCTCACGTTCTCTAGCTTCCATATCCTTCTCCACAGTAAATACTGATGCAAAATACTCATTTAGTATCTCACCTACCTCCTGTGGTTCCACATATTGACAGTATTGTTGATCTTTAAGGGGCCCTATTCTCTCCCTAGTTACACTCCTGCCCTTACTGTATTTGTAGAATCTCTTTGGATTCTCCTTAACCCGATTTGCCAAAGCTATCTCATGTTCCTTTTTTGCCCTCCTGATTTCCCTTGATTATACCTTCTGCTCTTATACTCCTCAAGGGATTCACTGAATCCCAGCTGTCTATACCTACCATGTACCTCCTTCTTTTTCTTGACCAGAGCCTCAATTTCTCTGGTCATTCCCTACACCTATCAGCCTTGCCATTCACACGAAGAGGAATACACTGCCTCTGGACTCTCATCATCTCATTTTTGAAGGCCTCCCACTTTCCAACCATCCCTTTACCTACAAATAGCCTCTACCAATTAACTTTTTCAAAGTCTTGCCTAATACTGTCAAAATTGGCCTTATTCCAATTTAAAACTTGAACTTTTAAATCAGGTCTGGCAAGTTAAAATCCCCGACCATTACAACCCTATCATTCTTACAGATGATGAGGAGGTGTCAGTGTTGGACTGAGGTGGACAAAGTTAAAAATCAGACAATACCAGGCTATTGGAGGAGAAAGTGAGGACTGCAGATGCTGGAGATCAGAGCTGAAAATGTGTTGCTGGAAAAGCACAGCAGGTCAGGCAGCATCCAAGGAGCAGGAGAATCGACGTTTCAGGCATGAGCCCTTCTTCAGGAAACGTCCTGATTCCTGAAGAAGTTCTCATGCCCGAAACGTCGATTCTCCTGCTCCTTGGATGCTGCCCGACCTGCTGTGCTTTTCCAGCAATACCAGGTTATTGTCCATCAGGTTTATGTGGAAGTACTAGCTTTCGGAGTGTTGCTCCTTACAGATTTTTTACACATATCTGAGATCTCCTTACAAATTTGCTTCTCAATTTCCTGCTGGCTATTGGAGGTTCTATACTGCAATCCTATTAGGGTGATCATCCCTTTCTTATTTCTCAGCTCCAACCAAATAATCACTGGACAAACTCACAGGAACATCCTCCCTAAGTACTGCTGTATCCCTAACCAAAACGCCTCTCCCCCTCCTCGCCTGTGCCCCTTTCTATCCTTTCTATAGCATATACATCCTGGATTAAGCTTCCAGTCCTGCCCTTCCCTGAACCATGTTTCTATAATAGCTATGATATCCTAGTCTCCTGTGCACAACCGTGCCCTGAGTTCATCTGCCTTACCTATCAGGCCTCTTGCATTGAAAAAAAAGTTTAATTTATCAGTCTTACCTTGTTCACGCCTTGTTCTTTCCTGCCTTGACTATTTGAATTGCTCCTCTTCTCAACTGTACCAGCCTTAGACTTAACTCTTTTCTCACTATTTCTTTGGGTCTCCTCTTCCACTGCCCCCCCCCTCCCCCAACTACTTAAAGCCTCCTGAGGAGCACTAATAAATCTCCCTGCCAGGATGTTGGTCCCCTTCCAATTCACGTGGAGTTCAGGTCCTTCATATACAAGTAACTTCTACTCCAGAAGAGATTCCAATGATCCAAAAATGCAAATCCCTGCCCCCTGCTCTGAATCCTTACAACATAGAACATAGAATGTTACAGCGCAGTCTCGGCCCTTCAACCCTCAATGTTGCGCCAACTTGTGAAATTAATCTGATGCCCACCTAACCTACACCATTCCATTATTATCCATATGTATGTCCAATGCCCGTTTAAATGCCCTTAACGTTGGCGAGTCTACTACTGTTGCAGGAAGGCAATTCCATGCCCCTGCTAATCCCTGAGTAAAGAAACTACCCCTAATATCTGTCCTAAATTTATCACTCCTCAATTTAAAGCTATATGCCCTCATGTTAGCCTTCACCATCCGATGACAAATGTTCTCACTGTTCACCCTATCTAACCCTCTGATTATACGTCTCGATTAAGTCACCTGTCAACCTTCATCTCTCCAATGAAAATAGCCTCAGTTCCTTCAGCCTTTCCTTGTAAGACTTTCCTTCCAGAGCAGGCAACATCCTTGTAAATCTCCTCTGAACCCTTTCCAAAGCTTCCACAGCCTTCCTATAATGCGGTGACCAAAACTGCACACAATACTCCAGGTGTGGTCTTACCAGTGTCTCGTACAGCTCAAGCATGACCTCGTGGCTCCGAAACTCAATCTCCCTACCAATAAACGCCAACACACCATATGCCTCCTTAACAACCCTATCAACCTGGGTGGCAACTTTCAGGGATTTATGCACCTGGACACCGAGATCTCCCTGCTAATCTACACTGCCAACAAGTTTACCATTCATCCAGTACTTTACATTCCTGTTATTTCTTCCAAAGTGAACAACCTCACATTTTTCTGCATTAAACTCTATTTGCAACTTCTCAACCCAGCTCTGCATCTTTGCTATGCCCCTCTGCAACCCACAATATCCTTCAGCACTATCCACAAATCTGCTTACCTTAGTGTCATCTGCAAATTTACTAACCCATTCTTCTATGCTCACCTCCAGATCATTTATAAAAATGACAAACAGCAGTGGCCCCAAAAAAGATTCTTGCAACACACCACAGGTAACTATGCTTCAGGATGAACATTTCCCATCAACTACCACCCTCTGTTTTCATTCAAATAGCTGATTTCTGATCCAAACCACTAAATCACCTTCAATCCTGAAACTCCTTATTTTGTGCAATAGCCTACTATGAGGAACCTTATCAAACGCCTTACTGAAGCCCATATACACCACATCAACTGCATCACCTTTGTCCACCTGTTTTGTCACCTTCTCAAATAACTCAATAAGGTTAGTGAGGCACAATCTACCCTTCACAAAACCATGTTGATTATCCCTAATCAAATTATTCCTCTCTAGATGATTATAAATCCTATCTCTTATAACATTTTCCAACACTTTACCCAAAACTGAAGTAAGGCCCACTGGCCTATAATTATCAGGGTTGTCCCGACTTCCCTTCTTAAACAAGGGAACAACATTTGCTATCCTCCAGTCTTCTGGCACTTCTCCTGTCGACAATGATGACATAAAGATCAAAGCCGAAAGCTCTGCAATCTCCTCCCTGGCTTCCCAGAGAATCTGAGGATAAATCCCATCCGGCCCCGGGGTCTTATCTATTTTCAGATTTTCCAAAATTGCTCTTTGTCAAATTCAATCCCATCTAATGTTGTAATCTGTATCTCCATAATCTCACTAACATTGCCCTTTACCAATGTGAATACTAACGAAAAGTATTCATTAAGTGCTTCCTCTATATCCTCAGATTCCACATACCACTTTCCACTATGATCTTTGATTGGCCCTAATCTTACTCTAGTCATTTTTTTATTCCTGATATATCGATTGAAGACCTTAGGTTTTTACTTGATCCTATCCGCCAACAATTTCTCATGTCCCCTCCTGGCTCTTTTTAGCCATCTCCTTAGATCTTTTCTGGCTAACTTATAACTCTCCAGCCTCCTATCTGAGCCTTCACGCCTCATCCTAACATAAGCCTTCTTCTTCCTCTTGACAAAAGCTTCAACTTCTTTGGCTCCATCTCTCCACAACTACCTCCCTGCCTGATGGGTATATACTTATCAAGGACCCGCAGTAGCTGCTCCTCGAATGAATTTTACATTTCAAGAGTGTCCATCCCCTGCAGTTTCTTCTCCATCCTATGCATCCTAAGTCTTGCCTAATTGCATCATAATTGCCTTTCCCCCAGTTACACCTCTTTCCTTGCAGTATATACCTATCCCTGCCCATTGCTGTTGTAAACATAACCGAATTATGGCCACTCTCGCCGAGGTGCTCACCTACCTCCAAATCTAACACCCAGTACCAAAATCCAATATGGCATCTCCCCTTGTTGGCCTGTCTACATACTGTGTCAGAAAACCCTCCTGCTCATATTGAACAAAAACTGACCCATCTAAACTACTTGAACTATGGTATTCACAGTCGATATTGGGGAAGTTAAAGTCCCCCATAACAATTACCCTGTTAATCTCGCTTCTTGTGGTTCTGTTCGCCGAGCTGGGAATTTGTGTTACAGACGTTTCGCCCCCTGTCTAGGTGACATCCTCAGTGCTTGGGAGCCTCCTGAGAAGCGCTTCTATCGAGAATCCTTCTATTCCTATTCTCTCTTCTTACAGAAAGTGCCTTTCTGAGGACTCAAGAAGCAGTACTTTGGGAGACCAAATTTGACATTGACTCCTTACACATGACAAAATAGAGTGTTAGTGGAAAAAGCAATAAAGTAAACCAGGTGTTAAGTGCAACAAATGAAGTGAACCTCATTGTCAAGAAGAAAAAGAACATTTTTAGAGATTAACCTGGACTTTGGGGAACATCACAGGTAAAGTAGAAGGCCCTGGATAGCAGTGAGTACTGATCCAAAGAAGTAGACAGCCAGAAGAGAGCAGCCACAGTCTATGGAACAGCTTCAGATTCAGGTGAGGTATAGAGATTAATCGGTCATTCCAAGAGCTATTCTAGGTAATTGATGGATTGCACCAGATTCAGAAAAGGGAGGTTTGTAAGAAAATCTTTAAAAGATATGGAATGGCTTCAGGCTTAGGCAGAAAAGGGCAAAAGGACCAGGTATCTGGTGGAGACCATCATGAATGAGATAGTTGCAGGACAGGGCAATGATAAAAATACAGTGTCTTATGAAGAACTATTCAAGGCACTTGAGACGTATTTCAATGGATGAAGAAATTTAATAATAGTGCATAAAAATTTAAAACAAGACAACAGAAAGCATAGATTTTTCCCAAATGATTTTTATTACCTGGCTGAATGCAGAATTAATTCATAACTGAATTATGGTTGTAGGTTAAGATGAGGTCTTGCTAGATCTTTTAAAAGAAGGAGAGGATCTGATGCCAGAGAATGCGTTATTTTCAGTTACCAGGATCATTAGCATATGGCACTCTAGGTTGGGTTTCTTCATGCTGATCTAGGGCTTTTCTAATTATCAATGGCAGAGGACAATCCATCGACAGTCTAAGCAGAAAAGGCACTTTTCTTACATAATAAGGTAACTTCTTGCACAACAGCAGAATCGGCATAATTACTAAGAACCCTCAGGAGATGTACAAAACATATCTGCTATCTTTGGGTACTCTCTCAGAACTTAACTGTCTCCAACTAAAGACACCTTCAGAACCACTACATTATACCACAGAGAAACGAGTGCAGATCACTAGGCAAACCAAAATATGGAAACAAAACAAGGCAGTCACTCTGAGGCATAAAAAGAGGTGCAATGGATGACATTGAGTGAGACGATTTAGCACATAAGCCGCAGGGAAAAAAGTATACAAAAAGAATAGCCCACCAAAAATGGAGAAGGGCATGCTAGTCAGTGTCTTAAAGTGGCCAGGAAGTGGTGACAAAATATCCAGTAAAAAGAGCCAAGTGTCATAATCGTGGAAAAGTGGAATATTTTAAGAAAGTACATACATTTCCACTACTTAGCAAAGCAATGTAAAATGGAAACCTTGTAAAAGCAAAACAGATTCAAGAGGTGGAAATACTCCAAAGAAACCTTTGTTTCTGAAAATAAGCAATGGGATATCAAACTGGAACTAAGTGGATATACCACACAGTTTAAATTTAATACCAGATCCACTATCTCAGGGGAGTCAGATCAGTTTAAACAGCTTAAAAAAACGAAATTACAGCCATCTTTGATGAAATTATAAATACCTGAAGGAACTAAAAGTAAAAGGCCAACTCTTAGCACAGCAGAGCTCAGACACCGGGTAAGAGAAATCACAACGCTTTTTATGTCATTCAGGATCAAGAATATTCTCTACTAAGCAGGCTTGCATGCCTCAAGCTGAAATTAATCCACAAAGTCAATGAGATGACAGACACAGACCAAGGAAGTGAATTACAAAAGTAGTTCCAAAATTATTCGCGAGTTTGAGGAAACTTCCAGAAGAGTCATACAAGAGTCAAAACACCAACTCTGTTTCTCTCTCCATGAATACTGACAGATCTGCTGAGTTTCTCCTGCACTTTCTGTTTTTACTTCAAGTTTCTAACACTTGCAGTATTTTGCTTTTGTTATCATCATACTAACAGTAGATTCTGGCAGTTACCTCTGAACGAAAACTGCAGAAAGCTAGCTACATTTATGAGACCTTTCTGGTGTTATTGCTTTAACAGGTTACCTTTGCAATAACATGCACGCTATTTTAAAAAAAGTCAATGCATTGGAAGGTATCGATGGAATAATATATCACTTGGATGACATATGAATTCAAGGAACCATAAAAGATAAGTGTGGCCAAGAATTAAACAGTAATGAAAGTACATCAGAATGTAGGTTTAACACTGCATCAGAAGTTATGAGTTTGTAAAAGTAGAATAAGTTTGTTGGGCACATAATCCCAGAATCATTGCAGACACCATGAAAGCTAAGGCTATTAGAACATTTCTACATCCAAGGAATATCACATAGCTCCAATGGTTACTTGGATGCTGAATTGTGAATTTCTAAAATCAAACTCAGCAGAAATAAATGATTCTTTGAGACAGCTCCCATTCCAAGGGCGTCAACCAGAAAAAAAAGTTTGACAAAATCAAGCAAATCCTGATCACATTCAAAATCATAGTACACTACAACCTGCAGCGACCAATCATGACAACAGCTGATACATCTTCAACAGGATTGGGAGCAGTACCCTTTCAGCTGCACCAAGATGGAAAATGTAGACCTGACTACTATATTTCTAGATCACTTACCAACATAGACAGCAGTATTACATGATTGAAAATTAGGCTTTGGCAGTCATGTGGGCATACAAAACATTTTCAGATTATTTACTGGTCTAACAGTGTAAAATAAAATATAACCAAAAACCAATGCTAACTCTTCTATATACAGAATAGTAAGATGCTGCCCAGGCTGAGGTTAATGAGGCATGTCTCAGTAACCAAAAACAGTAAGGACAGTGTTAAGAATACCACTGGATGCAGCAGTGAAGGCAGCTTTAGACTTCAATAGGGGAGAGTGTAGACTGTACATCTGAAGTCACAAGCATTTACCAGCTGCAGAAAGGTCACTGCAAAAAAATTGAGAAGCACATGTACAAAGTGAAGAGGTATACAGATAACGAAAAATTGTATGGAAGGCAGGTGAGACTAGAAACCTATTAATTCCATGCTACACCAATATTTTGAGTGGATAGACATCTCATTGTCATCAATGACTTGTTAGTCTTCAATTAGAGGTCAGTAACATCAAGTGTACTTAGACTTGAAAGTCTTCAGCAAATTCATCAGGGTCAGTTGGGGATTACAAAGTGTCATTTGACAGTGCAAGAGTCAGCATGGTGACCATGCATTACACACTCAATATTAGAAATGACCAGTAATTACACTTGTCCAGACAATAAAAGAAACAACCAGGACTAAAGTGAGCTTCACTGCCTGTTGATGGAAGGATCACTTTTATTCCCATAAGGCCTGTACAGATATTTTTGATTAACCCTTTCAGTGAATTGTTAAAACCCCACTAGGTAACAGTGTCCAATGTACAGTGTCAATCAGAAATGATGAATTTTCTAAGCTAAAAGTGCAGTACAAGTTGGAAGCCGTCATGCTTAAATGTCTAGAGTGCTGGTTGAATTGATGCCTTTATCCAGTTCAAGCCAGTTCGGAGAAAATAAACGGAACAAAACAGCAAGATATAAGACTGGAGAAATATTGCTTTGTTAGCTTTGACAGGTGGTAGCTGAGAAATGGAGGTAAATGGCATAGCAAATGGCTTAAGAAAAGGCAAATACTGAGCAGGACAAGGAGTTACAGGATCAAACACATGAAGGGCAAGATCAAAACTAATGCACGTAAGAGTAATCAATATATTGATTGGATTCCCAAATATTTCACAAGGTTAAAAAATACTGAGAAACAACTAAATGTTGAAATGGGAAACAACAGGGTATTTATAGATGGTTGAATTGGAATGGTAGGCACATAGAATAATAGAATGATAGCACAGAGAAAGCCATTCAGTCTATTATGCCGACACTAAGTTTTTGGAAGAATTGTCAAATCAGTTCCATACCTCGGCTTTCTCCTCACTGCCCTGCAAATTTGTCCTTTTCCAAGTAATCTGCTCCCATTACCTATTCAGGCAGTTCTTTACATATTTTAACAATAATGTGTGGGAAAAAAAGTCTCCTCAAATCTCCTCTGTCAATTATTTTAAGTCTACCACCTCTGTTTGCAGACTTATTTGCCAGAGGAACAGCTTTTCCCTATTTGGTTTATCAAAACCACTCATGATTTTGAAAATCTCTGGTAGCTGTTGCCTTAAACACCATCTAATAATTCCATCTTCACCAATCTTTCTTCAGAACAGATCCAATTGTGTTCTCTATCAGCAATTGAGTAAACCTATTTTCCCAACAGGATGAAGGATAATTTTGACAGTATTAGGCAAGAATTGTAACATTTAAGAGGCATTTGGATGGGTATATGAATAGGAAGGGTTTGGAGTGATATGGGCCGGGTGCTGGCAGGTGGGACTAGATTGGGTTGGAATATCTGGTCGGCATGGACAGGTTGGATCGAAGGGTCTGTTTCCATGTTGTACATCTCTATGACTCTATAAAAAAAACTTGCAAAAGTAGATTGGGTGCGGATGTTCGCAGGTAAAGGGACAATTGGAAAATGGGAAGTTTCAAAAAATAAGATAACCAAAGTCCAGGGACAGTATGTTCCTGTTATAGTGAAAGGCAAGGCTGGTAGCTGTAATGAATGTTGGATGTCAAGAGAAATTGAGGCTTTGGTCAAGAAAAAGAAGGAAACATACTTCAGGTATAGACAGCAGTGATCGAGTGAATCCTTATAAGAGTAGGAAGGCAGTAGAAGTATACTTAAGAGGGGATTCAGGAGGTCAATAAGAGGCCATGAGATAGCTTTAGCAAATAAGGTTAAGGAAAATCCAAAGGAATAGTATAAATACACTAAGGACAAAAGGGTAACCAGGGAGAGAATAGAACCTCTCAAAGATCAGCAAAGCAGCCTATGTGGAACTGCAGCAGATGGGGAAGATACTAAATGAGTATTTTGCATCAGTATTTACTGTGGAGAAGGACATGGAAGATACAGAATGTAGGGAAATAGATGATAACAGCTTGAAAAATGTCCGTATTACAGAGGAGGAATTCCTGGATGTCTTAAAATGCATAAAGGTGGATGATTCCCCAGGACCTGATCAGGTTTTTTATAGATTAGATTAGATTACTTACAGGATGGAAACAGACCCTTCGGCCCAACAAGTCCACACCGACCCGCCGAAGCGCAACCCACCCATACCCCTACATTTACCCCTTACCTAACACTACGGGCAATTTAGCATGGCCAATTCACCTGACCCGCACATCTTTGTGACTGTGGGAGGAAACCGGAGCACCCGGAGGAAACCCACGCAGACACGTTAAATTCCGTGGGAAGCTAAGGGGTGCCTTGGAGCATGAGACCAGACAGTCTAACGACCAATTGGACTTTCCTGATCAACAGCTGCTCCTATTTCTTATATTCCTGTGTTCTTGCAATTGAGAGAAGTACCAAGATAGGCTGTGTGGAAGAGAGTCCTCTTGTCTCACGAACTCCATTGTAACATTTTGCAGAGCAAACTCAAGCACAGACACTCCCTCATGGGGAATGAGTGAGACCAAGAGAATGGATTGTCGTTGAGTGATTTGTTGGGCATTTGTGAGAATGAGGTGCTGGTACTGGAAGACAGAAATAACACTATTTCCCCACAGAAGGGGTAGAACTGATTTTCCTTGACTGGGTGGTCCAGCAACCTTGTTCCCAACTGCACACAGAATGGCAGTAGTTCAGAGGCCAATCGGACCAATATGGCAAAGCTGAAATGTCCATCAGAAATTTGATATAAACATGATTCACAGTGACCCTCCAATGGTGGGGCAATGAGCTCTGTGTAGATAAACTGAACAAGCTACTGACAGTCACATTCCTTGCATATCCGCCACAAGTTCACCTGTACCTCCACACACATCATCTATTGCATCCGCTGCACCCGATGTGGCCTCCTCTATATTGGTGAGACAGGCCACTTACTTGCGGAATGCTTCAGAGAACACCTCAGGGACGCCCAGACCAACCAACCCAACCACCCCGTGGCTCAACACTTTAACTCTCCCTCCCACTCCACCGAGGACATGCAGGTCCTTGGACTCCTCCACCGGCAGAACATAACAACACGACGGCTGGAGGAGGAGCGCCTCATCTTCCGCCTGGGAACCCTCCAACCACAAGGTATGAATTCAGATTTCTCCAGTTTCCTCATTTCCCCTCCCCCCACCTTGTCTCAGTCGGTTCCCTCAACTCAGCACCGCCCTCCTAACCTGCAATCTTCTTCCTGACCTCTCCGCCCCCACCCCACTCCGGCCTATCACCCTCACCTTGACCTCCTTCCACCTATCCCACCTCCATCGCCCCTCCCCCAAGTCCCTCCTCCCTACCTTTTATCTTAGCCTGCTTGGCTACTCTCTCTCATTCCTGATGAAGGGCTTATGCTCGAAACGTCGAATTTCCTATTCCTGAGATGCTGCCTGGCCTGCTGTGCTTTGACCAGCAACACATTTTCAGCTCATGTGAAAGATGGCCAACTCAACGAGAGACTGAAGCACTCTAAGTGTCCCAGCAAGAGTCAATACCTTCAGGAGAGAAGCATAAAGAAACAGGATAGAGAGCGAGGCAAGGAGCAAAGAAATAATTTTTCTTTGACTTGCCTGCTGTGCACACAAAACACCTTCCAACCACACCCGTGGTCTTCATTCATTTCCTTGAGGACAGAATCATTCAAAAGGTGAACAGCTGTCAACTGCAGCAGCACCTCTCTGCTACCATTCTTTTTTTGCTACGAACATTTTTAGCAGCACACCACTGAGAACCATCTTGCTCCTAACATTGCAGGGTTGCTTGAACTTGAAGCAGATGTTGAGAAAAGACATTACAACACCTTTTCGGTGTGCTCCCAAACAAATCCAAGGATAAATATTGAGTCATCCCTTACTACGAGGCACCTGCATAACAGATACCCAACCCCCTTCCACACAACCTGGCCCGGTACGTCTCTCAACTCCAATCGCAAGAACACAAGAATATAAGAAATAGGAGCAAGGGAGGAACCATAAAGCTATTTGATCCCACTGCGTCTTTCAAGAAGTTCATGGCACCTTAGCTTAACTCCATTTCTAACCCAACCCTTGATTCCCTAATTGACCAAATATTTATCACTGTTTGTACTGAATAAATGCAATGACTGAGCATCTACACTGCTGCTGGGTAGTAAATTCTGAAGCATGCCATCAAAGTGTTGTATTTAAATAAGGAACATTTCCCATTTTTCCAGCATATTTGAAGGCATTTTCAAACAAGATGCAATCAATGTGAAGTATAGCCACTGTTGTATTTTGAGTGAAAGGTGACAGTTTGGCAACACAAATTCCCACACAAAGTTCAGTGAGGTGAGCAGCGTATTGCACTGTTTTTGTTGATATTGCTTTGAAGGATGAATATTGGTCAGGACACCCAAGGATCTCCCAGAACTTCTTCAGAAAGTGCATGGAATTGTTGACAAAATTACAAAATGGATGCAGGAGTTCAGCATTAGGTGGAGATAATGGGCTAACAAGTTCATCTTTTTGAGTAACAAAAAAGCATCCTTGACCTTTTTCAGAATTGATAAACCAGATGATAAAGCCGTTGGGGGCCACATTATATAGCATCTTTGACGTAGTAAAATGTGGCACTTCACATTAGCATCTACAGGCACATTTGACAGCAATGCTAAAGCAAATACACATGTGGCAAATTGCAATTAAGACAGAAAATACTGGAAATATCCAGCAGATCTAAAAGAATGTGGGAAATTAGCAAGAGTTACTGTTTCAGGTCCATATCTTTCCATAGACACAAAATGTCAACTCCATTTCTCTCTACAGATGCTGCCTGACTTGCTGAATATTTCCAGCATTTTCTGTTTTTATTTTAAATTTGATACCATGTAGCTCTGCACAGTTCACCTTGTATTCCAACTATATCTTCTCAACTTTTTGGTGGAACATTCTATTCTAGTTTCTCTTACATATTTGGTTCATTTCGGGTTTGAAAACATTTAAGGTTTTTGTCTCAACTACATTATGTGAAAATGAATTCCACGCTCTAATCAATCTATAGTTGAAGAAATCTTAGCTTATTTCCCTGCTGAATTTATTCATACTTAGCTTGTATTCATGGCTCCTGCTTTTGAATTCTCTCACAAGAGGAAATATTCTTTCCAAATCCATTCATTCAAAATTCTGGCAATCTCCATCAGGACACATTTAAGTTTGTCTTCTCTTTTCTAAAGAATAAGATCCAGCCCGCTCAATCTTTTTTGAGAACAGTTTATTTTAATTCTGGTACTATTCTTTCATTCTCTTTAACACTTGGTCTAGTGCTTCTGTCTCCGAGATGTGATAAAAGTAGAACTGAAGCCCTTCAGTCCTATAGAACAGTCTCTAGTTATGCTGATCCAACCACCAGGCTGTATCTATTATTTACTATATGTGGGATAGATAAGATGGATTTCTTATTTTTCTGATCAGCTTTTACTGCAGTGAAAACTATGTAAGCTTTAACAGACAATATACTGGTCTCACTGGTAAGTGTGTTGGGCATCATCCACAAAAATTAGTTGCTGTAACTTCATTATTGCAAGTTTACTGTGGGTAATCTGTCCTTGATTACATCCAATATCCAAATGTCGTGGTTTCAATGCAAGCCCCATTCTAAGTTATTGCTTTATTTAGGCTAACTAAAAGACTGCATACTCTACAATATTGCACTTCAGTTTCCACAGGGCTTGCTGACTCAGCTCTGCTGTTGGCTCAGTTGGTAAAGCTTAGTAGATGCAATGATCAATTCTGTTCTAGGTTGTGTTAGCTGATTCTTTCTCAATGCCCGTGAGGCCTCTTTAACTGACTTCTGAGCACCAGTAGAATAGTGCAGCGCAGAAGGAAGCCATTCAACCTATTCGGTCTGTATTGGCTCCTTTGAAGAATAATCTAGTTAGTCCCACTTTCCCCTGATCTTTCACTATGTCCCTGCATTTATTTCCTTCCAGTGTTTATCCAATTCCTGTTTAAAGTTACTTGTGAATCTGTTTCCATCACCATGCCTGCCAAATACTGACTACCAAAATAGAAAGAAAAATCACAGATTTCCTATTCCTAATTTCCACCCCTCATTTTCTTTCAGTGGCTCAGTGATTAGCACTGCTGCCTCAAAGCACAAGGGTCCCAGGTTCGATTCCAGCCTCGGGCGGCTGTCTGTATGGAGTTTGCACATTCTCCCCGTGTCTGCGTGGGTTCCCTCCGGGTGATCTGGTTTTCTCCCACAGTCCAAAGATGCGCAGGTTAGGTGATTTGGCCGTGATAAATTGCCCATAGTGTTCGGTGCATTAGTCAGAGGGAAAAGGGTTGGGTGGGTTACTCTTCGGAGGGTTGGTATGGATTTGTTGGGCCAAAGGGCCTGTTTCCACACTGTAAAGAATCTAATCTATCTAATCTAATCTTGAGGAAGTGCCCCTTCCTTTCCTCATCTTCTCTGTCTCCAATTCTGAAGTTAATCTCTATTACCACAGACACTAAGATTACACTTGCTCCAATCCATCTCCTGTAAAGAACTATAGCTTCTGTCTTTGTCATATGTGCCCTGGCCTTTTACAGCAGGGTTTCTGAAATGCCTTTGCTTTTTATCAGGGTATTATGACTTTCCACCACCATGGTCCAGTACCAATTAAGGTGTTTAATCTCTCATATAAAAACCTCAAACATTAACGCTGTTTCTCCTCTCTAAGGATGACTAGTGTTCCCCAATAATTTCTTCCTTTAGCTTAGATTTCTCACTCCTGATTGCTATCTGACAACTCCTGCTGAAAGTGTGAACATTCAGAGGAGATATGACAAGCTTATCTGTGATATATCCCACAGGAAAAAAGCTCCCAGCTCCTCAAAGCTGAAGCCTAAATATAAGTAAAGCCTTTTCAGATAAGATATTTGAGAAGTCCTTCCCATCTTCAGGCCAGCTGAAGAAATTTAGGATGAGAGGGAAATTCTTGCTTTCTGGTTCAAATAGGGCTCAGTTTGTAGCATTTACATCTCTAAGTCAGAAGGTTATGGATTCAAGAACTACTTCATGACATAAGTACAAAAGTCAAGGCTGAAGCTCCAACACAATTCTGGGGGATGGTTGTTCTATCAGAAGTGTCATTTAAGATGTTAACTAAAGATCTTGTCTGGCCCCTCCATTAGACAAAAAAAAACAAGGTATGACAGGTCTTTCTGGTATGACATGCATTTCATCAATGCAAATTGGCTCTAACACAATTGGCAAATTGTGGGCACTGTTTCTCTTGAGTGAGTGCAGTGATTTCCTATAGCAATCTTTTACAACATGATTTTCTACTGCACTTTTCCATAGCACGATTCGCTATAGTGCGAGGTTACAGAGGAATGCAACTGTCACGTTAAAGAAGCATGACTGTACTTTGAAGACTGGGGGGAAGAGGGTGTGCTCAGTGTCCTGGTCAATATTTATATCTTAATTAATATCACCAAAATAGAATATGTGGTCATTTTCAGGTCGCTCTGTGTGGGAGCTTGATATGTGCAAATTGGCTGCCCTGCTTCCTACATTACGACAACAATTCCACTTCCTTGGTTGTAAAGCATGTGGAAAAGCCTGGCGATCATATAAATGCATATCTTTCTTTTTCTTAACAAGTCAAATATAATTCAATGATAAACTCTCCAATCACTATCCCCTAACAAAAATTGAAGTTGAACATGTATGACTAAGCATTGTTACAAATTAGTGACTAAATGGGTCACTTAAAGGCCATCCAAGGCACAAAAACAAAGCACTATTTATTCCCCGGATATATCTATTAGCTTTGTTATGCATTATACCATTAAAAGAATACTATTAACAAACTGAACTTGGTCAAAGTGAGATGCAAATATGTGCGAAGCCCAACTTGGTGTTGTATTTCTCTTGTAGTCACATGTAATGTTTTGTTTCATGTAATCTGGATGATGTTTCCTATCTGTAGGCAATCTGAGTATAACATACTTCAGAAATCTCAAATCTGCTGAAATCCTCAACGGACAACAGCCCACAGAACAAGCATGGCCTACATTCAGCAATTAAAATCAGCAGCCTTAGTCTTCGGAGACTGAAAGGTAAGTGTGTGGGTGTAGCAAAGGGGTTGTAACACTTTCTAAAGGTAGGATTGATGTTGGCTGTCAGATGAGCATAGGACAGCAGAGCTTCTTTTAAAACCACCACACACACTGCTTTGAAAATGAACTTTTTGTGCCACTGCTAGGCTGAAAATTGAAAAAGAATTAAAACTGTTACCTACAGTTCCTCAAATAATGCATCCCCGTAACAGACAATATTTCAGGAAGTAACAAGATAGTTTAAATAAAGAGCAGAACAAAAGAGACCATTTTGTCTGATGATTTATTCTTCAACCAAATTGGTGGAGCCCTGGAGTAGGCCAACAGCCTGCCTTCTCAGTTAAAAAAAAAGCATGACTCAGGCTGGGAATTAAATAACTAGCTAGTAACAAACCTAGCTGTGAAAATTAAAATGAGTTCATTATTTGTTGGGGACAGCAAATCAGTTTTAATTCTGGCTCTGTATTGAGTTAACAGATCATAGCCTGGGTAATAATTAGGGTGTTGATAGGAGAAGATTGAAGCAGGGACTTGTTTACTCGACAAATGATTGTTGCTGAAAAGTATGAACACATGCTGTGTGCATGTGTTGAGATGGTGAGCCTAGATAGCTTATGTTCAGCCTGTGTTATGACCTGTTCTCTCCCTATGGTCATATACCTTGCATTTTATGGGTTTTCACCCTAGCAATAGCATGAAAAGCTCTGATGATGGAACAATCCCTTGCCAGTACCAATGTTCAAGTACAGAAGAATAACAACTGTTTTGAGTTTTCCTTTCTGTAAACCATGAGCTATCCAAAACCCACAGGATTTCTGAATGTGTCTTACACTCCACAGTGTTTATAAAAGGAGTTTACAATGCACAACAAAAAGAGTCTAAATCTCAGTATTATATATTACATGTTCAAGAAACATTTCTGTGCTGTTCCAAAGCTATATGAATCATAAATTATTGCTTGGCTCTTCAGGCAGATCGCAAAATGAATAATCCTTGCTTCTTAATGTATTTCAAAAGCCAATAGGAATAACTGAGAGGCCATAAGCTTGGCATCCACTAATCACGATTTCCTGATTTACTTTACCTTCTCTCCTATTCTTTTCCACATTGTTGTTGCCCTGCACTAAGGCCCTTAGATCCTTTACCCTGAGATTGGGGTGTGTCAATATCATTCTATTGATTAATAGGATTTTTAAAAAACTAATTAAACATCAGTAATTACTGGGTAGTTACTGATGCACTTTAGGCACGTAGTGATTTAAGGGAAATGGAGACCCTCTGGTGATATTCGCCTGAGCCATTGGAAAGTATATTGAAGGACAAAAGCATTCCAGTACATTGGGCCACATTAATACCTGAGCCTTTAGCATATTTTTATGAAGTTCCTTTGTATTCTGTTTAGAGAAGTTAACCCTTTCAGAACAACAGATTTAGGTCTCTGTTAAAGTAGCATACAACTGAATTCCGAAAAATCCTCACGATTCAGATGTTACGATGGGCAAATTTAATTTCAAGGGCATTTTGCTTCTCTGGGATGGAAAAAAATTCAAGGCCTTGACATTAAATGGAGGGATAAAAGGCATCGTGCACTCAACCTTTTCACATTAAATTCTCTAACATAGACAGTCAAAATAAAATGTTCAGTTAAAATACTAGAGGAATTTCAGTACACACATTAAAGGTTCATTCTTTACCCAGCCTTATTTAACACTGTTCCAAAAGATTTTTGAACTCAGTAGGGTCCTGGGAGTGTCAAAGCTGAATAATGCCGATTGCAATGTTAAATTAGTGCAACTGCATTACTTTCAAACTCAGGGAGAAATTGCAGTGAGATTTCTCTCTGCAGTTTTCCCTGTGGTTACTCGCATCACTGAGCAGATTAAACAAATTTGCAAAAGCTAAATGGAAACAAAGTGAGATTTTCTTTGAATGCACAGCAGAATATAATTACCATTGCTCTTCAGATCAGTTTTTGCAAGATATTGTGGCCATCGTTGGCTATGTCAGCATTTGTCACCCATTTCAAATTATGGGGCACCTTATTGAGCTGCTGCAGTTCATTTGTATACAGTGCTGTTGAGAAGGGAATCCCAGGATTTTGAGTCAGTGACAATGAAGCAATGGTAGTAAAGTTCAATGTCAGTATGGTGAATGGCTTGGATGGGAACTTCTAGATGGTGGTATTCCCATGCATCAGCAGCCTTTGTCATTCCAACTTGTAGTACAAGCTGCCATTCTGTATTAGTGTTGGAAGGAGTGAATGTTTAATGTGGAGGATAGAGTACATTCAAGTGGGCTGTTTTGATTTGGATGATATTGACTTTTTTGAGTGGAAGGCATGTGAACAGTATTCCATCACACTCCTAACTTGTGCCTTGGAGACGTAGATGTAAATTATCAAAAAGCAATTGAAAATGGTCGGGTCTAGGACTTGAGAAACACTTGTAGCAACATCCTGAGACTGAGATGTTAGATTTCCAATAACCACAACTATCTTCTTTACTAACTGGGAATGACACCAACCAGGGGACAGCTTTCCCCAATTCTCACTGAGTTCAGTTTTGCTAAGGCTCTTTATAGCACACTCAATCATATGCTATCTTGACCACTAGTCATCCTCACCTCGAGTTTGGCTCTTTTGGCCATTTTTGAACTAAGGCAGAACCCAAACTGAGCGAGAGCAAGATGATTAACACTGTGCAAATACTGCTTGATAGGATTATCATAGTGTAAGGTGAAACCATGGTCTAAAGTCTACAAAGCACATTTTTGGATCAATGGATTGCTCATTCAATGACGTAGCACAATGCCACTAACTTATGTTATCCTTCTGGCATTTGATGGCTATGTTCAGATCATTTTTACAAAATCACCTTGGTCTTAATAGTTGCACTCAATTGAAGCTTGTCAAGGCAAGCTCTGCTCAAGGGTAATGGGAGCATAGTTCAGAAGACAATGTGAAAGTAAATATCTCCTATCCACAAAATAGTCAAAATCAAATTCTAAACCAGGAAAAAGTCAAACTTTTAAATGTCCTGTGATATTAAACTTTTCTCATTGTATATTCTCCTGTGTTTGTAACTACCACAAAGGATAGTGAAAGTGAGAAGCAGAGGGGCTTTTAAAGAAAAATCAGATCAGCACATGACAGAAAAGAATGAAGGATATGATGTTTGGGTGAGCTGACGTAGAGTGGGAGTCTACAGCATAGACACAGGCAAGGATCAATCAGGGTGCATGACCTGCTTCTGTGCAGTAAATAAAAGGGGACAGCATTTTGTCTGGAGTTAAAGATGTGTTTGAGAGGGGAGAGCTGGTTGGCAATCACAAAGAGAAAGGCTGAGCTGCTTCCCCACATCCTTGAAATGGCTTCAATGAGGAAATGGCAATCTGCTGAGGGTAGATGGTGGGCTAATTAATGTTTATCAATCAAAACCCAGTAAATTTCTGGTGCAGTTAGATTTTAGTAGCATCACAAGTGACGGGGCCCATGCTGCGCCTGTCATTCATCAGGTGAAAGGAGGCACATGCAGACCAGAACATCAGATTAAATCTCCCACGTTAAGTTACAAACTGGCAAGCCTGCAGTTCCCCTCCAGGTGGAGGACTGCAATTTCCTCAAAATCTTCTGGAGATGATTGGCCATTCCCTCTACCCTCTAACATGTCATACATTACATGAACACTCTTATTGCATAGACATTCAAGGTTGCCTTCCTGCCTATCTTGCCGTCTCACCACACTTAGTAATCCTGCTCACTGCCTTTCATTGGATGTTGATCCTGGAGGCAGCCTCTCAGTTGGAGGTTCCTCCTATAAAATTACCCCAGGAAATGTGATGCTGTTGCAACCATTTTTGAGGCACGAAAATAATTTCAATTGCTGAGTATTTTCCAAGTCCAGAAGATATAGCCTTTGGAAATTTCAGATATCTCTGGTCAGGACAGAGGCACAGTGGTTAGCTCAGCTGCCTCACAGTGCCACGGATCTGGGTTTGATTCAAGCCTTGAGCGATTGTGTGGAGTTTGCATGCTCTCCCATGTCATAGAGTCATAGAGATGTACAGCAGATGGAAACAGACCCTTCAGTCCAACCCGTCCATACTGACCAGATACCCCATACCAATCTAGTCCCACCTGCGAGCACCTGGCCCATATCCCTCCAAACCCTTCCTATTCATATACACATCCAAATACTTCTTAAATGTTGCAATTGTACCAGCCTCCACCACATCCTCTGGCAGCTCATTCCATACACGTACCACCCTCTGTGTGAAAAAGTTGTCACGTAGGTCTCTTTTATATCTTTCCCCTCTCACCCTAAACCTATGCCCTCTAGTTCTGGACTCCCCGACCCCAGGGAAAAGACTTTGTCTATTTATCCTATCCATGCCCCTCATATTTTTGTAAACCTCTATAAGGTCACCCCTCAGCCTCTGACACTCCAGGGAAAACAGCCCCTGCCTGTTCAGCCTCTCCCTGTAGCTCAAATCCTCCAACCCTGGCAACATCCTTGTAAATCTTTTCTGAACCCTTTCATGTTTTGCAACATCTTTCTGATAGGAAGGAGACCAGAGTTGCATGCAATATTCCAACAGTGGCCTGACCAATGTCCTGTACAGCCGCAACATGACCTCCCAACTCCTGTACTCAATACTCTGACCAATAAAGGATAGCATACCAAACGCCTTCTTCACTATCCTATCTACCTGCGACTCCACTTCAAGGAGCTATGAACCTACACTCCAAGGTCTCTTTGTTCAGCAATACTCCCTAGAAACTTACCATTAAGTGTATAAGTCCTGCTAAGATTTGCTTTCCCAAAATGCAGCACCTCACATTTATCTGAATTAAACTCCATCTGCCACTTCTCAGCCCACTGGCCCATCTGGTCGAGATCCAGTTGTAATCTGAGATAACCCTCTTCGCTGTTCACTACACCTCCAATTTTGGTGTCATCTGCAAACTTACTAACTGTACGTCTTCTGCTTGCATCCAAATCATTTATGTAAATGACAAAAAGTAGAGGGCCCAGCACTGAATCTTGTGGCACTCCACTGGTCACAGGCCTTCAGTCTGAAAAACAACCCTCCACTACCACCCTCTGTCTTCTACCTTTGAGCCAGTTCTCAGCATGGGTCTCCACCAGGTGTTCTAGTTTCTTCCCACAGTCAAAGATGTGCCGGCTAGGTGGATTATCCATTATAAATGCAGAATTATGGGGATAGGGCGGCGGAGGTGGAGAGGCTCTTTGGAGAGTTGTTGCAGACTCAATGGGCAATAGGGATGCACATGTAATGCTAGTCTAGTTAATGACATGAACAAATTAAAACAAAAAGATCCCTGATTTGGTCTCCAATCTGTGCAGTTAGCTTTTTTTCAGTCAAGGTGGTGTCATTGATCATGGACAGTAAAAGAACAGCTTGCCTGGAAGACTATCCTATGAACCTTGCTGAAAAATGATTGATCAAGAGACAGAGAACTCCAACTAATTTATTCCCTTTCCTACTTCTAGCCCAAGAGATTTGAGTCCAATTTTAGAACATCTGCTGCAAAAACAACAAACTCAGCACAGAGGCAGGGTCAAAAATGGGATCTTCCTTCACTGCAGGTAACTTTTCGACAATCAATTACAATCCAAAGTTTCAGCATCTCCTGAGAGCCAAAACTAAATTACAGATGATGTCTCGGCCTTACCATTGTCAGTTGTACATCTGCTTGCTTCCAAATGTTTACAGAGCCTGGAGCAGAGATAAAACTCTGAGCAAACCCCTTCAGGAATATTGGCTGAAGCAACTGGTACTGGATGTCTCAAAATATGGCATGTATTATCTTATTTCCTTAAGCTGGCATTTAGTGCCATAATTCTCATTGCGCATTTAGCAGAATTCATCTTTGGATGGCCTCAAGTTATGCATCATTTATTCACTGAAAAAGTGATATTGCCTGCAGCAGCATTTATTAATACTACAATCATTAATGCTGTAATTCCTGCAAAATCAGGATGAAAAATGAATATGAAACGTATTCAACAATCACATATATAGAAGGCAGAGTTGCTCTGGTCAATACAACTCATGAAAAAAAAATTAAAAATACATGTATAATATTGCTACACATAACTTAGTGAAATTCCTCCTCCAATGATCCATATATCAATTGTTTTACCTGTCTGTCACAGACATTGGATACTATTTTAACATACTTAGAGTCATAGAGATGTACAGCATGGAAACAGACCCTTCGGTCCAACCCGTTCATGCCAACCAGATATCCCAACCCAATCTAGACCCACCTGCCAGCACCCGGCCCATCTCCCTCCAAACCCTTCCTATTCATATACACATCCAAATACTTCTTAAATGTTGCAATTGTACCAGCCTCCACCACATCCTCTGGCAGCTCATTCCATACACATACCACCCTCTGTGTGAAAAAGTTGTCCCTTAGGTCTCTTTTAGGTCTCTTTCCCCTCTCACCCTAAACCTATGCCCTCTAGTTCTGGACTCCCCGACCCCAGGGAAAAGACTTTGTCTATTTATCCTATCCATGCCCCTCATAATTTTGTAAACCTCTATAAGGTCACCCCTCAGCCTCTGACGCTCCAGGGAAAACAGCCCCAGCCTGTTCAGCCTCTCCCTGTAGCTCAGATCCTCCAACCCTGCCAACATCCTTGTAAATCTTTTCTGAATCCTTTCAAGTTTCACAACATCTTTCCGATAGGAAGGAGACCAGAATTGCACGCAATATTCCAACAGTGGCCTAACCAATGTCCTGTACAGCCGCAATATGACCTCCCAACTCCTGTACTCAATACTCTGACCAATAATTAGGTGTGACAATTTTGCCAACATTCGTAGGAATTTATTTTAAGCTAAGAGATAAGGATACTCATTTTAATACATGATTGGCAATACTCCCAAACCCATTGAACCTCCAAATATCATTCCCTACCTCCACACCTCAGGGTTATGCCATATTGGTAGGTCCAGGTGCAACTCTGTATAATTCAGGAGGGCAGTACTGCTAGGGGCTGATTTCACACTGCAAACCACTGGCGTGCAATATTGGTAAATGCAGCTCAATCAGTATAGAATATAGGCAAACAGAATTGATGGACATGTCTGTCAATGGATAACTTAGGTACAGAGTTGTTGGAGAAACTGAGGACTGCAGATGCTAGAGTTCAGAGTCAAGAGTGTGGTTTTGGAAAAACACAGCAGATCAGGCAGCATCTGAGGAGCAGGAGAGTCGATGTTTTAGGCATAAGCCCAAAGGCTTATGCCCAAAACATTGATTTTCTTGCTCCTCAGATGCTGCCTGACCTGCTGTACTTTTCCAGCAACACACTCGCAACTACAGAATTGTTGGGGACAGGCATATCATTGTATAAAACTAGGGTATAGTACAGGTGGGTAGAGATCTATAATTCTCCTATCTCATCCAACTCTTCTACCTTATTGGGGTGCTGCATTAGTGGGTTAAGGCCTGTCACTATGTACACGAGGGGTACAGTTCTGGTGGGCACACATCTGTCACTATTTAACACTGAGGTATAGTACTGGAGGGCATAGCGTCTGGGACATAGTACCTGTTCCTCTTACTCGTGGTGTCAGTGAGAATTTATGATTACATTATTAGTATAACCTGCAACATTTAAGTGTATTTGCTAAAGTACAATTTCTCCATTAATGCTTTTCTTTAGGGGCACTTAGCATCCCTAGTAGCAATACTGTGAGGCAATAATGTACATTGAAAGTGTGAATGGAGCTTCAACTAATTCACAGCTAAAACAATAACACTTAAAGGGCAAAAACTATCTACTTGATACTTTATCAGCTTTGTGGTGTAAATTTGGTTCATCCTATATGTTACTCTAATTCAAAATATAGTCACTTCTGATTAAAATCACTGCACAGGGCATGAGATGCACTACAGCTGACACAGCCCAAGGTCAGAGGCTTTCCCAATCCAACAATATAACAATTATAACATGTCTGACTGCACACAGTGCTGCTAGATTCCTCTCAGCCCATTCCTTACTCTCATTTTCAAGTGGATTTCTCAGCATGGAACAATGGTTCGGGCAAGATTGCTAAAGTGTTTAAAATTCCACTGAATTCAGTAATCAAATGTTAAAGTAATGTCAAGTTGACTTTGTCCTGTCTAATTTCTCTCAGCCTGTGAACTATCCGAATGTTTCATAGGGTTGAAATGCAGCTCGTTTTTGGACTTTGGATTTTCAAAGGCTGTGAGATCCCTCAATCGTAAGAACTTCAACTCCAAAGTTAGTCTCTGGAGCTTATTTCCTAATGACAGAATGAAGGTCAATTCTTGACTGAAAAAACAGTTCAAGGAGGGGCACTGTGGGCAAAGTTTGCTTAGAACAGGCTACTATTCAAAAGGATTGTTCATCCATCTCTTCCACCTTATTTGTTTTATTCTGATTTGCAATTTTTCTTCCCCAACATGAACTGTTTTTTTCATGCTTCCATTTTTTAAAGAAGATTAATTACTCTTCTTGAGTAATGAGGCTGGAGTTAATCCGCATATATAAATACATTTTTGATTTTGATAATTCTACTAATACATTTCACTGAATGGAATGATAATGGATATTTTAAATCACTAACACTGCTGTTACACCTCTATTGTAGTCACTAAACCCTCAACCTCCCACATTTCTAATTACTTGCCCCTTGCCTATTTGTCAAGCTATCTGCTGCATCTGTTAATCAGTCATCCCAAACCTCTCACTCTGCTAGCCAGTAATCATACTGCCATTCTATCTATCATTCATTAACCCTGGCCCATTCCCCATCATCACCACTTATAGAAGATGGCCTTTTGACAATCCTGTGGAGAAAATAATATCATGGTCCAGCCAGTCAGAATGTTAATACAAACTTATTTCCCTTGACTACTGAGGGCAAAAATTAGCCAAGGGTTCAAAGATGTGTGCTTTGTTATACCAATTCAATTTACATTTTGCTCTCTCGGCAGCATGCCCCTCTATATTGGCTGGAAAAGTAAAAAATCCAATTTATGCACCAACAGTCCCTACCTATATGACTGATTCACCCCTCTAACAATTGTTCCTTATCCAAAGGAGCTGGTTGAGTGACCAAAATAGGAACTATTAAGACAAATACCTGAATAAAATAATCAAATAATAGGTAGTTGTGTACGATATTGTGAAACTATGCAAATCATAATTACATATCAATATGATTGTAACTGTTGATTATTGCCTCTGTATTCTGTAATGTTCACTAGTGGTAGAAGGCATCAACTGTATTATAATTCCTATTCATGGCCAGCCAAGCACAGACAAGTGGTGCTTCCAACTAAGCTGAGTTAGCCAGAGTAACCACCTCACATGGAAAAATTTCTGGCTGTAACAGCTGCTCCTTTTTTTTGAGGTATTTTAGGTACTGGAGGTGATTTCCTCAAATACCAGGAGCAGCAATTATTGTTTTATATGCTGCTGTATTGTTTTAGAACTTTGGGAAAAATAAGTCAAAACAACAGCAGTTTTAAAAGGGAGAAGAACAGACAAAGGAAGCACATGGTGAGGTCAGTGCAAAAGAGAGAGAGAGAGAGAGAGAAAGAAACTCACACCACAGTCTGCCTGCACAGTTACTGCCTTTGCTGTTTAAATTCATGTATTGCTGGACATCAGAGTGTGTCTGGGAAAATTAACTAACAGTGAAATTCACAACTGATCTTGGAGGAATTGTTGGGCGAAGTTCACAGCACAGAATCAGGTAAGTAAATTGTTGTTTTTAAGTGTGACCTACAGAAAGTCTGCAGTAGTGAGTAGTGTGGGTTCTTACTTGATTATATATTTTTGGAGATATCTCTCTTGATTAAACTTAAAATATAAGCCATAACTATTAATTTAACCTGGGGCAGTGTTTGTAGAGGAATAAGACGGTATTATTTTCTGGGTCTGTTGATTGTGAAGGAGCAAAAATGGGCTTTAGTAGAGTGATATGCGCTTGTCAGATGTGGGAGTTTAAAGAGTTTAAGGGTTACTGCGGATTATATCTGCCATAAATGCTGTTGGTTGCGAATCTTACCAGATTAAATGGATTGGTTGGAGACACCGTTAGAAGCGATGAGGAATTTGCAACCGCAACAGTATGTGATGGATGGCAGTTATAGGAAGGGGGAAAGTCTCAGATACAGTCACATAGATGGGTTAACTCCAAGAAAGGTAAGAGAGGTAGGTAGCTAGTGCAGGACTATTCTATGGCTATATCCATTTCAAACAGGCATGCTGTTTTGGAAAATGTATGGGGTGATGGATTCTCAGGGGAACACAGCACGAATAGCCAAGTTTCTGGTATTGAGACTGGCTCTAATGCAACAAGGGGTATGTCGAGTTCCAAGAGATCAATTCTGTTAGGGGATTCTCTAGTCTGAGATACAGATAGCTGTTTCTGTGGCCAGCAGCAAAAAAACAGAATGGTGTGTTGCTTCCCTGGTGCCAGGATCATGGATGTCTCAGAGAGGGTGCAGAATGTTCTCAAGGGGGAGAGGGGCCAGCAAGGTCATTGTTCACATTGGAACCAACAACATAGGAAGGGAAAAGGTTGAGATTCTGAAGGGAGATTACAGAGAGTTAGGCAGGAATTTAAAAAGGAGGTCCTCGAGAGTAGTAATATCTGGATTACTCCCAGTGCTATGAGCTAGTGAGGGCAGGAATAGGAGGATAGAGCAGATAAATGCATGGCTGAGGAGCTGATGTATGGGAGAAGGATTCACATTTTTGGATCATTGGAATCTCTTTTGGAGTAGAAGTGATCTGTACAAGGAGGACGGATTGCACCTAAATTGGAAGGGGACTAATATACTGGCAGAGAGATTTGCTAGAGCTGCTCGGGAGGATTTAAACTAGTAAGGTGGTGGGACCCAGGGAGATAGTAAGGAAAGAGATCAATATGAGACTGGTACAGTTGAGAATAGAAATGAGTCAAACAGTCAGGGCAAGCAGGGACAAGGTAGGACTAATAAATTAAACTGCACTTATTTCAATGCAAGGAGCCTAACAGGGAAGGCAGATGAACTCAAGGCATGGTTAGGAACATGGGACTGGGATATCATAGCAATTACAGAAACATGGCTCAGGGATGGGCAGGACTGGCAGCTGAATATTCCAGGATACAAATGCTACAGGAAGGATAGAAAGGGAGGCAAGAGAGGAGTGGGTGTGGCATTTTTGATAAGGAATAGCATTACAGCTGTAATGAGGGAGGATATTCCTGGAAATACATCCAGGGAAGTTATTTGGGTGGAACTGAGAAATAAGTAAGGGATGATCACCTTATTGGGATTGTATTATAGACCTCCTAATAGTCAGAGGGAAATTGAGAAACAAACCTGTAAGGAGATCTCAGCTATCTGTAAGAATAATAAGGTGGTTATGGTAGGGGATTTTAACTTTCCAAACATAGACTGGGACTGCCATAGTGTTCAGGGTTTAGATGGAGAGGAATTTGTTAAGTTTGCACAAGAAAATTTTCTGATTCAGTATGTGGTTGTACCTATTACAGCAAGTGCAAAACTTGACTGACTCTTGGGAAATAAGGCAGGGCAAGTGACTGAGGTGGGGGAGCACTTTGGGGGCGAGGCCGAACAGGCTGGGGCTGTTTTCCCTGGAGCGTCAGAGGCTGAGGGGTGACCTTATCGAAGTTTACAAAATTATGAGGGGGATGGATAGGATAAATAGACAAAGTCTTTTCGCTGAGGTCAGGGAGTCCAGAACTGGAGGGTATAGGTTTAGGGAGAGAAGGGAAAGATATAAAAGAGACCTAAGGGGCAACTTTTTCATGCAGAGGATGGTACATATATGGAATGAGCTACCAGACAAAATGGTGGAGGCTGGTACAATTGCAACATTTAAGAGGCGTTTGGATGGATATATGAATAGGAAGGGTTTGGAGGGATATGGGCCAGGTGCTGGCAGGTGGGACTAGATTGGGTTGGAATATTTGTTGGAATGGACGGGTTGGACGGAAGGGTCTGTTTCCATGCTGTGCATCTCTATGACTCTATGACCTACCCTCACAACCTACCACTGACCTTGTTCATCTTAGATCTTTAAAATGTTTTAGCAAAACACTGGGAACAGTGTCCTGCTTGCACAATGGAATATGGCACAATCGAAGTGATGGAATATATCTTCCATTTCTTGGGTACTTTTACAACACGAGAGCAACCACTGACCTCATACTCTGGGTAAACGTTATATTAAAAAAAACCTTAGCTGGAAAATGAGTAATCTGCAAGAAGCAAAGAGCATCATCTGCTTCAGTGGTTCAGAGATCGCGTTTGCAACTGGCTGATCTCAATCACAACCTGAAATTCAACAGAACCTTCACTGGGTTACAAATGCCATTGCTAAGCTAAACTCCTCCAGTTTGCACATACCCAATGCCATTCTATGAACTCAATTTGTTTGGTTCACTGAACAAGCAATTTATACAATGTGTGTGTTCCCCTAATCAGGTCATTGACAAGAGGAAAACCTAATACCAAGGTTAGATGCTGTTTCATCTGTTCACAGGGCCTTCAATTCAGAGACTGATCCCCATTTGATCCAATTTAATTTTGCTAATATGAATCAGGAATTTGATTCCAATAAATACAAGATTTGGTGCTACTTCTGTAATTCTGGGGCTTACACAGAACTGGGATCAATGCAACTGAGAATAATTCTGCTCCTAAATATGATATGTAATAAATATCATCTAATGTCTCCATTAGTGTTGCAAATGGTTAAAATCCTTTCATTACAATACTTCATGTTAATGTCAAAATAAGAAATGCTAATTTTAAGCTTTGCTATTTCCTTCTTTCATCTGATGAACTGTCATAGGGCTAATGACTATAGTTTATTAATTTATTCAATTGGCAGTTCTACGTATCTGAACCCAATTAATGCATACAATGTCAACTCATTTGAGTATGTGATGCAGCACAGCACAGTGCGGCTGATCTTGCCTTTGACTTATACCCATACACATGCAATTTGCAGCAAGGACCGCTAAAGTGTGATTAGGAAACTACTTCTTTCAGCAAACCAATAAATATATGTATAAGCATGTACAAAGATGCACATACTTATGTTTTAGGGTCAAATTTCCCATGCATCCTTTTGATTTATATGGATCAGTATTATGAGGAATTGGTGTGAGTCACTCTTCGAAGAAAGAATAGTGTGGAAACTGGAAGGGAATGTGAGAATGAGGTTAGGGAAGATGCAGAGGAACAGCCTAAGGTGAAAAGCAACTGTGGAGGGTGGAAACACAGGTTGGTGTGGTCAAAGTCAGAGAAACTAGTTCAGTAGGAGGCAGCCAGGATGTTCAACTGAGCAAGAATATAGTGTTCTGTCCTTCCTGTGATTTTGGGCACTACCCACTGTGTCATGGCTGACATTTTTGTGCTAAAAATTTATAAAAGAAGTCAAAAGTTTCGGACAAAATGTGTGTCCATAATCTAAAAAAAATGCATTACAAATGCATGCCCTGACTCAATTATCTCCTACTTTCAAATTGTATCTCACCTGAAAACTATATCAATTCTGACATCTATACTCCTAGTTAAATGGAATCTAGCTATGTGAACATGTTATCCTGTAAATATACCATTCCCCAACCATGTTTTTACATTGGCAGTTTTGATTATTCTAGAAACTTACAGCACAGGCCTTGGCCATTTAGTCTATCACACCTGTTCTGGTTCTTTTTAAAACAAAATGTTTTCATTTGTGGGATGTGGGTATCATTGGCCGACCAGCATGTATTGCCCATCCCTAATTACCCTTTAGAAGTCGGTGGTGAGTTACCTTCTTGAACCGCTGCAGTCCATCTGCTGTGTGTTGACCCACAATGCCGTTAGGGAAGGAATTCCAGGATTCTGACCCTGCGACAGTGGAGATATATTTCCAAGTCAGGATGGTGAGTGGCTCAGAGGGGATCTTGGAGGTGATCTTGGAGGTGGTGATGTTCCCATATATCTGCTGCCCTTGTCCTTCTAGATGGAAGTGGCTGTAGGTTTGGAAGGTGGATCTTTGGCAAATTTCTGCAATGCATCTTGTAAATAGTACACATTGCTGCTACTGATCATCGGTGATCGAGGGAGCGAATACTTCTGGATGTAGTCCTAATCAAGTATGCTGTTTTGTCCTGGATGGTGTCAAGCTTCTTGAGTGTTGTTGGGGCTGCACTCATCCAGGCAAGTGGGGAATATTCCTTCAAAATCCTGACTTGTGCCTTGTAGATAGTGGACAGGTTTTGGGGAGTCAGAAGGTGTGTTACTCGCCACAGTATTCCTAGTCTCTGACCTGCTTTCATATTCATTGTGTTTATGTGGTGAGTCCAGTTGAGTTTCTGTCAATGGTAACTCCCAGGATGTTGACAGTGGGGTAATCAGTGCTTGTAACACCATTGAATGTCAAGGAGTGCTGGTTAGATGGTTTCTCATTGGTGATGGTCATAGCCTGGCATTTGGGTGGCATGAATGTTACTTGCCACTTGTCTGCCCAAGCCTGGATATTGTCCAGATCTTGTTGCATTTGGGCATGAACTGCTTCAGTGTCTGAGAAGTTGCAAATGGTGCTGAACATCATGCTTTCATTGGCGAACAATCCCATGTCTGACATTATGATGGAAGGAAGGTCATTAATGAAACAGCTGAAGATGGTTGGGTCTAGGACACTACCCTAAACAACTCCTGCAGAGGTGTCCTGGAGCTGAGATGTCTGACATCCAACAACCAAGACCATTTTCCTTAGTGTCAGGTATGACTCTAACCTGGAGGAAAAAGTGAGGTCTGCAGATGCTGGAGATTAGAGCTGAAAATGTGTTGCTGGAAAAGCGCAGCAGGTCAAGCAGCATCCAAGGAACAGGAAATTCGACGTTTCGGGCATAAGCCCTTCATCAGGAATGCCCGAAACGTTGAATTTCCTGTTCCTTGGATGCTGCCTGACCTGCTGCGCTTATGACTCTAACCTGCAGAGAGTTTGCCCCCCATATCCATTGATTCCAGTTTTGCTAGGGCTCTTTGATGTCAGACTCAGTTAAATGCAGCCTTGATGTCAAAGGCTGTCACTCTCACCTCCCCTCTGAAATTCTGCTCTATTGTCCATGTTTGAAACAAGACTGTAATGGGGTCGGGAGCTGAACATGGCGGAGCCCAAACTGGGCATTACCTGCAGATTATTGCTGAGCAGGTGCTGCTTGATAACACTTGATGACACCTTCCATCTCATTAGTGATGATCAACAGTCAACTGATGGGGCAGTAACTGGCCAGTTTGAATTTGTCCTCCTTTTTATGTACAGGACATACTTGGCAATTTTTCCTATGTTAGGTTGACCCCAATGTTCTAAGTGCACTGACACAACTTGGCTAGGGAAACAGCAAGTTCTGGAGCTCAAGTCTTCAGTTCCATTGTCAGAATGTTGTCAGGGCCCACAGCCTTTGCAATATCCAGTGTCTCCAACCATTTATTGATATCACATGAAGTAAACTGAATTGGCTGCAGACTGGTATCTGTGATGCTGGGGGCGACTGGAGGAGGCCGAGAAGAATCATCCACTGGGCACTTCTGGCTGAAGATTACTGCAAAAGCTTCAGCATTATGTTTTGCACTGATGTGTTGGGTTCTTTCATCACTGAGGATGGGGGTACTTGTGCAGCCTCCTCTTCTAGTGAGTTGTCCACCACCATTCATAACTGAATGTGGCAGGATGGCTGAGCTTAGATCTGATCAGTTGGTTGTGGGATCACTTAACTTTCTCTATCACTTGCTGCTTCTGTTATTCAGCATGCAAGTAGTCCTGTCCTGGCTTCACTAGGTTGACACCTCATCTTCAGGTATGCCTGATGCTGCTCCTGGCATGCCTTCCTGCACTCTCCATTGAACCAGGTTTGATCCCCTGGCTTGATGGTAATAGTTGAGTGGAGGATACGCAGGGTTATGAGGTTACAGATTGTGCTGGAGGACAATTCTGCTGTTGTTGACACAGCACCTCATGGATGCCCAGCTGCTAGATCTGTTCAAAGTCTGTCCCATTTAGCATAGTGATAACGCCACACAGCACGATAGAGGTTATTCTCAATGTGAAGGCGGAACTTCATCTCCACAAGGACTATGTAGTGGTGGCTCTTACTGATATTGTCATGGACAGATGCATCTGGTAAGGATGATGTCTAATATGTATTTTCCTCTTGTTGGTTCCTTCACCACCTGCTGCAAACCCAGTCTAGTAGCTATGTCCTTTAGGACCCAACCAGCTTAATCCATAGCCACTCTTGGTGGTGGACACTGAAATCCCACACCCAGCACACGTTTTGTATTCTTGCCATCCTCAGTGCTTCTTCTAAATGTTGCTCAACATGGAGGATGGTACGTGATAATCGGCAGGAGGTTTCCTTGTCTGTGTTTAACCTGAAGCCATGAGACGTCATGGGGTCCAGAGTCAATGGTAAGGATTCCCAGAGCAACTCCCTCCCGACTGTGTACCACTGTGGTGCCACGTGTGCTGGGTCTGTCCTGCTGGTGGGACAGGACATATCCAGGGATGGTGATAATGGTGTCTGGGACATTGTCTGTAAGGTATGATTCTGTGAGTATGACTATGACAGCTGTTGCTTGACAAGTTTGTGAGATAAATCTCCCAATTTTGGCACTCACCCCAGATGTTACTGAAGAGAACTATGCAGCATTGACAGGGCTGTTTCTGTTGTTGTCTTTTCCAATGCCTAGGTTGATGCCAAGTGATCTGTGTGGTTTCGTTTCTTTAAGACTTTGTAGAGATTACAACAACTGAATGACTTGCTTGGCCCTTTCAGAGGGTAATTGAGAGTCAGCCACATTGCTGTGGGTGTAGAATCACATGCATGCTACTCGAGGTAAGGATGACAGATTTCCTTCCCTGAAGGGCCAGATGAGAATCAAATGGGTTCTTCCAATAATCGATAATGATGCTTAAATTCATATTTTTTAAAAAAATTGAATTCAAATTTCATCATCTGCTGTGGCAGGATTTGAACCCAGGTCCCCAAAACATTACCTGGATATCTCGATTAATATTCTAGCAATGATACCACTAGGCTGTCATCTCCCCTTTTTTGGAAGTATTGTCATGTTTAGATTCGCACTTGATTTTTTTACACCTAACCCTGTAAGTTCCTCAAGTACCTGTCCAACTCTCTTCAAAATTATTTATAGAATCAGCTTCTCCCGACATTTCAGACCCCAAACAAGACTGTCTATTCTTTAGGCCTTTTGCCAATGAAATGCATTCAGAGTTATCGACTTACTCTGGATGGAACAGCGTTTCTCTTCTTGATCTACAAAACCTCTTATCAGTTTGAACATTTTTATATGATCATCTCTTGACCTCTTTCTCAAGCACAGGTGTATTAACCTTTCCAACCTTTATTTTAGTGTGGATTTGTTGGACCAAAGGGTCTGTTTCCATGATGCATTGACACTATGACTGATTTTTCTCAAAGCTGAACTCACTTACACTTTATAAAGCTCCTTACACTCTTTCTAAAATCTGTGCATCTTCCCTGACATGAGTGAAATTTCATAGATCTTCATTGATCAAGTTGCAAAAATAGGGATTGAAAGGGTGACTTTAAATCAGAAACTGAATTAGAATCACACATTCTTTCTAATTAGTCCCTGCCTCTAATCATAATTCACCTACACAGTACATTTACATTTAGTCTTAGGCTGTGAGTACAGGCAATGACATATTTAGGTGGTGCAACAAATACACAGATGCAGATACACCATGTTGAACTGCAACACAATTGGATGTTTAATTTAATTCAAACTTAGAATCATAGAGATGTACAGTACGGAAACAGACCCTTCGGTCCAACTCGTTCATGCCAATCAGATATCCCAACCCAATCTAGACCCACCCGCTAACACCCGGCCCATATCCCTCCAAACCCTTCCTATTCATATACACATCCAAATGCCTCTTAAATGTTGCAATTGTACCAGCCTCCACCACATCCTCTGGATACTCATTCCATACACGTACCACCCTCTGTGTGAAAAAGTTGCCTCTGAGGTCTCTTCTTTATCTTTCCCCTCCCACCCTAAACCTATGCCCTCTAGTTCTGGACTCCCCGACCCCAGGGAAAAGACTTTGTCTATTTATCCTATCTATGCCCCTCATAATTTTTTAAACCTCTATAAGGTCACCCCTCAGCATCTGACACTCCAGAGAAAACAGCCCCAGCCTATTCAGCCTCTCCCTATAGCTCAGATCCTCCAACCCTGCCAACATCCTTGTAAATCTTTTCTGAAACCTTTCAAGTTTCACAACATCTTTCCGATAGGAAGGAGACCAGAATTGCACGCAATATTCCAACAGTGGCCTAACCAATGTCCTGTACAACCGCAACATGACCTCCCAACTCTTGTACTCAATACTTTGACCAACAAAGGAAAGCATACCAAACTCAGATTTCTCCAGTTTCCTCATTTCCCCTCCCCCCACCTTGTCTCAGTCGATTCTCTCGAACTCAGCACCACCCTCCTAACCTGCAATCTTCTTCCTGACCTCTCCGCCCCCACCCCACTCCAGCCTATCACCCTCACCTTGACCTCCTTCCACCTATCACATCTCCATCACCCCTCCCCCAAGTCCCTCCTCCCTACCTTTTATCTTAGCCTGCCTGGCACACTCTCCTCATTCCTGATGAAGGGCTTTGGCCCGAAACGTCGAATTTCCTGTTCCTTGGATGCTGCCTGACCTGTTGTGCTTTAACCAGCAACACATTTTCAGCTCTGATCTCCAGCATTTGCAGACCTCACTTTTTACTCAAAGCATACCAAACGCCTTCTTTACTATCCAATCAATCTGTGACTCTACTTTCAAGGAGCTATGAACCTGCACTCCAAGTTCTCTTTGTTCAAAACACTCCCTAGGACCTTACCATAAGTGTATAAGTCTACTAAGATTTGCTTTCCCAACAGCACCGATCCTTGGTCACAGGCCTGCAGTCTGAAAAACAACCCTCCACCACCACCCTCTGTCTTCTACCTTTGAGCCAGTTTTGTATCCAAATGGCTAGTTCTCCCTGTATTCCATGAGATCGAACCTTGCTAACTAGTCTCCCATGGGGAACCTTGTCGAACGCCTTACTGAAGTCCATATAGATCACATCTACTGCTTTGCCCTTATCAATCTTTTTTGTTACTTCTTCAAAAAGCTCAATCAAGTTTGTGAGACATGATTTCCCTCGCATAAAGCCAAGTTTCTAAAAAATTTCTATACAACAGTATGCAACAGTTCCAGACAACAAAGTTGCAGGGAGAAATTGCAAGACCGGTTAATCTAAATCTGTTCATGCACCCTGGCCTTGAGGATCTTGTTGAGAGAAACTTAATTTCTTCTCATTTGAGCTTTGATTTATGTGCCTACTCTTGGCCACAGAATAGAGGATCAACTACATAGCCAAGTTATTAGGAAAGTACTGTGATATACTGTGAAAGGGAACAAGATGAGCTTCTAACCTGTTCTTTGAACTAATTTTCTTCATTTATTGTTGAGGTGAGGTTCCACAAGAACCAGCTATCCTCGAATATCTTACCCATGTTGCTGTTCTCCATGTGTGAGCCTGGACAACAATTACCACCCTGCATTTAACTTTAGTTGTATCACACATAAGCTGGATACTCATTCTACCATTGACAGAAACCCACTTTTCTTGAGTGTAATCCTCAGTTTGTTCCAATATATTGAAATATGAAAGCCAAATACCTACATTTTCTTTTTTTAAAAATGGTGGCTATAAAGCATTTTGAGGTGTCCTAAAGTGTTATATAATTGCAAATTATTTCTTTGCCTTATTTTATCGCACCAGTTAGTTTCCCCCTTGTTGGAAAGCAAAAACATAGACAGCCATTAAGAATTGGGAATACCATGTGGAGGTGAAGTGCAAAAGTCCTTTGTTTGATAGCACCTGCTGCGTGATTGCTCACAGAATTACGGAGCATCAGTTCTCGCCAGCATCTATAGAATTGGATGCATCCCTGGGTCCTTAGCCAAATTGATTTTGTAACCATTGCTCTTGAAGTAATGGCAGGGACTAAAGTGGATTCTTTTGATAGAATTTTGGGCAGTCTTTTTGAATCAAAGTGAGCGCTTCTGTTTATGAACATCGGGAATTACTGAGGAGATTAACCTCTCTTGTGGGAGAATTGCTATTCTTTTGCAAATCCAGCCAACATTATGCTCAGACATGCTGATAAAGCTAATTGTGACAAGACTACTGTACACACGTTTTGGAATTGACAGGTTTTTTAATGCTATGTAAATAACTTATTTTTGTATATTAAGTTTATTGCATGAAGATTCAAAACAAATCACAAATACTGAAGACTGTTGACTGCAGTAGTTCTTCAAAGCACTCGACACAGATAATTCTTGTTATTTGTGTGTCACCAGAGGGTTAGGGTATCCAGAATATTCACTAATAAGGAATTCACAGTGCACTATTAGTGGCTCAGTGAATAAATGCACTCTTCACTGAATCATGCTGAAAAAAACATTCAAATTTTAAACCAAAGGGATGCTAAACTCTGAGATGCTGAAACTTCCCATTGCGGAGGCTTTATTAAATTTGTTCACAGGATATGACATCAGCTCTGCAGGCCAGCATTTATCACGCATGCTTAATAACCTTTGAGAAGGTGGTAGTGAGGTACCTGCTGGAACTGCCTCAGTCCAAAAGAGGTAGATACACCGACAGTGTTGTGAGGAAAGGAGTTTCAGGATTGTGACCCAGTACCAGTGAAGTAACTGCAACATAGTTCTCAGTCAGGATGGTGTGTGACTTGAAGATGAAATTGCAGGAGGTGATGCACAAATGCAATTTTTCCCTTGCCGATGGACACATATACTTCAGTAACCGAGAAGTCACGAAAGGTTCTGAACATTTTTCAATCTTCAGTAAACATTATCACTTCTCACTTTATGGAATGAACATAGAACATAGAACATAGAACAATACAGCACAGAACAGGCCCTTCGGCCCACGATGTTGTGCCGAACACTTGTCCTAGCTTAAGCACCTATCCATGTACCTATCCAATTGCCACTTAAAGGTCACCAATGATTCTGACTCTGTCACTCCCACAGGCAGCACATTCCATGCCCTCACCACTCTCTGGGTAAAGAACATACCCCTGACATCCCCCCATACCTTCCACCCTTCACTTACATTTATGTCCACTTGTAACACTCTGTTGTACCAGAGAAAAAGTCTCTGACTGTCTACTCTATCTATTCCCCTGATCATCTTATAAACCTCTATCAAGTCACCCCTCATCCTCCGTTCCAATGAGAAAAGGCCTAGCACTCTCAAGCTATCCTCGTATGACCTATTCTCTATTCCAGGCAACATCCTGGTAAATCTCCTCTGCATCCTCTCCAAAGCTTCCACATCTTTCCTAAAATTAGGTGACCAGAACTGCACACAGTACTCCAAATGTGGCCTTACCAAGGTCCTATACAGCTGCAACATCACTTCACGACTCTTGAATTCAATCCCTCTGCTAATGGACGCTAATACACCATAGGCCTTCTTACAAGCTCTATCCACCTGAGTGGCAACTTCCAAAGATCTATGAACATAGACCCCAAGATCCCTCTGTTCCTCCACCTTACTAAGAACCCTACCGTTAACCCTGTATTCCGCATTCTTATTTGTCCTTCCAAAATGGACAACCTCACACTTGACAGGGTTGAACTCCATCTGCCACTCCTCAGCCCAGCTCTGCATCATATCTAAGTCCCTTTGCAGCTGACAACAGTCCTCCTCACTATCCACAACTCCACCAATTTTTGTATCGTCTGCAAATTTACTGACCCACTCTTCGACTCCCTCTTCCAAGTCATTAATAAAAATTACAAACAGCAGAGGACCAGAACTGATCCCTGCGGAACTCCACTTGTAACTGGGCTCCAGGCTGAATATTTACCATCTACCACCACTCTCTGACTTCGACCGGTTAGCCAGTTCTCTATCCAACTGGCCAAATTTCCCTCTATCCCATGCCTCCTGACTTTCCACATAAGCCTACCATGGGGAACCTTATCAAATGCCTTACTAAAATCCATGTACACTACATCCACTGCTCTCCCCTCATCCACATGCTTGGTCACCTCCTCAAAGAATTCAATAATACTTGTAAGGCAAGACCTACCCCTCACAAATCCGTGCTGGCTGTCCCTAATCAAGCAGTGTCTTTCCAGATACTCATAAATCCTATCCGTCAGTACCCTTCATAGTTACCACCTCCATTGACAGTGAAGATGAAAAGATCATTGCCAACGGTTCTGCAATTTCTTCTCTTACTTCCCACATAATCCTAGGATATATCCCGTCAGGCCCGGGGGACTTGTCTATCCTCAAGTTTTCAAAATGCCCAACGCATCCTCCTTCCTAACAAGTGTCTCCTCTAGCTTACCAGTCCATTTCATACTCTCCTCTTCAACAATACGGTCCCTCTCATTTGTAAATACTGAAGAAAAGTACTCATTCAAGACCTCTCCTATTTCTTCTGACTCAATACACAGTCTCCCACTACTTTTCTTGATCGGACCTACCCTCGTTCTCGTCATTCTCATGTTTCTCACATACGCATAAAAGGCTTTGGGGTTATCCTTGATCCTACCCGCCAAAGATTTTTCATGCCCTCTCTTAGCTCTCCTAATCCCTTTCTTCAGCTCCCTCCTGGCTATCCTGTATCGCTCCAAAGCTCTGTCTGAACCTTGTTTCCTCAACCTTATGTAGGCCTCCTTCTTCCTCCTTATAAGACATTCAACCTCCCTCGTCAACCAAGGTTCCCTCACACGACCATCTCTTTCCTGCCTGACAGGTACATACATATCAAGGACACGTCGTATCTGTTCCTTGAAAAAGTTCCACATTTCAACGACATCTTTCCCTGACAGCATATGGTCCCAATTTATGCTCCTCAGATCCTGTCTTGCTGCATCGTATTTACCCTTTCCCCTATTGTAGAACCTACTCTGTTGCACGCACCTATCTCTCTCCATAACCAAGGTGAAAGTCACAGAATTGTGGTCACCATCACCAAAATGCTCACCAACTAACAAGCCCATTACTTATCCCGGTTCGTTACCGAGTACCAAATCCAATATGGCCACCCCTCTGGTCGGACAATCTACATACTGAGTTAGAAAACCTTCCTGGACACACTGCACAAAAACAGCCCCGTCCAATCTACTTGATCTAAAGAGTTTCCAATCAATATTTGGGAAGTTGAAATCGCCTGTGGCTTCTGCACCTTTTCAAAATCTGTTTCCCAATCTGTTTCTCCACATCTCTGCTGCTATTGGGGGGCCTATAGTAAACACTCAACAAGGTGACTGCTCCTTTCCTATTTCTGACTTCAGCCCATACTACCTCCAAAGGCAGATCCCCCTCGAACTGCCTTTCTGCAGTCGTTATACCATTTCTAATTAGCAATGCCACCCCCCTCCTTTTTTACCACCCTCCCCCCCCAATCTTACTGAAGTATCTGTAACCAGGAACCTCCAACAACCATTCCTGTCCCTCTTCTATCCCCGTTTCCGTGATGGCCACAACATCGTAGTCCCAAGTACCGATCCATGCCTTAAGGTCAGCAATTAAGCTTACAGCATAGCACATATACCCATAAGACAAAAGGTTGTGGGTGTAAGCATCGCTCCAAATACTCCAATACAAAATCGAGACCAAGTATCTGTCAAGGGCCACACAGAATCATTTATATTTCAATGAGGTTAGATCTCTTTCTCCTGAACTTGAGACGATTTGCCGATCCTGCTCAATTACTTCTCAAAGCAAAACCGTACCATACAAGAAATAATTTATTGAACCTGCATGTCCACTAAAATGCATATTTCTTTCTTTAGGTATAGACATCAAAGCTGTACAGACTATATCAAAACCCTGTTTGCATTGAGACTTCCTTCTTCTTGTAGTCCATTCCCATTGCAATGAAGGCTAATGCAGTATTTTTCTTCCTACTTACTAATTGTGTATGCATGTTAACATTTGTTTTTGTAGTAAAGAGATCCAAATTTTTCTTTGCACCAACATTTAATAGTTTCCCAGCATTTTCTTCTACTTTCCCTACCATAGTGCATATCCACAGATTTCCAACTCCATGCTCCATCTGTCAATTCTTGTCGATTCACGTAACATAGCTATATCCCTTTACAGACTTTTTGTAACATCCTCATATTTTATGTTCCCACCTAGCTTTGCATCATCAGCCAACTTGGATTAATTAATGCAGTTCTTTCTTTTAACTGATTGATATCTATTGTAAATGGCTGAAGTCTTAGCACTGATTTTCATGGTACCTACCAACTGAAAATTAGTTGTTACTTGTTACTCTCTGTTTTCTGCCCATTTATTGACCTTTGACCTGGGCTAACCTAATGTATCCTCACACTATGCAGCAACCTTTGTGTGTTACCTTTTTGAACAGGTTTTGAAAATCCACATCTATTGGTACGCCCCCTTATCTATCCTACTAGCTATTATTCTGAAAGCCTGAAACTTATTTCACTAAATTGCGTTGACTCTGTCTAATCATATTATGATTTTCTAAAGGCGCTGTCACCAATTCCTTATTAATGGATTGTAGCAAATTCCTGATGGCTGTTATCAAGGCTTATAGTTGCTTGTTTTCTGTCTGCCCTCTTTTCTTAAATGGTAATGGTACATTTCTTGTCTTGCAGAAAATTTTATCAGTTTGACCAGAAGTAATGTACAGCTACAATAACATTGATGCATTTCATTCAGATTTAACAGTCACTTCAGTGCAGCAGGGTACTGATTAGAATTAGCCACAGCTTCTGCCTGACAAGCACATCAATGAAACAAATATTCAATTTTTGTTTTCAATCCTAACCTGGAGATTTATTAGTCACTTATCGATAAGTGTTTGATGAATACTTCTTCAAAAATGTATATATGCTGTGGTTTGTTCAAATATTCAACTTCTGTTTTCAATCCTAACCCGGAGATTTATTAGTCACTTATCAATGTGTTAGATGAATACTCCTCCAAAAACGTAACTACACTGTGGTTTGTTCAACTTGTAGCTGAACATATCTTTAGAAATACACTTCATGCAATTGGATACCAAACTGGAAGAGTTAGATTAGCAGGCCTGGGTCCTAGCTCTACAATTCAGTCCCTGACCTGCTGCACCTCATGTGTGTTTAAAACTGTTCATTAAATCTAATCTTTTTACCTCTCCTCATATCTCATGGTTCAATATTAAATTTCATTTGTTAACCTTCCCGTTGAGCACCTTCAGATGTGATCCTTTTAAGAGTGCAACGTGAATACAAGTTGATTGCATTGCAAATGGAGAAGTTTCAAATATCCAAAGGTCTTCACTTCAAAACAGGTGGAAAGGCAGGTTGTTAGAGGGATAGGAACAGTTTACTGACAGATATTGATAGATTAACCAGGTGGACAAAAAGTTGGCTAACAGAGTAGAATGTGGGAAAATTTGAAGATGTTTATTTTGGAAGGGGATACTAAAGAACAGAATATTCTTTAAATGGAGGAAAACTGCAGAAAGCTGTAACATAATGTGACTTATGGGTACTTGTGCATAAAACAGAGATAGCTAGCATACAGGTGCTGCATATAATCAGGAAGGCTAATGTGATGTTAGCTATTATTTCAAGGGGGTTAGAGTCTGACAGTAGGAAAGTCTTACTGCAACTGTATAAGGTGCTGGTGAGACCACATCTGCAGGACTGTGAGCAGTTTTAGTCTTTTTATTTAAGGAAAGATTTCATTTCATTGGAGGCAATTCAGAGAAGGTTCACTGAGATAGTCCCTCGTATGGAGGGACTGTCTCATGACCAAAGGCTAAGCAGGCTGGGACTCTACATACTTTAAAAGAATGAGAAAGGATCTCATTGAAACATGTAGGATTCTTAAGGCGCTTGACAGGGTATATGGTGAAAGGATGCTTCTCTTCATGGGAGAGTCTAGGACCAGGAGGCATAAAGGGATGCCAATTTAAAACTGAGATGAGAACAAAGTTCTTCTCTCAAAGGGTTGAGAGTATTTGGAACTCCCTAACAATGAGAGCTGAGTGGGAAGAGTCTGTGCAACTATTTAAGGCTGATGTTCTTGATCAGTATGGGAAATCAAGAGTTATTGGGAATGGACAGTAAAGTGGATGTGAGGAATGTCCAATCAGCCGTGATCCCATTGAATGGCAGAGCAGGCTTGAAAGACTGCATGGCCTACTCCTGTTCCTATTTCTTATGGTCTTTATTGGACTTTTCTTATATTTTTAAAACAGGAGGAACAAATAAATTCCTTATTTAGGAATCTGGAAATAAATACATTCATCACATGCTTGAAACTTGAGTCTTTTTCTTAGCAGTCTTAGAGAATTGTAACCTTTCTCTGTACATGTACCAAGACTATGCATCTTGGCTATTTTCCACCTTAAGATCCTTAAACTCAACTTTGAACCCTCACCTGATCCTCATTCCATGATTTCCTTCACCCATACAGTCTGCTACCCAATTTCTGAAACTCTATTTCCAACACATCTGCCTAGTCACCTCCCTCCTTGCCTTCAAAGATCTCCTAATACTTTAACTTTTCCCCTCATTTACTCAGCTTTTTCCCTTACAGCTTTCTCTCCACCTACTTTACCTTCAGTATGCTTCCTTTGTTTTTTGTACTATTTTCTCCGTTGAGACATTGTTCTGTATTTATGGGAGGCTCACAATATAAGCTACTGATGAAGGTATTAGAGGGTAGAAGTGGGCAATTGGAGGAAGGATGAAAGGTCTGGAGGAGATCAGAGGCATGGTGATCAGAACAAAAATGCTGGAAATGGAAGGTTGGCCTACTGGTATCTATAAATGGTAAAGGATTAATATTTGGGATGCATATCCCTTCCTCAGATTCAGTTCTCTCAAACACCTGTTTTTCCTCAGATGTTGATGTATTGCCAGCATTTTCAGCTTTTTATTCAAGTTTCCAGGAGTCAAACTTTTCATTCTCACTTTTTATTCATACTGGGTGATCTAAGGAATACACAGCCAAGAGGCACACACAAAAAAACAAAAGAGTTTGCTTTGAAGTAGATATTTTCTTATTAAGGAAGAAGGAAATGGCACCCAGAGAAACAGCTGTGTGATAAACTGTAAGACAGCTTTAGTTTATTTGATTCATAAATACGTCAAATACTTTGTTCTCTCCATTACATTGGATTCCAGCAGCTACTGAACATCATGAATTGAACAATAGAGCACAAAACAACACAAGCAAGGACAATTTACAGTTCCAGTGAGTGCAGAAATGAAATAGGAATTTAACTCTAAATTAGATAAATTAATATTTCAAGTAAATTTTAAGATAAATATTTAACATGGGAACTGTCATGTTCTCATACTTAAGGAAATACAAGGCATGTGCTATGGAGTTAGTCAAAGATTTGTGAGTCAATTTGCATCTAATACACTGATGGCACTCAGCATATAATTTTCTTGTGATACATCACTGCACCGGCCAATATGTCTAATGCCGACACAGTATCACCCATTTCACACTATTGCACAAAAATCTAACTCGTCTCTGACAAGGGAGAAATTGCCAGTTAATAGTCAAAGCTCTTACTATGTCTCACTACATTCCACTTTGATTAAGATACAACAGTATCCAAAAAGATGTATCTGTAATTGTAAATTCCACCTGATATGAAACGATAATAGAATTCAAATATTTCTCATTTTTTAATCCTATGTATGAAGCCATATATATGTATATATAGTATGTTTATCATTTTTCTTTTAGATTGATAAAGATAACAGGATAATTTTTTAAAAGGCCCTTTGAGCCAGTTACTTTTGTTATATCTCATTTCTGCAACAAACCCTGTCAGTCAGTCTATGAAAACTACAGCTATTACCTATCCCATTTTAGGAATACATAATACTATGCAGGACAGGCAAACAGAAAACATCTGTTGGTCACAATTTCGTTTAACCTTCTATCAAACTAATAGATAAGGTCTGAAGCCTTTGCACATCTACTACATATTAGAGTCAATGATCTTGGAATCCAGAAAGGTAGCCAGACAAATTAGGAGTTCCACTAAATACTCACAGAGCACATACAGGAAGAGATGGACAAAGTGAAGCTCGTCTTGCTTTTGAGTCAGAAATATAATGAATTCAATGTCGAGTAAAACCGATTCTATACTTACAAAAACTCAACCAATCCTCAACCTCAACAACCTTTCCATTTCCTAAATCACACATGTTGATGGAACCTCCAAGTTTCTCAAGCAACAGCACTGAAATCTGCACATTTTTTGTGAATAATAGTGCTCTAAGAATGAGGTTAAAATAAGCTTGAATAATTTCTCAAATCAGAAAGCTTTTGTTTGTTGTTTGGTTTGCTAATTATTTGTTTCTATGTTGAAATCTGCCAACCATTACTTAGCGCAATTAAATGTACTCATTTGCTAATTCCTTGACCACAACTGCCTTCAGCCTGATATCCCACTTTGTGCTTTTGCTCTCCTCAGTCTGGATGGCTACGTACCCTAGCTCCCTCTGTTTCTTCAGTACTGCACCCTGGAACTCTCTCCCTTAAACTTCCATTATTACCACCTTCAAAAGCCTCCTAAGCACGACATATTTAAATCTACCGCAGTCAACTCTGCAAACTCTGCTCATACTGTCCCTACTTCTGGTGAAGTCAAAAGGTTATTTGGTTCAGATGGCAGTTTACAATGCAGGATGATGCTACCAGCATGGGTTCAATTCCCACACTGGCTAAGGTTACCTTCCCAACCTCTCCGTTGACTGAGGTGTGGTAGTCCTCTGGTTAAGTCACCACTAGTCACCTCTCTCTAATGACACAGCAGCCTTATGTTCTGAGAGGTTTTGCTTTGGTTTTGCTATTTCGCTCCATGAAACACTGTATAGAAAGATTAATTTTTGTTTTCACTTGTTTTCGATCTGCTCAAAATCCTTAGTTAAGTTAATTTTCTTCTATTACATGTAGTGGTTAATTTTAAATGTATTGCAGACCTTCCTGAAATATTCAACACTCCTGAAACCCTCAGTGTTAACATCTGAAACACAGTATTAATTGATGAAAATAATATAATTGCAAAATTATTATCTTGTGTAGAAATTATGAATAAACTAATACATGTAGAAGAAATGCAGATTTCCAACAACTAGCATACAAAATTATGATGATCTCATGAAACCATTTTGGATCTAAGAATTGTTTTAATCTAAGAATTGCTCACCAATGGATTATTCATTGTGGGAATGAGCAGCTGAGGGCCAAGAGTCAAAGAATTTCACCAGAGAGCTTCCACAATTCTGGATTCCATTCAAGCTCAAAACCTGACATTTCTGGGTGCTGTTCTAGTTCAAATCTTTGTTCAGTCCCTATCTCTCCACCATAGTCATACAGCTGTACAGCATGGACACAAACCCGTCAGTCCAACTCACCCATGCTGACCAGATATCCTAAATTAATCTATGCCATTTGCAGGCATTTGGTCCATATCCGTCAAAACCCTTCCTATTCCCTATACCCATCCAGATGCCTTTTGAATGTTGTAATTGTACCAGTCTCCACCATTTCCAATGGGAACTCATTCCATGCACACACCACCCTCTTCAAGAAAAAGTTGCCTCTGAGGTCTGTTTAAATCTTTCCCCTCTCACCTTAAACCTATGCCCTCTAGTTTTGAACTACCCTACCCTGGGAAAAAGACCTTAGCTATCCATGACCCCATGATTTTATAAACCTTTATAAGGTTACCCCTCAGCCTCCAATGCTCCAGGGAAAATAGAAGAACTTAGAATCCCTGCTGTGTGGAAACAGGCCCGATGGCCCAACCAATCTACACGGATCCTCTGAAGAGTATCTCATCCAAACCCATTCCTCTACATTTACCCTTGACTAATGCAGCTAACCTACATATCCCTGAACACTATGGGCAATTTAGATGGCCAATTCACCTGACCTGCACATCTTTGGATGTGGGAGGAAACCCAAGCACCAGAGGAAACCCATGCAGACAAGGAGAGAATGTGCAAACTCCACATGGGAGTTTGCTGGAATCAAACCTGGGTTACTGGTGCTGTGAGGCAGTAGTGCTAACCACTACGCCACTGTGCCATCCCAGTCTATTCAGCCTCTCCCTGTAGCTCAACCCCGCCCCCCAACTTTGGAAACAACCTTGTAAATCTTTTCTGAACCCTTTCAAGTTTCACAACATCCTTCCTAAAGCAGGGAGACCAGAATCACATGCAGTATTCCTAATGTGGCCTAACCACTGTCCTGTATAGCCACAATCTGAGCTCCCAACTCCTATACTCAATACACTGACTAATAAAGCAAACATACCAAACGCCTTCTTCATGATCCTGTCTGTCTGGAACTCTACTTTCAAGGAACAATGAACCTGTACTCCAAGGTCTCATTGTTCAGTGTATAAGTCCTGCCCTGATTTGCCTTTCCAAAATGCAGCATCTCAAATAACCAAAGGTTTTTTTAAAATGATCTCCTCCATGTCTTTATCTCTGGGATAAAGACATGGAGGATTAACCCAGCCCAGCAGAATTCTAATTTCTCATGGAGAATATCAAATAATAATCTGACTGTAAAGGGGAAATATCACAAGCAAATCCAACTCCGCTCTCACAAAAATCCATATGAGCACATGGCAATGTAGAAATCAGGAGCAGGAATAATTGGATGATAATTCCTCCATCTTAGATACAGCCAATATTCATATAACACACATAACTTAACAAAACAAAAGTATTATGAGGCAAAATTTGGGACTGAACCAGATAAAGCCTTAAGAGGGCAATGACCAAACTCTTGATCAAAGAAGTAGTTTTAAGGAGGATCTTATAGGAGGAAAGAGAGGTAGAGAAGCAGAGAGGTTCATGATAAAAATTCCAAAGTTTAGGGTCTAGGCAGCTGAAGGCATGACTAGCAATCATGGAGTAACTGAAATTGTGGACACACAAGATCTAAAATTCCAGAAACACCTGAGAGAGATTTGAAAAAAAGATTAACATTTTAAAATGTAAACATTGACCTACATTGGCTCCTGGTTAAGCAATCAACATGGGGTGGTGGGTATAAGGATTTTGGATATAGAGATAATAAGGATATATGAAATTAATGTAGATAAGCAGGCCACACATTTATAGAGTATTAAATATGAGAGACTGGTCAGGGCTGGATTGGAATAGTCAAACCTGGGTAAAAATGAGGGTTAAAGCAGCAAATGGATGGTGTTGACAATCCTCAAATAGTGCAGATATTTTCCACCCCAGCAATCTACCTATTTAAATTATCATCCATTCCTTTTCTGCCAATTCTCACAAGGTGCCACTACCAAACATATTTTCCATCCTATCTACTGTCAATATTCCTCAGAGATTTCCCTTTACAAAATCCTAGTCCACCCCTCCTTCACCTTCCCATGCCACATCCTCATGTAATCGCAGAAGGTGTGCCACTTGCCCTCTTACCTCCTCACTTACTCAGACCATAAACATATCTTCCATTTGAAATAGTGATTCACTTCTTTCAATCTAGTGCTTGCTGCTGCAAAGCAGCTGGTTGCACATTGTCAAAACTAAAGAAGGATTGGGTGACCATTTTGAGGAACACCTCTACTGTGTCACCTTCCAGTTGCTTGCAATTCCAATAAATATTATTGTTGTCATGCCAATATTACTGTTCTTGGTCTGTTGCAGTGTTTCATTGAAGTTTAACACAAGCTGGAGGAACAGCACATTTTTTTGTCTCGGCTTCCAGAACTCATCACCAACTTAAAAACTTCAGAACATGAACGACGTCCTCCATTTAATTCCCTTTTCACATATTGCTTGTGTTTTGTTAACTTTGCTCTCAGCAAAGCTGACATATTTTCTTCTTTTCAAACTCACCATTCACATATGTATTTTACATCTCAATCACTCCTTTATCACTGTTAGTACTTCCTTGATCTTTTGTTCTGGGCATCTTCATCATTCGTTCCACTCTCTCCTCCTAACCTTTTCTACCAACATAAAAATTACTATTTTCTAGCCATCTTCAAGTTCAAAGTTGAGTCCTTTGGACTTGAAATGTTGACTCTGTTTTCCCCTCCACGTTAAAAATCACACAACACCAGGTTTTGGTCCAACAGTTCACAGATCCTGCCAGAACTGGTAAGTTCCTTCTCATTCTCTTTTTCTATATTATACTTTACAAGTACAATTACATTTGGTCAGGTATAGTTACTAGGATCTGAGGCAGCTGGTACAGATACATCTGCTCCCTCTAAAATCTAGAACAGAATTACTTGTATCTGCCCACAGACATGTGGGCATCAAGTTATGTTATGATATCACATATAATACTATAATGCCAAAACATTTCATGCACAATAAATTATTTTGAGAGCTAGTTGTTTGTAGGTAAATGTAGCAGCCATTTCTAAGCACACCAGCAAAAGAATCAGGAATTATAGGTAAAGGAACACATTGACTAGGGACAAGGGGAACTTTCAGGTTGACTTCAAATAGTGTGGTCTTTAATGTTTATGACAACAGACAGGATAGGAAATGCAAGTCCAACATTGTAGCACTCCCTGAGGACTATGTTGATCAAGTCCTGGAATGCAGTTTGACCACAAGTTTGAAGTGACAGATGTAAGTGTGCCACTGCTTAATTGGTGAGGTTAACCTAAATCAGTCAGAGATTCTGCTCCTAACAGCTATTCAATTACCTCAGCTCAGAAATGCCCACTTGTGAACGCTTGATAATAACCCTTGGCTTACTGGTAGTATTTGTGTCTCTGATGCTCAGAAGGGTTTAAGCCCTGGATTAGAGCATCAAATCAAGGCTGACGCTCCTATACAGTACTGGGGAACTGCTTCATTGTCAGTGACGATTACCTTCAGTTAAAACATTAAAGAAAGGCATTCCTCTGTCCTCTCAGGTGGATGCAAAGGTTCCACTATCATTTTACAAATTAAAGCAGGGAGGTTTTTCCCAGTGTTCTGGCTAATATTTTCCTTCAATCAACATCTCTAAAATGGACTTTAGCAGTTTAACTTCAATTGCACTTTATTGTCGGTAAAGCATTTTTAAGCATTTTGAAGAAGTGAAAGATGTGAAAGCTCTTTCTTTTTGGGTGAAGATCAGCTCAGAATCATTTGTGGCATCTTGCCCCACCAGAAAGTAATACGTCAAAAGTCAGTTCAGGGCTAGGAGGAAACCTTGCTATCACAATCTCAGCTACCTTTCCCCCCAGCCCCACCCCCCTCCCATTTATCTCACCACCCCCTTGGCTCACAACCTCATTCCTGAAATGTCAATCCTCCTACTCCGCGGATGCTGCTATGCTTTTCCAGCACCACACTCTGGAATATAATTAGATCAAGGCTGAGCTACACCGCAACTCCATTTACAAGTCATTGCTCCATGTCTCATGATAGTCTTCGAAACAAATATTTATCAATCTCAATCTTGATAGCTATAATTAAATCCCACCACCCCAGCTCTTTGGGAAAAGGAAGACTCACATTTTCACTCCCCATTGTGTGAAAAAGTGCTTCCTGATTTCACTTCTGAAAGGCCTTCCCTCCAATTTTATATCCCTTTCTTCCTGACTTTCTAACTCCAGAAAATAGTTTATTTTTACCTCATGTCAGATCCTTTTATCATTTGGAGAACCTTGACCAGTGTATTATCGAGGTTCACACTGGGGTGAGGGCTCAAATATTGTTTCTGTCTGTGGAATCTATCATAAGCAAAAGGTGGAACTGTAGAAGCAAGAACTTAAAGGACAGCATAGCTCATTATTGTCTAGAAATAAAAAATCAGTGACTCTGTGGTTGCAATGAAACAGTTCAAAACTCACTCTTCCATCAATGCAATTAAATGACACACAGCTGTAACAAAACCTCATCTGTTTATTAATCTTTCCAATACTCTGGCCCTGAAATATAATGCCAGAGCTTCCTTAAACGTGACTACCTTGAGTTAAATATTACATTATGTAGTAATTACTGACAGTCAGGTAATGCAGTAATTTCCCTTAGGTACACCAACCGCCCACCTCCTGTATGTCTGCATATCTAAATACTTCAGGGGTTCCTGGAGAGAGCTAAGTAAAATTTATTGCAGTGATTGGAAGTAATATTATTACATTTCCCACCGGTGTAATATGAGTGACCTTTCCATCACCAGTATCTCTGCATTTATCACCCAACAAGAAGTATAGAACTAACAACCTGTTCACTGCTCCGATGTGAAAATTAACCACTAATGGCCAACACGATCTCAAGTTTGAATACTGGACTATGCTGAATCAGCCCTTCTCATTTCGGGGCAACAGTGGAGACAGGTAGCCAAAACATACTTGCATTCAGGAGATGAAAAGCTGACCCAGGCCCCAGTGTAGCAAAGCTCAATAGGGAATACGTTTTGTCTCTCAGTCAGGATATTGTGAATTTAAGTTGTCACTCCGAAAACATGAGCAAAAAATCTGGACTAATACTCCCAGTGCAGTACTGAGGGTCTGCTACACTGTCAATGTTCCAACTTTTGAGTGAGACATTATACCCAGGGCTCTGTCTATTTTCTCAGGTAGATGAAAAAGATTCCATAGCACTACTTCAAAGAAAAGCAGTGAAGCTTCCCTTAATCTCTTGGTTCAAATTTACATTCAATCAGCATCACTAAAAACAGATCATCTGATCATCATAAATTGCTTATGGTACATTGCCATGTTTAAATTAGCATTTCCTATATTACAACAGTAATTACACTATAGAAATACTGAATTAGTTATAAAGTAATTTGGTGCTGAGATTTTGCAAGGTACAAAATGCAATTTGAAATAACTCCACAGAGACTGGTAGTCCGTCACCAAGCCACCTTTTATTTTTATGTGGAGAGTACTTAAGATTGATTCAGCTTTCTCAGAGCGAGCTCTTAGAGTGAACAGAACTTCTGACATAAAAACAGAAGCTGCTGAAAACACTCAGCAGGCCTGGCAGCATCAGTGAAGGGAAATCAAAGTTAATGTTTTGGGTCTAGAAAGGGTCACCGGTCCTGAATTATTAACTTTGATTTCTCTTCACAGATGCTGCCAGACCTGCTGAGCATTTCCAGCAATTTCTGTTTTTGTTTGATTTACAGCATCTGCGGTTCTTTCAGTTTTTATTTAGAACTTCTGACATTCCTAATTATAGCTGTCAGCCAAGGCTCCCTGATTGGATCAGATTAACATCCCTAATCAGGGAACTCATGTTCTGTGAGATCCACTTGGCTGACCCTGTTGTAAACACTACATCCCTCCCGGTCTGAGTCTGAAGACGTAGGTCGGTTCTTTTGTTGTAGCTCCTCCTGGGGAGGTTCAGCACCAGGTCAGGTTCCTCCAGCTCTGCCTTTGATACAGTCCGTGTGAAACACACATTCGCTCGCCTCGTGCGCCTGCAGCAACTTGGAAGAAATTCATTCTCCTCTTCAGGGAGCAACGGCAGCGACATCCACTGTTTCTATCTCAGGTACTGAGGTATCTTTATGCTTGACAGAGAGGAGTACCCACAGGTTCCAGAACAATCAGAAAGGCAGTTGAGGAGCCAGGCACGTTTTGCTCCTGCACTGTTTGACAGTTTGCAGCTTTCATATAGTCCATGTGCTTGTTCAGGACCATTGCACCTATCTGAACTTTATATGCCATTGGCCATGACCTCACATCAATCATGCCACTTACACACACAAGGGCATTCCTGTGGTTCCTACACAAAACTTCATCTCCTGAAGTAAACTATATTTCTTGCTTAGCGGAGTCCTGTGTCTGACACTGGCATTCCTGATGCCTTTTCACCTTACCCCCAGATCCAAGAAGATCAGAGTTAACCTGGTGGGAGTCTTTTCCTGATAAGCAACACTGCTGGAGCTGTCCCTGTAGGTGAATGAGAGATGGTCCGACAATCAAATAGGAACTGGGACCGTTTGGTATCTATTGAAGCCTTTAGGCCTGCCTTCAAAGTTTGGATCCCTTTTTCTGCCAGATCATTGGATGATGGATAGTTTGCAGCTGTTCTTACATGCTGAATGCCATTCAACTTTAGCAAATACTCAAATTTCCTGCCAGTAAACAATGGCCCATTACATATGACCAACACTTCCAGCAGTCTATGTATTGCACTATCATCATCTCAGGGGTTTGACAAATGAACTCTATACACATCTAGTCATTTTGAGTGGGCATCCACAATGACTAAGAACATTAAGTTCATGAAATGACCTACATAGTCAATGTGTAACTGAGTACAGGATTAGCCCAGCCATTCTCATGAACGTGGGGGTGCTGCTGGTGATAATTTTTGTCCTTGTTGGCACTCTGATCTCCATCCCACCAACACAGCATTTAAACCTGGCCTCCAAAAGTAACTTCTTGCCAACATCTTCATTTTGGAAACACCTGGAGGACCCTGGTGGAGGTCGGCCAGTGTCTGGCAGCGAACCTTGCTCAGGATAATCACTTGATCCCATAATAACATGCCAACCTCTACTGTGATCTGGTGTCTCCAGGTCCAAGAAGGTTTCAATTCCAGTTGTGACAGACCTTTGGTTTCCCCCACCACTATCAGCTGTTTCAGTTTGGCCAGGACTGGGTCTTTCTGAGTCCAAAGCCAGCTGTGACTGGAAGTGTGTCAGGGTATTCCATGTTCCTACTACTGTCTGGGTAAAGAAACTACCTCTGACGTACATCTATCACCCCTCAATTTAAAGCTATGTCCCCTCGTACCAGCTGTCACCATCCGAGGAAAAAGTGTGCCCAGAAAATTTCAAACCATTACAGACTGTTCCAATGGTGGTACCACCAGTGATGTATCTGCCAGCAGGAGATGGCTCAATACATCCATGTTTGCTACTTGATTAATAGAGTCATAGAGTCATACAGCATAGAAACAGACCCTTCGATCCAACCAGTCCATGCTGAACATAACCCCAAACTAAACTAACCCCTCCTGCCTGCTCCTGGCCTGTGTAGCTCCAAACCTTTCCTTTTCACTTATCCATCCAAATGTCTTTTAAACATTGTGATTGTATCTGCATTCACCACTTTCTCAGGAAGTTCATTCCACATGCAAACCGCCCTGTAAGTAAAAGATTTGTCTCTTACGCCTTTTTTAAGTCTTTCCTCTCACCTTAACAATGTGCCTACTTGTCTTGAACTTCTCCATCTTAGGGAAATGATAACTAGCATCAATTCGCCCTCACTTTATCTTATAGCAGGTGTACGTGCTGTTATCACCTCTGCAGTTCAAGTAGGTCACTTGGGGTGCCAAGGCATATGCCTCCCTGGGAGAAATGTCTCAGAACTATGTCCAAGTTCTCTAAGTACTCCTTACTGGTCTTCCTTGTTATTAGCACATCATCTAGATAAATAGCAAACTTTTTCTCCATCATTCACTGAAAAACTGCACAGGCTGATGATACCCCAAATGGCAGTCTTATCTATTGGTACAAACCCTTATGGATATTAATTGTAGCATACTTCTGGGAATCCTCAACTAACCACAACTGCAAGTATGCATGGATAATATCCAGCTTTGTTAACAACAGCTCCCCTGCCACCTTTGTGAATAATTTAATTTATTGTTGTCACATGTATCTAACTACAGTGAGAAGTTTTGTTTTGCATGCAGTACAGGCAGGTGGTAAGATACAAAGATCACAGAGTGATTCAACACAGCGAGCAATATAAAGTTGCAGTTGCAAAGAAGGTGCGCACAAAACAAGATCAACATTAGGTTTGAGATTTGAGAAGGCCAGTCAGAACTCTAATAACAGCAGGCAAAAAGCTGTTCTTGAAACTATTGGTATATGTGTTTAAGCTTTTATATCTTATGCCTGACGGAAGAAGTTGGAAGAGATTGTAACTGGAGTGGAAAGGGTTTTTGATGATGTTGGCTGCCCTTGCATAAAATGAGGAATTGGGTATTTAGCCAGCTGCAGAAAGTGGTTTACCGCTTGTTTAAAATATACACAAACCGACCCAGACTGGGCTGGTTTGATAATTTCTTCACTTTCCAGACCTCTGATTTCTGCCTCTACTTTTGCAGTAAGGTAAATTGTACCTTGCAGAATTGTGGAACTGCTTCCTAATCAACAGGCAAGGTGGCCTTGGCTCCTTCGAAAATCCCGAAATCTTCCTGAAAAATTTCCAGGTATTTTAATTAAGACTTCACTTAGGAAGCCAGTTTCTGATTGAATAATATTGAGCCAATCTAGGTGAATCTTTCTCAACCATTTTTGCCCCATCAAGCTTGGGCCCAAGCTTTTTACCACAATCAGCGGGAATTGAACTAGCAGCTTCTCAGAGACCGGAACCAAAGTTGCATCCTTAATCTGTAAAGGTTCCCGGTACAGGTTCTCAGTCTAGCCAAGGTCTCGCACAAACTTAAGGGTTGGAATCCAGAGCAAATTTTGTTAAAGACTGGTTCTGCTTTCACTGATACAGCCACGTGAGCACTGATCTCCATTCAAACCAGGTGGTCATTTTAATAGGTGTTTATTTTGATTGCGTATGATTGGATGCTGCTAAGCAAGTTAACTGTACCAAACCACATACAGATGGATTTTCTCAGGTGTGCACTCTCCTGGATATAAGTCTATGAGTTCTCTTACTCAATTTAGATCCAGTGGGACTCTTTTAATGTCTCAAGTCCACATACTGGCAGCAACACCAATAGCTTGCCCGCCCGGGTCCTGGAGAAAATTTTAACCATTTGGCCAAGGCTTGGGTTTATTTTGGGGTTTTGCTGTGAGCTGACCTAGACCCCCTCTGTTCAGGATATTAGATTAGACTTACAGACTTACAGTGTGGAAACAGGCCCTTCGGCCCAACAAGTCCACACCGACCTGCCGAAGCGCAACCCACCCATACCCCTACATTTACCCCTTACCTAACACTACGGGCAATTTAGCTTGGCCAATTCACCTGACCCGCACATCTTTGGACTGTGGGAGGAAACCGGAGCACCCGGAGGAAACCCACGCAGACACGGGGAGAACGTGCAAACTCCACACAGTCAGTCGCCTGAGTCGGGAATTGAACCCGGGTCTACAGGCGCTGTGAGGCAGCAGTGCTAACCACTGTGCCACCGTGCCGCCCACCTGAGTGAGGCTATACAATTGCCTGCACCCAAATGGTGTTCCCCATGTCAGCTGGACTGGTGAAGGTGTCCACTTCTCTGGGATACCCTGCAATTCATATGCTTCTCTTGCTACATTTTCTGATGATAAAGTCAGTTGTAGTGCCTGTTTGAAGTGCAGTTGTGCTTCCGCTAGAAGGCGCTGTTGCATGGTTACATCATTAATCCCACATACCAAACAGTCTCTCAGCATCTCATTCAGAGTTAAACCAAAGTAAGACACCTCTTCCATTCCTCTTAACCGAGTCAAAAATCCCAATATAGATTCCCTGGTTCTCAAATTGCTGAGTAAAACTAATAGTGTTTCAGAATTAAAGGAGGTTTGGGGTTGTAATATTCCTTCACTAAATCCATCAACTTTTGAAAGGTTTTATTATCTGATGTCTCAGGGAAAGTTAGGCTCCCAATAACTGAAAAAGCTGTGGGTGTGCAAGCTGTCAGGAGAATTACTCATTGCTTTTCATCTGCCCCAGTGTCAATTGCCTGGTAAAAAAATAACACATATACTGGGCCCAGTCTTTGATGGCAGGATCGAACAAGTCACGCTTCCCAAATAACTGCATGATGTCAGAATTACTTACCCAATTCAAAGACAACTGTTGTAAGTGGATTTCGTCAGGAGCATGTTTTTCTCTCATTGCCATGGAAATAACTCCAGAGAGGCCATTTTCCCATCACTAAATCAGCCTTTATTTACATGTGGAACTCCTTGACAATGATCTCACTTTCTCAGAGTGAACAGAACTTCTGGCACTCCTATTTATTATTTTTCTATCTTTTTTTTCTTAGGGCAAAAGTCCCTGTTTTTTTTATATATATTAACCCCCACACTACCGCCTAACTGCAGTAGTGCTTATTATTTTTATCCCCAGCACCCATCGTGGATAAGCTCAGGTTTATGGAGGATGCCAGATGAAAGGCTATCCAGAGAATAGATTAGTTTACCCTGGAGGTAAGCACATGGCATCTAATTCTTGCCCTAGTTTGACATCCATCATTACACAATTTGCTGCAGAGATCACTGAACAGTATTAGGAGCAGAAATCCTCACTGTGTTTTTGTGTGTACTTGAAGGTGTTACTTGGAATATTCCATCACTGTCCTTCACTGAAATCAGCTGACTTGGCATAGACCTTGGAGCTGTGTGAAGACTTTTTTTATATTGACTATAGCAAGCCAATTTCTGATAGACCTTTCTTCTAAATCATCTTCACTGCATGAATCCTGCTACTTAACTGATCGTTCAATTCCAATTGTGACTTTCACTTGACAAGGTGATGTTGATAACAGAGATACAAAACTTCTAAGTCACCAGCAGAGCTATCCACAGAAAATGAATGGTGCATAAAACTAGTGAGGTTTAACTAAAATTATACAAAATTATTCATCAGACCACAGTTAGAATGCTTTGAGCAGTTTTGAGTCCTTATTCTAAGGAAAAACACAGTGGCATTGAAGGCGATCTAGAGGAGATTCATTCAACTGATACCACGTATACAGAGACCGTCTTATGAGGAGAGGTTAAGTAGATTGAGCCTGTATATTCAAGGCTAAGATATTCATTTTTAATCAGTTAGAGAATCAATAGTTATGGGGGAAAGGCAGGAAGGTGAAGTTGAGGATTATCAGATTAGTCATGATCTCATTGAATAGCAGAGCAGTTGCAATGCACTGAACAGCATACTTCTGCTCCTATGACTTATGATCTTATCACCCTGATCCATAAGTTCCCCCTAATCTGCCAAGTGCACCATATCTGAGTGATCAGTGTGGACATACAGAAATGCAACTGTTCTTCAGACTAGAATCTTAAAAGAAGTCACTAGGGAGATAGTAGATATACTGGAAAATAGCAAATGCAACTACATTCTTTGAAAACAGAGCAAGACAGAAAACAGGAAACCTGAGGTCTATTCACTTAACATTGGTCATGGGAAAGAAGCCATAATTAAAGATGTTGGAGCAGAGCACTTACAAATATTCAAAGTAATCAGGTAGAGTCAACATGTTTGTGAAAGGGAAATTATGTTTCACAGTTTCCAAACACAGGACCACTATGAAATAGAAGGACAAGTGCAATAGATACACAAGAACACCACCCTTAAAAATTGCCCTCCAAGCCACTTACTATCCTGACTTGGAACTTTATGGCTGCCTTTTCACTGTCACTGGGCCAAAATCCTGGAACTCCAACCCGAACAGCATTGTACATTGACTGACATCAGATGGACTCCAGCAATTAACAAAGACTATTGAACACCACTTTCTTATGGGCAATTGCAGATAGGAAATAAATGCTGACCCAGGCAGCAAAGCCACATCCTCTGTATGAATATGAGAAAGTAATGCTGTGGATAAAGCGAAACGTGTACGTGCTGTGCTTAGACTTCCAGAAGACATTTGATAATGTGCCACATCAAAGATTATTGTGGAAAATTGTGTAGGGGTAAAATACTAACAAGGATAGAAGATTAGCTCGCAAACAGGAAAAGGAGAGATCACATGTTGGTCATTTTCGGATTGGCAGGATGTAGCATGTAGGAGAAAGTGAGGACTGCAGATGCTTGAGATCAGAGTCGAAGAGGGTGGTACTGGAAAAGCACCGTCAGTCAGGCAGCATCTGAGGAGCAGGAGAATCAACGATTTGGGCATACCTTCCTGATGAAGGGCTTATGCCCAAAATGTCGATTCTCCTGCTCCTCAGATGCTGCCTGACCGACTGTGGGTTTCCAGCACCACACTCTTTGACTCTGATCTCCAGCATCTGCAGTCCTCACTTTCTCCTAGTTGATTATAATCTTACTGCGAAGCCTCTTCTAAGGATGCCTAACTTGAAGAAGTTCTCCTCCACTTTCTACAAGGATCTCGGTGAGTCTCTCTCTCTCTCTCTCCCACTGCACCCCGCAGGTCATTTCCTTGGTCCTGAAGCTCTTCAGCCATGTCCTGAAGCAGACTCACTACCACAGCCACAACTCCTCCCTCAGCGTCTGTCTATGGAACCGACTGATCCTGCAGGGTCTCTGGACTACAAGATGTAACATGTAGTGTGCCAGGGACATTTTTAAAATTTATATTAACGTTTTGTTTGAAGGTGCTGGAGGTGCTTGTTACATTTGCTGCTGACATAAAGCTAGGTAGGAAAACTAAGTTATGAAGAAAACAGTAGGAGGCTATGAAGAGATCTAGACAGTTTAAGTACGTAAACAAAAATCTGGCAAACGGAATATAATGAGAGAAAATGATTACTGTGGCAGGAATTCTTTTCAAAATGTGCAATACCTTCTTGGTGTAAGATTACATACTTCCAAGACACAGAGGTATCTGGGTTTTCTAATTCATGAATCACAGAAAAGTTCTTATGCAGCCAGGTTGAGTAATTTGGAAATGTGAATAGAATTAGAACAGAATGCAACCATTTATTGGAGGTAAGCTGAATGCAAGATAGGGACGTTATGATTCAGTTATGCATTTACATCCTTCTTTAAGTAAGGAAACTAATACTGTCCAACTATTCTTTAGATGTAGTCTTATCTGGCCCACATCTAGTGTATTTTATACAGTATTAGTTTCCTTACTTAAGGAAGGATGTAAATGCATTGCAAACAGTTAACTGAGGTTTACTGAACTAACACATGGAATGGTTGATTGTTTTATGAGGAAAGGTTGGAAAGGTGAGGCTCAGATCCATTGCAGTTCAGATGAGTGAGGGATGACTTGACTGAAACGTACAACATTCTGACAGATCATGACTGGGTGCATATGGAAAGGATATTTTTTCTTCTGGGAGAATTTAGAACTAGGGATCACTGTTTTAACATAAGGGACATAGAAGTCAGAAATGAGGAGAATGTTTTACTTACATAGGGTTAAGTGTCTTTGAAACTCTCTCCCTCAAAAGTTGGTGCAAGCAGAGTCATTGATTTTTACTTTTAAAGCTGATATATTGATAGATTATTGATAAGCAAGTGTAAAAGATTATCGGGGTAGGAGTGTGAAGCAATCAGATAATCCATGATCTAATTGAATGGCTTGAGGGGCCAAGCAACATATTTCTACTCTTAATTCCTTTGTCTGTTTGACATGATGAAAAAATTAACAACTGTTGTAACACACCATTAGATGATACTATTGTAAGATTATGTCATTGGTCCTTGCTGACAACTTTGAAAGATTTAATTCACTTGTACTAACTGATTTTTTCTTTATCCCAGACATCTGGAAAGGTAGATCAAATATCAGTTTGTGCAACATTGCTGACATTGACCATAAGACCATAAAACATAGGAGCAGAAAATAGGTCATTCGGCCCATCAAATCTGCTCTGTCATTCAATCATGATTGATAAGATTCAACCTCACTCTCTTGCTTTCTCCCTGTAACCTTTGATCTCTTTGACAATCAAAAACCTATCTACCTCCACCTTAAATATACTCAATGAATTGGCCTCCACAGCCTTCTGTGGCAGTGAATTCCATAGATGCACCACTCTCTGGCTAAAGGCGTTTCTTCTTATCCCTTTACTCTAAGGCTGTGCCTTCAGGTCATAGTCTCTCCTACCAATGGAAACATCTACCCAACATCCACTCTGTCCAGGCCATTCAATATTCTTAAAGTTTCAATTAGATTTCCCCCTCATTCTTCTAAACTCCATAAAGTATGGTCCCAGAATCCTCAAACGCTCCTCATATGTTAAGCCTTTTATTCCTGAGATCATTTTCATGAACTTCCTCTGGAACCACTCCAGGGCCATTACATCTTTCCTGAGGATTGGGACCCAGAATTATTCACAATACTCTAAATGTGGTCTGTCCAGAGTTTTGTAAAGCCTCAGAAATATATCCCTGCATTTATATTCTAGTCCTCTAGAGATGAATGACTGCACTGTATTTGCCTTCCTAACTACTGACTCAATCTGCAAGTTTACCTTAAGAGAAGCTTGGACTAGAACTCCCAAATCCCTTTGCACTTCAGATTTCTGAATTTTCTACTCCTTTAAAAAATAGTCCATAACTCTGTTCTTCCAAATAAAGTGTATGACTCACACTTTCTCACATTGTATTCCATTTGCCACTTTTTGCCCACTCTCCTAACTGTCCAAATCTTCCTGCAGCCTTCCCACCTCCTCAATATTACCTGCCTCTCAACTTATCTTTGTATCATCTGCAAACTTAGCCAAAATGCCCTCAGTTTCTTCATCCAGATCATTAATGTATAAAGTGAAAAGTTGAGGTCCCAACACTTGCAGAGCACCCCACAATTCACCAGGTGCCATTCTGAGAAGGACTCTTTTATCCCCACTGTCTGTCTTCTGCCAGACAGCCAATCTTCGATCCATACTAGCACCTTGCCTCTAATACCACGGGCCCTTATCTTAGTTAGCAGCCTCCTGGGCAGCACCTTATTAAAGGCCCTCTGAAGTCCAGATGGATAACGTCTATTGACTTTGTTTAGTCTAACCTGCCTGTTACCTCCTCAAAAAATTCGAACAGATGGGTCAGGCATAACCTCCCCTTTATGAAACCATGCTGACTTTGCTGTATTTTACCAGGCACTTCCAAGTATTCACAAATCTCATCCTTCACAACGGACTCCAAAATCTTATCAACGACCGAGGTCGTTGCTAGCTTTTAAAATTGCTATTGAGCCTATAATTACCCGTCTTAAAAGACAGGAAATTATAGGTCCATTAGCTTGACCTCAGTCATTGGTAAAATCCTGGAGTCTGTTGTGAAGGATGAGATTTGTGAATACTTGGAAGTGCCTGGTAAATACAGAACTGGCTCAAAGGTAGAAGACAGAGGGTGATGGTGGAGGGTTGTTTTTCAGACTGGAGGCCTGTGACCAGTGGAGTGCCATAAGGATCGGTGCTGGGCCCTCTACTTTTTCTCATTTACATAAATGATTTGGATGCAAGCAGAAGAGGTACAGTTAGTAAATTGGCAGATTACACCAAAATTGGAGGTGTAGTGGACAGCGAATAGGGTTACCTCAGATTACAACAGGATCTTGATCAGATGGGCCAATGGGCTGAGAAGTGGCAAATGCAGTTTAATTCAGATAAATGCGAGGTGCTGCATTTTGGGAAAGCAAATCTTAGCAGGACTTATACACTTAATGGTAAGGTCCTAGGGGGTGTTGCTGAACAAAGAGACCATGGAGTGCAGGTTCATAGTTCCTTGAAAGTGGAGTCGCAGGTAGATAGGATAGTGAAGAAGGCGTTTAGTGTGCTTTCCTTTATTGGTCAAAGTATTGAATACAGAAGTTGGGAGGTCATGTTGCAGCTGTACAGGACATTGGTTAGGCCACTGTTGGAATATTGCCTGCAGTTCTGGTCTCCTTCCTATCGGAAAGATGTTGTGAAACTTGAAAGGGTTCAGAAAAGATTTACAAGGATGTTGCCAGGGTTGGAGGATTTGAGCTACAGGGTGGGGCTGAATAGGCTGGGGCTGTTTTCCCTGGAGTGTCGGAGACTGAGGGGTGATCTCTTAGAGGTTTACAAAATTATGAGGGGCATGGATAGGGTAAATAGACAGAGTCCTTTCCCTGGGGTCGGGCAGTCCAGAACTAGAGGGCATAGGTTTAGGGGAGAGCGGAAAGATATAAAAGAGACCTACAGTGCAACCTTTTCACACAGAGGGTGGTACATGTATGGAATGAGCTGCCAGAGGAAGTGGTGGAGGCTGGTACAATTGCAACATTTAAGAGACATCTGGATGGATGTATGAATAGGAAGGGTTTGGAGGGATATGGGCCGGGTGCTGGAAGGTGGGACTAGATTGGGTTGGACTATCTGGTCAGCATGGACAGGTTGGACCGAAGGGTCTGTTTCCATGCTGTACATCTCTATGACTCTATGACTCTAAACAGGGGGTTACATTAGCGACTTTCCAGTCCTCTGTAAACCTCCCTGACTCCAGTGATTTCTGAAAGATCAGCACTAAAGTTTCCACTATCTCTTCAGTTATCTACTTCAGAACTCTGGGGTGTAGCCCATCTGGTCCAGGTGATTTACCAACTTTCAGACCTTTCAGTTTTTCTAGTACCTTCTCCTTTGTAATGGACACCACACTCACCTCTGCTCTCCGACTATCTTGAATTTTTGGGAGATTATTTGTGTCTTCCACCATGAAGACTGACACAATGTACTTATTCAGGTCCTCAGCCATTTCTTTGTTCCCTATTAGTACTTCTCCAGCTTCACTTTCCAGTGGCCCAATGCCCACCTTTGCCTCTCTTTTGCGCTTTATATAGCTAAATAAACTATTGCAATTTTTTTATACAGTTGGTTTGCTTATCCTCATATTTAATCTTCACCCTCCTTATTTACTTTTTCATTGTCTTCAGTTGGTGCTTGTAGGTTTCCCAATCCTCTGGTGTCCCACTGCCCTTCGCCACATTATATGCTTTCCCTTTTGCGCTTATGCTGTTCCTGACTCATCTTGTCAGCCATGGTTGCTTCATCTAAGAGATGAATTTCTGTTATGTCTCCTGAATTACTCCCAGAAACACCTGCCATTGCTATTCCACTGTCTTTCCTGCTAGCCTCCCCTCCCGGTCAATTCTGGTCAGCTCCTCCCTCATGCCTCTGTAGCTGCCTTCATTCAACAGTAATACCATTATATCTGATTTCACCTTCTCCCTGTCGAATTGCAGAGTAAATTTAATCATATTATGATCACTGCCTCCTAAAAGTTCCTTCACCTTAAGCTTCCTTATCAAGTCTGCCTCATTGCACAACACTAAATCCAGTATTGCCTGTTCCCTCGTGGGCCCCACCACAAGCTGCTCCAAAATAGATATTCCACAAATTCCTTTTCTTGCAGTCCACTACCAACCTGATTTTCCCAGACCACCTGCATATTGAAATCCTCCCCATGCCTTTTTTACATGCTTTTTTTCTATCTTTTGGTGTATCTTGTGCCCCAAATCCTGACTGCTGTTTGGAGGCCCGTATATAACTCTCATTATGGTTTTCTTACCTTTGCAGCTCCTCAACTCTACCCAAACAGATTCTACATCATCTGACCCTACTTTGTTTCTTGCTATTGATTTAATAGTTAATTTAATTGTTTATTAGTCTGGTTGGTAAAGCTAAGGGAGAATAAGTCAGTCCCTAATTTGTCATGTGATATCTGGGTAAATGAGCTTCTGATTCACATCTTATTTCCACTATTTCCCAACAGTCTCACTGCAAATGCTGGCATTTGCTTTCACACACATTACACTGACCCTGGGAGTTACATCTCCTTAATATCAACAGCATGGAGCTGAGTGTTAGCCTTAATTTTGTTATCTTTGAAATTTAAATCAAACGTCCAAATCTTGCTTCAGGACCTGTGTACCTGAATTAGGCTGACACATCACTGAACGAGCGAAGCTCAAGGCCATACTTAACAAAGGAAACATTAAATCTAATTCCCACTTGCCTTATCAGGTGGATGTAAAAGATTCAATGACACTATTTGAAGAAGAGAAGGGCATTCTCCCTAACATTTTGAGTTTCTCAAATAATGTGGACTGAAAAGGGAAATTGACTTTTAAAAACCAAGAATAGTGGAAGGGCTTGTTGCATTTTAAAAGCTAGTTACCAAATTCATTCGAAGTGGTATTCACTTTACGTAACCAGTGGGGGAGGTTGGTTGCGGACAGCCTGGCACCAGCAGTGTGTACAAATTGATATTCAACCAGCAACACATAGCTGATTAGTTTGTTGAGTTGTGACTAGCTGTGGATGATAAAGGTCATCTGCCTGCCAGCAACTACCTGATTGGCTGCTATGTAGCTGAACAGCTGGTGGGTGTGAACAATTGGCCAGAAGCCTTCAGATCTCTGAAATAGGATGTGGTGTGCCTGTTTGCAATATAAAATGCCTGAAGCAAGTCAGTTTATTTTCCCTCACCAGTTATTGCAACTGTGTTTTTCTATCAATAAGTCAGAGACTTTAATATGTGAATCAGTCATCTCGTGCCTCCTGCAAGAAAGTCAAAAAATATTTGTAGAAGAGAGACTGAAGAATAGCAAGTCTTGACAAGTAAAAGGATCATCTCAGCAAACCCTGTTTACAGGGGTCATTGAACTGTCTTCCCAGTTTTTACCTGCACCCATAACAGCAATGTATTTTTTCTGACCATGCTTGTCTGTATGTGCAGGATAGTTTTATAAGATGGCTAGAGTTTTAACTAGTAGAGTTATATGTCAGCAATTCATAATTTCTAATTGTAGATAGAATCTATTTCTTTGTATTAAGTAGTAATTTTTGGTTGGTATTTTGTTAACTAGGATCTAAAAAAACAAGTAAATTGAGGAATTAAGCATACTTTGATTAAATCTTAACTTTCGTGAGGATTCTGGGAATAGGACTTAATTCACTGTGCTTCCCCAGTGAAAAGTAATAACTAGTTAACAACACTCAAACAAAATAAATAAAACATAGCTTCGGCTACTGATGTTTGTGAGAGCTCGCCATTTGCAAATTGGGGCTGGTATCCTATATTAAGATGGTGAGTACACTTCAAAGGTAATTGATTGGCTGTGAAATGCTTTGGGCAGTAATAAGGTTTTGACAGGAATTATATACCATAAAAGCAAGCACTGTTTCTTTCACATTCACATAATGTGAACACTCACAGAAATAGATTCACAGCGCTGCACATTTATCTGATCTGAAATCCATGGAATGGCTGTTGGCTTTGCATCTTAGAATAATATCAATAGAATAAGAATGACTTTGACTTGAATAAGGTGCCTGTTCAATGATCCTCACAGCAGAAGTTATAGACTTCAAGTTCTTAACTGCTATTGAACAAAGTCAAGCATGGATGTCTCAATACCAATAACTTATTAAGTGGTCATTGTCTGTTCTCAAATCCTTGTGAATACCAAACAGAAACTTTAAATAATAATATGAATTTATAGAGGACTTTTAATGCAATCAAATGTTCAAGACATTGGCACCATTGTGAAACAAAATTTGACATGAGCAATATAAGGAAACATCAGAACAGGAAAGTGAAACATTGGTCAAAATGTGAGGTTTAAAGGAGACTTTTAAAGAGGGAGAGTGAGGTGAAGATGTGGGAAGTTTAGGGAGGGGATTCCAGAACAAATAAATTTGGGGATAGAGATCTTGGAGTTTTTAGTTTGAACAATGTTACGGAGATAGGGAAAGAAATGCCAAGGAGGATCTGAATAAAATGGATGAGGATTTTAAAACTATGGGGTTGCCTGACAAGGAGCTAGAGAAAGTGAGGACTGCAGATGCTGGGGATCAGAGCTTAAAAATGTGTTGCTGGAAAAGCGCAGCAGGTCGGGCAGCATCAAAGGAGAAGGAGAATCGATGTTTCGGGCATAAGCCCTTCTTCAGGAATGAGGAGGGTGTGCCAAGCAGGCTAAGATAAAAGGTAGGGAGGAGGGACTTGGGGGAGAGGCGTTGGGAAGGTGGAAGGAGGTTAAGGTGAGGGTGATAGGCCAGAGAGGGGGTGGGGGCAGAGAGGTCGGGAAGAAGATTGCAGGTCAAGAAGGCGGTGCTGAGTACGAGGGTTGGGACTGAGAAAAGGTGGAGAAATCTGCATTCAATCCTTGTGGTTGGAGGGTTCCACACCCCCCACCAACCCAACCTCCACTCCCAGCACCTTCCCCTGCAACCGCAAAAAATGCAAAACTTGCGCCCACACCTCCCCCCTCACTTCCCACCAAGGCCCCAAAGGATCCTTCAATATTTGTCAGAAATTCACCTGCACCTCCACATACATCATTTACTGCATCCGCTGCACCCGATGTGGCCTCCTATACATTGGGGAGACAGGCCGCCTACTTGCGGAACGTTTCAGAGAACACCTCTGGGACACCCGGACCAACCAACCCAACCGCCCCGTGGCTGAACACTTTAACTCCCCCTCCCACTCCACCAAGGACATGCATGTCCTTGGCCTCCTCCATCACCAGACCATGGCAACACGATGCCTGGAGGAAGAGCGACTCATCCTCCGCCTAGGAACCCTCCAACCACAAGGGATGAATGCGGATTTCTACAGCTTCCTCGTTTCCCCTCCCCCCATTGAGAATATCAAAGGTAAACTGCCATGGGAATGTCTATCCCTCAGAGTTTCTATCCAAGTCATTCACCACCCTGACTTGGAAAAAAAGATTTTCATTCAGTAATATTGAGCCAGAATCTGGAATCTTCGATTTAACATGGTTTTATGAGTCAATTTCACAACAAAGCAACAGTTTAAAATGAAGGCCCATTCTCAACTTCTCAAGGCAAAAGAAAACATGCAATAAGTATCTCTCTTGAAAATATTCCCACATTTGGCAAACATATTTTCTAACTAAGGTTTGTACAGTGATAGTTAGGAACCAGATTAAGACTTTTGACAGAATCACTGACAGGAACATTTCTTAACACTTCTAGTGTCCAACTTACTTGATAATAAACTGAGTTGAATACAATGTGAACATACGGCATATAAAGCAAACAAATCCAAAGTTTTGTTCCAATCTGTACTGAATTAATTGACACAGGCAAGAGGCAGGCGTTAGATCATAATTAACTCTACCAGCCAGGCTAAGGGAGGAGGAATTGGGAAATCACTACCGTGATCAAAACCCTACCCAAATGTTCAATAAGTTATAGCAAATAGCAAATAGCAAGTGAGGACAGATTTAAGTTCAACCTGTGAGCAATGATCCTGTTAGTGTGCTGCAGAGCCCGTTCTGGTGGAACAGCTAGTCTGAAACTCCCAACCCAAACTCATGCATGAAAAATGATTATTTGGATGACTGCTATGAACCCCAGCAGAAGTCTGCAGCTTTGGGGGAAGGAGGAAAAGCAAAGGAGAGTTATCCCTATATTAAATGTGATGAAGATTCATGTTATATTATTTATATTTTGAAACCTGGCTTCAAGAGTGAACAGAAACATGTACAGTGTTAGGTTAGATTTGTATTTCTCTATAGTGTGTTTTAAGAAGGGAACAACATAGTTTCAGTTTAACTGTAGACTGGTTTCTGGGAATGGTACCAGTTGATTGGGAATTTGTTTAAAAGAAATCCTATGAGGTGAATGGATAAATGCTTTAGAAAACAAGAATACAGAAGACAGGAAATTGGGCTGTCACCCAGCATCAAGTGTCACCTTAGACACAGTGAGACACAGACAGAAAGAAGTTTCCTTTCAATAATACAGAAAGTCAGTGAATGTGAAGGTTTCTTTCAGAGAGAAGGTGATTCCTCAGAGAAAGCAGGTCTATAATATTAGCAGTGCAATTTGGAGTCTCCAAAACAGGGCAAAAGTAAGGAATCCTGAGTAGTTTTGAAGTTAATAACAGAAAAGCTCCAGAAATAAAAAATATCAGAGAGAAAGAACGCAAAAATTAAGGAACATGTGAAGGTGTAAGTGAGCTTAGTTAACTGTTTAAAGATCTTATGAATATATTAACAAAAGAAGACAGCATCCAATCAGAAGTCTTCTGGTAAGAAACCGCATACGTAATGCCAATATACAAGGAATTTTAAAGTGTTAACAAGGTGATTCGTACTGAGGTTTGAGGATCTGTATGGTTGCACGGAATCTTTACTTCTGAAATTTATAATAACACCAATGTAAATAATTTGTATATAGTCTAAAATAGTTTATGTCTTTTCCTATTGTGTGTAATAAATGTTGATGTTCTTTTGCTAAAAGTGCATTTGTAACCTACTATCAATAAACCCAGTAACTGACCACCACAGTAAACAAATTGCAAAAACAAGTAGAACTTCCGGTCTATGAAACCAAGTTTCGCACTGGGATCTGACGACCTGGATCAGCATGGGATCAGAACAGTAGCACCAACTGAAGGAGAAAAACCATCTTCAAATATATTTGCAATTAATAGGCAAACTTGAAAAAAGAAGAAATTAATGTCTCACACTTGTAGTTAGGATATAATTTGGAACGGTACAGAACAAGGAGCATAATCTGATTAATACGCCTGGCTATGCGGACAGGGGTTACTAGTTTCCCTCCTTCTATTACATAGGTTATAGCTATATATTGAAAAACATCATCAGCTTCCAATGTGCATTCTCTATGAAAACTGCGTTCATCAGGTTTGAATATTTTATGCCCATAAACATTTATAATTAAGATTTTAAATATTTATTAATGAGCAGTAATTGCCTGCAGAAGTTGACCCTGCTTTTGGTTCACTTTGCTGCCACTTTTGAGAAGTTGTTTATGGTGCATTGAAGGGCAAGCAGATTATAGCAGGCTGACCCACATGGACATTAAACCCACATGAAGCAGAGTAGAGGAATTCTCCTCAATGGAATAACCAAGGCAGTATTCATTCCTCAACCAATATCATTGCAAATAAAATGGGCATTAGCACTTTTTTGTTTCTGGGAGCTAGCATGATTACAACCTTTCACTATGATTATATTTCAAAAGTACTTCATTTGCTATAAAACACTTTAATACATTATGAGGTCATGAAAGGTGGTACATAAATGCAAGTCCTCCACATTTTCAGGCTTTGAGACATTTATTGGTTGTACCATGGTAAAGAGCTTGGTCTTGGTTTATGCAGCAATAATAGCATGCATTAAATTGGCGGAAATATCCTCAGGCAAAGCCCAAAACATCAGCCAGATTCCTACTCTTTACTCCTAATCCAAACATCTGGTAGGCAGTATATGTACATGGAGGAGAAAGGGAGGACTGCAGATGCTGGAGATGAGAGATCAGGTCAGGCAACATCCAAGGAGTAGGAGAGTCGACATTTCAGGCATAAGCTCTTCATTAGGAATGGGCGTATATGTACATGTCAGATGAAAGCAGAATTGGGTTTGACAAAATTGGGAATTGTGCCAGGCCCTGACTGCTATCTATAGAATTTATAAAAGCCCCACAATGTGAAAACAAGCCTTTTGGCCCAACAAGTCCACACTGACCCACTCCCCAACCCTATTATCCTATATTTACCCCGGACTAATGCACCTAACCGACACATCCCTGAACACTATGGGCAATTTAGCATGGCCAATTCGCTCAGCCTGCTCATCTTTGGATTATGGGAGGAAACCCGAGCATCTGGAGGAAACCCACGCAGAAACAGGGAGAATGTGCAAACACTACACAGACAGTCACTGAGTTTGGAATCAAACCTGAGTCCCTAGCAATGTGAGGCAGCAGTGCTAACCACTGAGTCACCGTGCATGGTGTTGGAATGATGTTGGACAAGGACATCAACAAATAAGTTTATAATGCCCTGTTTGTAGAATATGTGTGGTGCTGGAAAAGCACAGGTGGTCAGGCAGCTTCCGAGGAGCAGGACAGTCAACATTTTGAGCATAAGCTCTAATAAGAAATACATTCCTGATGAAGAGTTTATGCTCAAAACATAGACTGGTTAGCAAGGTTGGATCTCATGGAATACAGGGAGAACTAGTCTTTTGGATACAGAACTGGCTCAAAGGTAGAAGACAGAGGATGGTGGTGGAGGGTTGTTTTTCAGACTACAGGCCTATGACCAGTGGAGTGTCACAAGGATCGGTGCTGGGTCCACTGCTTTTTGTCATTTAATGATTTGGATATGAGCATAAGAGGTATAGTTAATAAGTTTGCAGATAACACCAAAATTAAAGGTACAGTGGACAACGAAGAAGGTTTCCTCAGATTACAACAGGATCGTGATCAAATGGGCCAATGGGCTAAGAATTGGCAGATGGAGTTTAATTTAGAGAAATGTGAGGTGCTGCATTTTGGGAAAGCAAATCTTAGCAGGACTTATACACTCAATGGTAAGGTCCTAGGGAGTGTTGCTGAACAAAGAGGCCTTGCAGTGCAGGTTCATAGCTCCTTGAAAGTGGAGTCGCAGGTAGATAGGATAGTAAGGAAGGTGTTTGGTATGCTTTCCTTTATTGGTCAGAGTACTGAGTACTGATTACAGGAGCTGGGAGGTCATGTTGTGGCTATACAGAACATTGGTTAGGCCACTTTTGGAATATTGCGTGCAATTCTGGTCTCATTCCTATCAGAAGGATGTTTTGAAACGTGAAAGGATTCAGAAAAGATTTACAAGGATGTTGCCAGGGTTGGAGGATTTGAGCTATAGGGAGAGATTGAATAGGATGGGGCTGTTTTCCCTGGAGCGTTAGAGGCTGAGGGGGTGACCGCATAAAGGTTTATAAAATCATGAGGACATGGATAGGATAAATAGACAAAGTCTCTTTCCTGGGATGGGGGAGTCCAGAACTCGAGTGCATAGATTTAGGGGGAGGGGGAAAGATATGAAAGAGACCTAAGGAACAAGTTTTTCATGCAGACGGTGGTACGTGTATGGAATGAGCTGCCAGAGGAAGTGGTGGAAGCTCGTACAATTGCTACATTTAAAAGGCATCCGGATGGGTATATGAATGGGAAGGTTTTGGAGGGATATGGGCCGGGTGCTGGCAGATGGGATCTAGATTGGGTTGGGATATCTGGTCGGCATGGACAAGTTGGACCGAAGCGTCTGTATCCATGCTGTACATCTCTATGACATTGACTCTTTTGCTCCTCGGATGCTGCTCGATCGGCTGTGGTTTTCCAGTAACACACATTTTGTCTCTGATCGCCAGCATCTGCAGTCCTCACTTTCTCCTGCTTGTAGAATATTGCTAATATTGCCATCAATTCGTTATTTGTCCAAAGTGAACTACAAAGTTGAATTCCAGAAGTGAGGTGAGAGCCATTGCCTTGACATCAAGGAAGCATTTAACTGAATGGGACATTAAGAAATCCCAGCAAAATAAAGTCAATGGGAAACGAATAGAAGAACTCCCTGTTGGTTGCAATCATACTGAGCAGAAAGGGAGATAGCTGCATTTATTGAAGGGCAAGTGGACATTGCGACTAGAGACTCTCAAAGGTAAAGTACTCGTCCCAACCTTCTTCAGCCAGTTCCCTCTATTACAAGATCAGAAGTGAAGACGTTCAATGACAGCTGGGTAGTTTTCAGTTCTATTTGCAATTTCTCGATAATATCAGTCCATGCCAACATGAAGCATCACCTTAGATTTGGCTGATAAGTGGCTATTAATAGTTTTCTTTAACCTACTTGGGATATGTTTACCACTGGCTAGATCAACATTTACTGTCCTACCTGAATTGCTAACAAGAAACTGCTAGTGAGCAACTTTCTTGAACTGCTGCTGTCCAAATAGTAAAAGTATTCTCCTGGTGCTGTTAACTGTGATGTTCCAGCACTCTGGCCCCATGGCAATGAATGAATGGTGATATTGTTCTAAGACAGTGCAGGACTTTAGAGCGGAAATTGCAGGTGATGGTGTTCCCATTGATCTACTGTTTTGGTTTGGAATGTGTTGCCAAAGGATGTTTGGAGAATTGCTGCCATGTATCTTGTAGATGACATACACTGCTGCCTCAGTCCCTGGTTATAATGCCCTCCATAGCTCACTCACTATTCAACACTCAGTATTTAGACTGACCAATGAAGAACAGTCCTGGGTAAGATTCTTAAACCATAACTTGATGCATCAGTGCTCTCAAGCAGAGGAGGCAGCAATTTGGGACAGAAGGATGTTTAAGATCTGTTGTTCGGTACTCACCTGAAAAACAAAAGTAACTTCAGCATAAAATTGAAGAGGGCAATAGATATTCTGCTTCAGTGAGAGTTGAAACATTAACTTAGCATCACTGAAAGTGTTCGCAGGCTTCCACTAGTATATCTTTTTTTGCACAGCCACCTCCACGTTAAATACGGTTTTTGCCAAAACCCGCTATGACCAGCTGAACTCAGCCAGAGCTCAGACAACCCAACAGCACTAGCAGAATAGGACAGTACCCAATCTGCCACATCCAGAGATTAAACAGCAGTAGCACCAATTCTACTTTATATCAAAAAAGGACATCAGTTACTTCAGAAATTGAATGCAACTTCACACTATGCTATCCCCTTAGGCCAACTTCATTGAATAACCTTGCTAAAGCAGCCTGAATTAGCACTTCATTAAAACTATTCACAACAATGACTCATCATCAAACCCTCCCCTTCCCCACACTGAGAAGCTCAATGCAGAATGAGCAAGGTCTCTTAGGAAGCAGAGCCACAGACAAGTACAATGCCAGCCACTTAAGATTCTTCCAACGTCCAAATATCTTTTTAATGTACTTCTCAATTGTAGAAAAAGAAAAAAAATACAAAAAGACAGCAATAAAGAAACAGAAATTAAAAATATTCATGGTGGTTCATAGCTGATCTACAGTTTAAATTCATCGACTGCATTGCTTCGGTAACCTTTAATAATCTCAGAAAAACAAAATCTGTCAATCTCATTTATTTAAAACTGTCACTTCTGTCACATCATTCAACCTTAATCTCAACACAATGTATCTGTTTGAAAGTCAAATTAGAGTGGTGCTGGAAAAACACAGCAGATCAGGCAGCATCCGAGGAGCAGGAAAATCGACATTTCAGGCAAAAGCCCTTCCTCAGGGAGGAGGCCGGAAGCCTCTGGGGTGGAGAGATAAATGGGAGTGGGGTGGGGCTATGGAGAAGGTAGCTAAGAGTGCAATAGGAGGATGGAGGTGTGGGTAAAGGTGATAGGTTGGAGAGGAGGGTGGAGTGGATAGGTGGGAAGGAAGATTGGCAGGTAGGACAGGTCATGAGGATGGTGCTGAGCTGGCAGGTTGGAACTGGGGTAAGGTGAGGGGAGGGGTGATGAGGAAATTGGTGAAGTCCACATTGATGCCCTGGGTTGAAGTGTTCCGAGACAGAAGACGAGGCGTTCTTCCGACGAGGGGTTCTTCCTCTCGGCGTCGGGGTGGTGATGGAGTGGCGGTGGAGAGACTCAGGACCTGCATGTCCTCAGCAGAGTGGGAGGGGGAGTTGAAATGTTTGGCCACGGGGCAGTGGGGTTGATGAGTGCAGGTGTCCTGGAGATGTTCCCTAAAGCACTCTGCAAGAAGCACGCGTTTGAAACCTTATCCACTCCTTTGTCTCAATTATTCTGAAGCACTTCTGATCAATCTCCCATATTCTACTCTTTGTAAGCATCAGGTCATATTAAACTCATGACTATGTCTTAAAATTGCAGTAGATCATATTCCCCATTACTCCTGTGCTCTCAAATTTACATTAACGTCTGATTGAGCAATGTCTTGATTTTAAAATTCTCATTCATATTCTTCTGTGACCTTGTCACTACCTCTCGCTATAATCTCTCTGACCTCAAATCCTCCAAGATAACTGCATGCCTTTAATGCCTCTTGTGTATTCACAATCTCCACATTGTTAGCTGTACCTCCAGCTGCCCGAACTCTGGAATTCCCTCCTTATACCTTTCTGCCTCATTTTTACTTCTCTCAGATATTTCTTGAAAATAACTTCTTTGACCAAGCTTTGGGTCATCTATGCTAATATCTCCTTAAATAGATCAGAGTCATAGTTTATTTTATAACACTCCTGTAAAATACATTGTGTTATGGTCCTAGCTGATGTTATTGTTGGACAGGTCAGATCCTTGCCTGAAATGTGGTTTGATAGATCATACTTTGATTTACTTCTGTTTTAATAAAGTGGTTATTGCTCAAACATAAGCACACAATGGTACACATTTTGCTTTAATAGTATGACAGAAGCTAATTAACAACATAAATTCATATAAACTATAATAAATCAAACCATCTACTTATAATATAAATTCAGAGAGTTTTAAAATACACAACAAACATATAATCAAAGCAATCCAAACACACGACTTCACAAATTGAAAAGAAAAACATCTTTTGTACAGTAAAAAAAATCTTGTTATTGTATGCAAAAAAAATTCAAACAGTACTCACACCTCAGTAGATTTAAGACATTTGTGTCTTTAACTTATTGCCTGGAAATACAGACAGCTTCTTTCTGGAACTATTATGTATCTGAGCTTAAATGTACGCCATTTTAAGAAACCTACCTTCTGGTTTTATCCTAACGCTTCTGGCCCAGGTCTGCCACTACTATTCACTGTCAAGTAACCTAGTTCACAATCTCCTTTCCTTCTCAGGAACACTGTGCAGCCATCTTGATCCAAACTGAAACTAAAACTGTAAGAAAAACTCCCTCTCTAAACTATGGGTGCCCTTTAAGCTAAAAAGTACAGGTTCCAGCAATCTCTAAAAAGATCCTTGAGATCCCACTATTTAAATTGCAGGGTCACAAAACAATGTAAGGTAATCAAAATCTATTAATGGTGCACAAAAAACTTCCTTAATTCTAAAGCTAGACCTCAAAAACTGTATCAAAATAAATCACCATGGCTACAGACTAATTTACAAATTATTAACTTCAGATGCACAGGAAATCCAATCAAAAACTCAACACCAAAAAAAATCCAAATTTACAATAAATGATATTAAATACTTACGTAAATAACACCCATTCTGAGGAAGAGTCACTGAACCTGAAACATTCTCTCTGATTTCGCTTCATAGATGCTGCCACACATGTTGAGCTTTTCCAACAATTTCTGTTTTGTTTCTGATTTCCATCATCTGCAGTTCTTTCAGTTTTTATTTATGTAAATAACACAGTTTATATCAGATTTGACATGTCTCATTACACTAAGAGCACTATATAAATCTAATTTGTTGCTTTTGTCCCATCTTCAAAGCTTGCACAAGAAGGAAAGAGTTACCTCATTCCACCTGATCAAATACATTATTGTGTTGAACCTCAATCTTCTATCGTCAAATTAGTATAAACCTTGAAGAAGCTCTCTTCCTCGCGAATCCTCTTACAAGGATGCCTTCCTTGAAGAAGCTCTCTTCCTCAGCATCTGCAGTCCTCACTTTCTCCTAGAAGATTTTAACCTACTGTGAATCCTCTTACAAGGATGCTTTCCTTGAAGAAGCTCTCTTCCTCGAAGGGCTCATGCCCGAAACGTTGATTCTCCTGCTCCTTGGATGCTGCCTGACCTGCTGCGCTTTTCCAGCAACATATTTTCAGCTTAGTATAAACCTAGTGGAGTTGGGCTCTTGTGGCACAGTGTTAGTATCCCTGCTTCTGGTCAAGCCTCATCTGTTTCAGAAACAGGTCATAACATGTCCCAACAGGTTGCCTGGAAATATTTAAACCTGGCTCAGCAATCTGTCCTCATAATTTAACACTTGCAGCTGCAACATCACCTTCAAAGTCAAGATATCCTTCCTGAAGGGCAGTGCTAAAAACTGAACATACTACTCTAAAACTCAAGAACTCCTGCACCACCACCCGCTACAGGTAACTGTTAAGTTTGTTTTGGTATTGCTACTAGCTATGCAGAACTCGTAACTTGTGGTATTGAACACAATTAAAACAAAACCTTTCTGTGCCTGTGGGAGAGTCAATAAGAAGATGGAGCAGTTATTTGTATTTTTCCTGAAAGGATTTGAAGGAAAACAGGAAGTCTATGGACCAATATGTAAATCACAACTGACACATGAAACAGTTTACTTGGTCATTTATTTCACTTTGTTAGACAGACCTGGCTGCTGAGTTTCTGATATTTCAACAGGGATCGCTCTTCAGAAGTGCCTTATTGGCTGTAAAGCACCTTAGGATGTCCCAAGGATCCAAGTACATATAATAGTGCTCATTTTTGTATAGATATATTCTGTCTTTATTTTCAGTTTTCCAAGTAAATGTTTGCAATATGTTTATAATGAAACATGCCTATATAGGTATATCACATTGCAATTATAACATACTCATAACTGTTGTGTTACAGCTCCTTTACTGGCAAGTGAATACAATTACAATGTGACAGGTTTACATAGTTTTTATTCTAAATCTGGTCATAGGAATTAACAACAGTAAAAAGGTCACTGAAAGTGCATGCAGAATTAAGGTTTTTCATATATTTTTGCATAGATAGTGTGACTGCAGATGCTGTGGATTACATTAATAACTGCTTCCAACAAGAAGCTTTTCTGCTTTTCATTGCAGGTTTTTTTTTGTTGGCTGTAATATTCCTTCATATTCTCCTTGACTAAGCTGACCAATCGCCCTGAACGTGTGAACAATTCCCAAGAGCGTATCTTTGTATTAACATCATAAACACATCACTGCTCTACCCAATTCGCACTAAAATTTAAAATGTGTCTTTGTCGAACCACATAGGTTGCCATGCTTTTAGAATAATCAACATTCGACTTAATAAATACATGCTTTTTAAAAAATCCACCCTGATCATTGACTGGGTATAAGATAGATTCTGAGTCCTGACTGTTAACGTAGCTGTAACAATTCACAAGAGTAATCAATTATTTTGTCTTATTTTACCTTTAAATAGATATAGCATCTTCCATAACCATGACCAATTTGTGCAATCCTGCAAAACATAATTGTGATCATGGCCAGAAAATCAGGTTTTTTTTTAAACTGATCTTGGTTGAGGGATAAATATTAGCCTCCTGGGAAATGCTGGAATGTAAGCTGAGATTATGTGCTCAAGTGTTATGTTGTGGGGCTTGAACTGACAAGCTTTTCAAGAAAGGATGCTTGATTAAAACTACATTAGATTATAACATTTATTAAGGAATAAAAATTTAATATTCATCTTAATATTCTGATTGCAGTTTTGCCAAAGACAGTTCAATAGTGTTCTGACTGGGAAATGCATTTATTTCAGTAAAAAAGGCCAAAATGTTTACGAATTCATTCAACCAGAAATGACAGAATCTGCCAACAGCCTATGAGTTAAGAAAAACATGATTTGTCAATAAAACATGGAATTTGAAGAAGGGGTACTTTTTATTTAACATCCTAGCACACTTGAGAAAGTGAGGACTGCAGATGCTGGAGATCAGAGCTGAAAATGTGTTGCTGGAAAAGCACAGCAGGTCAGGCAGCATCCAAAGAGCAGGAGAATCGACGTTTCGGGCATGAAGAAGGGCTCATGCCTGAAACGTCGATTCTCCGGCTGTTTGGATGCTGCTTGACCTGCTGCGCTTTTCCAGCAATACATTTTCAGCATCCTAGCACACATCAAAGAAGTGCAAAAAGTTGACACGTGGTGAGATACGGGGTGCCTAAGGGTGACACTGATAGGTAGCAGACAATGCAGAATATTAACAGCAGGTATCAGGCCCATTACAAATTGTTCCCTGCTATTACTACACCAAATGAAGTCTCTGTCAACTATGATATCAATTAGAAAAAATGCAGTTTCTCTGCCATCACAAATCTCAATTTAAGTCTATTCTGTATGTTTATAACAGTGAATACAGCGGCCAAGTTGATGAAGTTTAAAAAAACATACAAAGTGTCCTCAATGAAACACTAAGAGTTCTATATGAAACTGTCACTACACCCAACGTTACAGGACTACTGCTTCTCTGTTGATGGACTGTGATATCAGGAGATCAAAGGAAAAATCATAATGAAGATGGCATTGTGCTAACAAGAGTTGCATCTGAGATGGGAATCTGGTCATGAGTTTCTGACAGTGAAGAAAGCAAAGTCTTCTACAGATGCTGGGAATAGGAAGGGAAATGGAACTAAACAGAATACTCATTTTGAGCTGTATATTCTATTACTTTATAATAAAGATTTTTCCACAGCTACATAGCATTTGGCAACTATACAAAATTGTGCTTATATTGGCAGGTATTTGGAGTTTTGGGTACTTAGTTTTTTGATGTGAGCAGCATGCAATTGGACATTTAGCTGTGTTGGAGAAAGCATGGAAATTGCCACATATATGTTTCTCCAGATGCTTTAGCTTGTCAAGCTTGGCTGAGTAGTTGTGGGAGTAATGGGAGAAGATCCTGCTGATAGCTAAGGGCCATTGCATTACGGCCTACAGATACTAACATTGCCAGTTATTGACAGACTCATACATTTGTCTCTGCTTGTAGCCAGGTCCTAATCACCCTCCATTCCAAATACAGGTTGCCTGTGGCAGTTCCCAGCCTGAGTGAAACTGGAATTGGCAAGTGCCTGGATTTCTTTCCTTGGGAGAATAGTAATTTGAAGCTAATTTGAATTTGCCATCTTTTCCCAATATCTGGTATCTTTTCACATTTGCACTCCTGGGGACAGCCAGCACAAACATGATGGTCATCTTGTGATGAACAGCTTAGTGCCTTGAATGGATGATTTAACCTGTACTTCAGGGACAGGGACAGGGAAAGAGTGAAAAATAGAGGTGCAGAAAAAGAGTGTCTGAAAGAATGAGTGAGACAGAGTGGGTAGATGATACTGGGCTGAGACAGGCAAAGGGTGAGTCACACTTTGAATTTCAAATCTCAACAAAAGCCGAGACTTAGATCTTTGTTGAATAATTCTATTGTGAATTGCCCTGGAATGGTGCACCAGGTTCAAACTGTCATATATAGTAAATGTAAAATGTTATGCAACATCACTGTGATGAAGCCATGTGATGGCACATTTCAAAGAAGCCTACAGTGAAGGATGTAAGGTAGTTGACAGACAAGATTGTGAGGGGGGAATGAAATAAATAGTTTTTTTTAGTCCATTCATGAGAAGTGGGCTTCACTGGCTGGGCTTCACTGACAGGCAGCATCCAAGGAGCAGGACAGTCAACATTTCGGGCATAAGCCCATCATCAGGAATCTGGTATGGGAGGAGCCCAATTGGGCTGAGAGATAAATGGGAGGGGCTGGGGCTGGTTGCAAGGTAGTTGGGAAGGTGAGAGCTGGGAAGGGGGTAGCTGGGAAGGCAATAGGTAGAAGAAGGTGGGGGGTAATGGCAATAGTTCGCAGCAGTGGGGTGGAGTGGATAGCTGGAAAGGAAGATGGACAAGTAGGACAGTTAAAGAAGGTGGTGTCAATCAGTGGTAAGCTGCTTTCTTCAATTAGTCATAGAGTCATAGAGATGTACAGCATGGGAAACAGACCCTTTGGTCCAACCCGTCCACGCTGACCAGATATCCCATCCCAATCTAGTCCCACTTGCCAGCACCCGGCCCATATCCCTCTAAATCCTTCCTATTCATATATTCATCCAAATGCCTCTTAAATGTTGCAATTGTACCAGCCTCCACCACTTCCTCTGGCAGCTCATTCCACCCTCTGTGTGAAAATGTTGCCCCTTAGGTTTCTTTTATATCTTTCCCCTCTCACCCTAAACCTATGCCCTCTAGTTCTGGACTCCCTGACCCCAGGGAAAAGACTTTGCCTATTTATCCTATCCATGCCCCTCATAATTTTGTAAACCTCTGTAAGGTCACCCCTCAGCCTCCAACGCTCCAGGGAAAACAGCCTTAGCCTGTTCAGCCTCTCCCTGTAGCTCAGATCCTCCAACCCTGGCAACATCCTTGTAAATCTTTTCTGAAACCTTTCAAGTTTCACAACATCTTTCCGATGGGAAGGAGACCAGAACTGCATGCAATATTCCAACAGTGGCCTAACCAATGTCCTGTACAGCCGCAACATGACCTCCCAATTCCTGTACTCAATATTCTGACCAATAAAGGAAAGCATACCAAACGCCTTCTTCACTATCCTATCTACCTGCGACTCCACTTTCAAGGAGCTATGAATCTGCACTCCAAGGTCTCTTTGTTCAGCAACACTCCCTAGGATCTTACCATTAAGTGTATAAATCCTGCTGAGATTTGCTTTCCCAAAATGCAGCACCTCGCATTTATCTGAATTAAACTGCATCTGCCACCTCTCAGCCCATTGGCCCATCTAGTCCAGATCCTGTTGTAATCTGAGGTAACCCTCATTGCTGTCCACTACACCTCCAATTTTGGTGTCATCTGCAAACTTACTAACTGTACCTCTTATGCTCACATCGAAATCATTTATGTAAATGACAAAAAGTAGAGACCCCAGCACCGATCCTTGTGGCACTCCACTGGTCACAGGCCTCCAGTCTGAAAACAACCCTCCACCACCACCTTCTGTCTTCTACCTTTGAGCCAGTTCTGTATCCAAATGGCTAGTTCTCCCTGTATTCCATGAGATCAAACCTTGCTAATCAGTCTCCCATGGGGAACCTTGTCGAATGCCTTACTAAAGTCCATATAGATCACATCTACCACTCTGCCCTCATCAATCTTCTTTGTTACTTCTTCAAAATCCTCAATCAAGTTTGTGAGACATGATTTCCCACGCACAAAGCCATGTTGACTATCCCGAATCAGTCCTTGCCGTTCCAATACATGTACAGGATTCCCTCCAACAACTTGCCCACCATCGAGGTCAGGCTCACCATCTATAGTTCCCTGGCTTGTCTTTACCGCCCTTCTTAAACAGTGTCACCACGTTTGCCAACCTCCAGTCTTCCGGCACCTCACCTGTGACTATCGATGATACAAATATCACAGCAAGAGACCCAGCAATCACTTCTCTAGCTTCCCACAGAGTTTTCGGGTACACCTGATCAGGTCCTGGGGATTTATCCACCTTTAACCGTTCAAGACATCCAGCGCTTCCTCCTCTGTAATCTGGATATTTTGCAAGATGTCACCATCTATTTCCCAACAGTCTGTATCTTCCATATCCTTTTCCACAGTAAATATTGATGCAAAATATTAATTTAATATCTCCCCAATTTTTTGTGGCTCCACACAAAGGCCACCTTGCTGATTTTTGAGGGGTCCTATTCTCTCCCTAGTTACCCTTTTGTCCTTAATATATTTGTAAAAACCCTTTGGATTCTCCTTAATTCTATTTGCCAAAGCTATCTCATGTAAAAAGTGAGGTCTGCAGATGCTGGAGATCAGAGCTGAAAATGTGTTGCTGGTTAAAGCGCAGCAGGTCAGGCAGCATCCAAGGAACAGGAAATTCGACGTTTCGGGCAAAAGCCCTTCATCAGGAATGAGGAAAGTGTGTCCAGCAGGCTAAGATAAAAGTTAGGGAGGAGGGACTTGGGGGAGGGGCAATGGAGATGTGATAGGTGGAAGGAGGTCAAGGTGAAGGTGATAGGCCGGAGTGGGGTGGGGGCGGAGAGGTCAGGAAGAAAATTGCAGGTTAGGAGGGCGGTGCTGAGTTCGAGGGAATCGACTGAGACAAGGTGGGGGGAGGGGAAATGAGAAGTCTGAGTTCATCCCTTGTGGTTGGAGGGTTCCCAGGCAGAAGATGAGGCGCTCTTCCTCCAACCGTCGTGTTGTTATGTTCTGGCGATGGAGGAGTCCAAGGACCTGCATGTCCTTGGTGGAGTGGGAGGGAGAGTTAAAGTGTTGAGCCATGGGGTAGTTGGGTTGTTTGGTCCAGGCGTCCCAGAAGTGTTCCCTGAAGCGTTCCGCAAGTAGCCGGCCTGTCTCCCCAATATAGAGGAGGCCACATCGGGTGCAGCGGATGCAATAGATGATGTGTGTGGAGGTGCAGGTGAATTTGTGGCGGATATGGACGGATCCCTTGGGGCCTTGGAGAGAGGTAAGGGAGGAGGTGTGGGCAAGTTTTGCATTTCCTGTGGTTGCAGGGGAAGGTGCCGGGAGTGGAGGTTGGGTTGGTGGAGGGTGTGGATCTGATGAGGGTGTCACGAAGGGAGTGGTCTTTGCGGAAAGCTATCTCATGCCCTCCTGATTTCCCTCTTAAGTATACTCCTACCTTCTTTATACTCTTCTAATTGCTGCAGTGTATTTGCTCTTGGTACACTGACAACAATTTAGGAGGGGAGTTTTGTGATTTTGACCCAATAACATTAAATGAATAGCGAGAAAGTTCCAAGTCAAGGATAATGTGTGACATGGAGGGGAATTTTCAGGTGGTGGTGTTCTTGGGTATCTGGTGCCCTTGTCCTTCTAGATAATAATAGTCATGGAAAATGCTGTCTGAACATCTTGGCAAACCTCTGCAGTGCATTTTATTGATATTACACACTGCTGCTACTGCGTATTGGTTGTGGAGGGAGTGAAGATTTGTGGATGTAGTGGCAATCAAGTGGGCCGCTTTACATCGGATGGTGTTGCTGGAACTGCCCACATCCAGGCAAATGGGGAGTATTCTATCACATTCCTGACTTGTGCTCTGTAAATGGTGGACAGGCTTTGAAGAATTGGGGGTGAGTTATTCACTGCAGAATTCTGACCCCACTAATTGCTCATGAAGCCAGAATATTTATATGGGTGGTCCAGTTCAATTTCCAGTCAATGATACCTCCCATGATGTTGATAGTAGGGGATTCAGTGATTTTAAAGGCATTGAATGTTATCTCCAACACTGAAACTTAAAGTGATTTTTAAAGAATGAGAGTTCATTAGAAAAAGTGGGGCATTATTTCAAAGAAATGCCGAGCTCAAAACGCTGGTGAGGAGTTAATGTTTGCAGCAGTAGAAGATTTAATACACTGTCATGTCAGAATGAAAAAAGTCACCATATTTCAAACTTGATTATTGCAACGCACTGCTGTAAATATATCAGTCAACATTGTGCTTTTAATTGACATTATTGTCACCGCTGGAGCTTTAAAGTTGCACCAGTCTTTTCCCTCAGCCTCATTTTATAACCATCATAAACACATTGCAAAAGCATTTTGCTTACTTAAGCATCTTTACACACTTGCAAAGTGTTAATTAAAAATGCCAGGAGAACTGCTCCAGGCTGCAGAATAATTATAAATTTTGTCACTTATCTTTCCTTTTATATTCAAAGCAATCTTTTCACTTTCCCTTCCTCCTCTCTTGAATTACAGAATGATAGGGGACAGAAAGAGACAATGCAGCCCCTCATGCTAGATCTTTAAACAGCTATCCATTTCAGCCCAGACCCACACCATTCCCCAACAGCTTAGCAAGTATTCTCCTTCAAGTATCTATCTAATTGTCTTTCAAAAGTTACTACTGAAATTGTTTCCATTGGCCTTTCAGACAACATATTTCAGATTATTACCACTTGCAAGATAAAAAAAATTCTCCTTATATTGTCTCTTAAAAATACTGTGTATTGCTGAGACTCAGCACCATTGCTAACTTACCCAATTGATTACTTTTCCTAAAAGTAATGGACACTGTGCAAATTTAACTCCACCATAGAGGGCATCCTAACTAAGTCTAGTTAAATCTTTACCCAATGTCCATTCACACCTGTACAAATACAAGCATGCAAACTCAGTCATGAACATGAGCATGCATATAGACATACATACAAGTGCATACATTGTAAGCAGACCTCTGTGGATGGTGATCAAGAACCCAGGTTGGAGGCATACTTTCTGTAATGCAGGAACTCTGGGGAGTACCTGCACAGCCCTGACAATAACACTAAATGCAGTTTTAAAGTTTCTTTCACGTAACAAGGTGCTCTGCAGGATGGATATCAAACAAAATTTGACCGTAAACCATATCAGTTATTTTACACAGGACAAATGACCAAAAGCTTGCTTAAACAGGTGAACTTTAAGGATTGACCCAAAGAAGGAGATGAAGGTACAAGTGAAAGAAGCAGCAATTGGAGGCAGAAAGCCATGTTATGAAACCTCCAGAATTAGGAGCATTGGAACAGGCGGAGGTCATTCATGTTCCACCATTCAATTACTGATTTGTGGCCTAACACCATGTGCCTGCATTTGGCCAGGACTCCTTTGTTTAACAAAACAATACCTCCCTCAGATGTAAAATTAACAACTGATCTATCACCCACTGCCATTTGTGGAAGAGAGTTTTAACCATCTACTGCCCTTTGTTTAATTTCGATTAGATTACTTACAGTGTGGAAACAGGCCCTCCGGCCCAACAAGTCCACACCGACCCGCCAAAGCGCAACCCACCCAGACCCATTCCCCTACCTTTACCTCTTCACCTAACACTATGGGCAATTTAGCATGGCCAATTCACCTAACCTGCACATTTTTGTTTGGATTGTGGGAGGAAACCGGAGCACCCGGAGGAAACCCACATAGATTTTCTTTATCAGAAGACAAGGATTGAACACCGGACTTTCTGACTATAATGACTCAACTAAATCCAAGCACTACAATTGCTCATTGAGTCATTGCAAGGATGCTCCTGGTACAATGTGTGTTCAAGAAACAAAATTTTAATCAGACCTTATAAACCCTGAAGCTTTGGTATAAGTTTTTCCTGGCTAATTTTTGTTTTCATTGTATTTGCTTTCTGCTAAGAGTGTTCCAGCCAACAGCCATCAGTTAGACAATAAACTGAATGCTGATTCACATATTCCTCAGATTATTACCCAGTGAGGTTATTCACTGGTGTGTGCATGTGGTGTTTTGCTTCTTTAACTAATCTATATTGCCCATGTTTTAATTGAGATTTTAAAAATTCATTCTTGGGATGTAGGGATTGCTAACATTTATTACTCATCCTCAGTTCCTTTAATCAATTAAGTGGCTTGCTAGGCCACTTTGGAAGGCAGTTAAGAGTCAGCCATGTTGATGTGGGACCGAAGGCACACACAGGTCTTCCCTTGGGGACATTAATGAACCGCCTGGGTTTTTAATCATAACTTCCAGTCTGTGTTTTTTTCACTGATGTCAGCTATTTATCTCCAGATTTCTTTTTAAACTGAATTCAAATTCTCAAACTATCAGGCAGGAATTTGAATTCTCATTCTTCAGATTAGTAGGACAGGCCCAATGATTTCCTAACTCAGTAACACAGACATTATATCACCGAGCCCAGCAGACCACTGCCCATATGTCAGCTCTCGGTTTTTACATGGCTAAATTCAATGCCCTTGCATTTATGACTGACATATCAAAGAAAAACTGAGCCTGCAGGACAAACACTGAGAGCCAGAGTTAGCCATGTAACTACCAGAAGCAGATTCTTGACATAACAAACAGCAGGAGTAAACCATATATCCCCTTGAGCCTATTTCATTATTCAATATGAGCACGGCTGATCTTCCATCTTAACTTTGTTTTATCACTTCTACCCTGTACTCCTTGATTCTGAGACCAACAGTTTGTCTACCTCAATCTTAAATATATTGAACATGTGAACTTCTACAATTCTTAAAGGACTGACAGAACCTCTCACAATACTTGGTATCAGATTCCAACACTGCACAAGGACACTCCAATATAAATTTCCTCTCATCTTAAGACCTTTTGTCTTAACACAGGGAGATACTGATGCAGCAGAAATTACTGTTTCTCGTGCCAGGGTTGGTAACCCTTGGTGACGCTACTGAGATGATTTCTATCATTGTGAGATTTTCTTACAACAACTTGCAATTGTATAGCACCCCTCAATATAGAAAACTATTCAAGGAGTTCACAATATTGTCTGAAATAAAACAGACTGTGGATATGACTGTTCACTCTCAAAAGACATCAAATTATGGTGACATCAGAATTGCGCCCAGAATCAACGTGAATAAGGATTTCTATTGGACTACTTTCACTCTCTGACCTCGGCAGCCTCTAACCCAGATCACATGCTCTGCCTTTCCAAGTGACACTTTCCCTCTTTTGAGTGTGCCATTAGTAGTATAGTCTGAAGCCATCAGACCCTGCACCCTGAATTCTCTTTTTTAATCCTTTTGTCTGGTGTAAGTTCTTGACTTTCTCAGGTCATTTCAAAATCATTATCTTTGATTACTCTTTTAATTACATCCTCTACTTCCTCTCCTAGCCCTTGCTCACCATCTACTCCAGCCCCCTTAGTACATTTCACTTCAATACCAGTATTATGTAAATGCTAATTTTTAATGTTTGTAGTGATACCCACCTCACCCCTAACTGCCACCAAATTCCTCAAACAGTTTATTGTTAACTTCCAACTTTCTGCACAATTTCTCAATCTTCAATCCACCAAAATTACATTTTTTTAAAAGCATTCCAGAGTGTGCCATCTATTCTACTGGATAGACTTATTGACAATACCCATTCTCCCGCAATGCATGGCCTCTACCACTTTGAAAGAACAAGAGCAACAAGAGCATGGAAATATCATCAATTCAACATTCCATTCCAAAGTGAAATTAAATCACATTCTTTCATCAGCATTGTGTCAAAATCCTGGCACTCCCAAACTAACATAATAGCATAATGACAGCACCAATACCATATGATCTGCAGGTGTTTAAGAAGCTGGTTCTCATGGGAAATTACAACCATGATGCCTTGCCAATGATGCACATATCCTGTGAACAGAGACTTTTTCAAAATGCCGCCATTCCTATTACTTCCATTGTTGCCAATTTACATTGTTTCACCATTATCAATCATCCTAGTTAAAAGGCAGAAAAGTTCTCTTTGTGTCTTTCCCATTTTTATCTAATCTGACTTTGGAAACCAATAAAGATTAAGCTGTGTCCTGTCAGTGCCCGACATCTACATAGGTTTTGAGAATAGAAATTTTTGAATGTTAATTGGGACCAAATTTGGTCAATGCTGAACTCAACAACATTGAGGCCAATTGTAACAACCTTACAACATTATAGACCGTGACAAGCTAACTGAGCATAGTCTGAGGGATTAAACCATAGCTCTTACTTTTCATTGGTTACTTGCCAAGATACCACTTTCATAATTTTACATTATTAATTTCATCTACCTCATGCAGCAGTTGTAATTTCCTCCTCAATTTGAGACTTAATTTGAAATTTTCATCCTTATTTTCTATCTCTCCTTGATCCTATCCTCCCCACAAACTCTTACAGCCTTATGACCATCCAATTTACCTAATCCCTGCTGCATATACTTGCTCATTTTTTTTCACCACTTCACAATTGATGTGCCATGACTTCAGTTGCTAAGCTGCAGAATTCCCTCCTGTAAACCCTCTTTCTTTGTAATGCTTTGATCACCTTTTACACATTCATTAAAACCTACTGTGACCAAGCTCTTGATTAGCTGCCCTAACACCTGCTTATGTGGCTCAAATGTCAATTTGTTTTGATAATTATTCATGTGCAATGTCGTGGCACATTTCACGATATCAAAGGCACTATATAAATGCGATTTGTTGCTTTTAAAACTTACCTCTTTATCTGAGCTTTTGGTCACCTGTCCTAATATCTCTTTAAATGGCATGGTAACACTCCTATAAAATCTCTTGAGATATTTATTGCATTAAAGACAACATATAACTGCAAACTGCTTTACTGTAAATCTTTCCACACATTTAGTGGAGTGGCCAATAGACAACTTGGCTTCTGACACCTGATCAGACTTATCGTAGATCTCAGCACACAATATGAGGTCCAGCAGTGCAACATCCTAATGAGAGTTATGTTTGGATTAGTAACTCGTGTAACAAATTTGGGAGCTTCTAACTGTCAAATCATAATTTCTCTGCATTTTATAACTCAGACGTTCTCCCAACATTTAGTTTAGTGCTACTGAAAAATACTGCAGTGGCAAAATAATGACAACTAATATTCACAGGTTACCCATGACCTAATTGTCTGGAGGTTGTAAGAGGCTGTGGGGAGGATAGGATCAAGGAGAGATAGAAAATAAGGATAAAAATTTCAAATTGAGGCTCAAAGATCTACATGGCTGTTCCTATGTTTCCATTTACTAGAGAATTAACACAGAAACAAGTCACAAGGGTCTCAATATGCACAAAAAACAAGATCCCCGGGTCATTTAGAATATCTTTCTTAAAACACATTTCTTATACAGTTTACAAAACAACAGAACACAACTTCAGCAGGCTCTCACAATGCTTTAAGTGTATGACATACATTCCTTTGAATCCAGATCTCCCGTCAGAACTAAAGAAATCAGCAGTCTGTTGTGATTAGACCATTGGAATTCTTTCACATACGACTAGATCTTTGAAGCAAATAGGAGAAAATGAGGACTACAGATGCTGGAGATTCAGAGTTGAAAAGTGTGGTGCTGGAAAAGCACAGCAGGTCAGACAGCATGCGAGGAACAGGAGAGTCGATATTTCGGGCATAAGCCCTTCACATTCCTGATGAAGGTCTTATGCCAGAAACATTGACTCTCTTGCTTCTTGGATACTGCCTGACCTGCAGTGCTTTTCCAGCGCCACACTTTTCAAACCAGATCTTTGAAGTCAGGCTTTGTGCCATGTGGTTAGGATTAGGACCGTAATATCAATGGACCTTGGTGGTCTGTCTGCAAAAAACAATGCTTAATTGTTCAAAAATCAAGGAGACTAATTTCGTCCACTCTCTTGTCACTACATTAAAATTCACTAGAGTGGTGGCAGCCAACAAACTTTCTGACAATTTTAGAAAAATGGTACAGACATAAACAGCATCCATGACGACTGATGGAAGTCTGAATAACTGCCACAAGAGTAAAAAGGGATTCTCACAGAAATAAACCTTGTAAAAGATTCTCCCTTTTTATAGTAACAAAGTTGTATAACATTAGAAGACAAATAGACAGTTCCCCAAAAGAGACACTGTTCAAATAAAAATTGTGGTGCTCTGCAACTGGGCTCAAGCTGTAAAAGGCTCTTTGTTCACCAGATGGTTCAATTGCAACTCGGGATTGAATCGTTGCTGTTTAATTCTTTGGAGACTTCGTTTTGCGTTATACCTGAGGTTTTAATTATTATCTGTGACCATGTTAACATGTGACTGCTGAATACTGTGGCAATTCACCTTTAATTAAATTAACAACCTGGTTTCAAAGAGAAAATGTATTACTGAGACATGAAGGTAGGATCAAGGGTAGGTTAACCTTACAGAACAATTGGACCTCCAGAAATAAATACAAGTTCTTTCTTTTGCAGATTTTCTTTAAATTAAAGGCACTGTATGTTCATGTAAAAGCAAAATTCTGTGAATGCTGAAAATACAAAATAAAAATAGAAAGTGCTGGAGGAAACTTATCAGGTCTGGCTGCATGTTTGGAGAGAGAAACAGAGTTAATGTTTCAAGTTCAACAGTTCTTCTTCATAATAAGTTTGTGGATATTGTGTTGAGTGATCAGACAGATGGCATGGGGATGTCAATTTTACAAGTATTAGTTTGTAACTTTTCCTTCCCCTTTCAGTACAATACCCCTTTATGGATGGAAGACCAGTATCGTTATTGATATAATGATAAATATGTTAAATAGTCTTACTACATCACTGAACCGTGGGAAGAAACCAAGACCAAAAGAATTGTAAAATTTGTTTTTCCAAACTGGACACATCTCTGGAAAATTGAAGCATTTTGTTTCCTGACTCTTCCTCACGCAACCCTGATACTAAGATTGCTGCAATGAGACACTGAAATCCAGGCTCTGGTTGTCCCCTTGCACTTCAACTTCTTAATGTAGAATGTAGGCCTGTCGTGATGGCTTTTCTCCAATAAAAAATACCAGAAATCAACAGAATGCTCCAAGTAGATAGATGTCAGAAACGGTAAGGGGAAAAACAACAGTAATACTCCAATGATTTTCTGGCTGGTTTGTCATCACAGCAGTGACTGGAGGCTTGATGTTTAGCTCCATTGAACCAAGCAGCACGAGCAAGCAGGCACCTGCCAGCAGGGCACTTCCTGACTTCATTCCTGTTCTTTTTCAGGGAAATGGGATGGGGTCAAGGTTACCCACCTACATTCAAAAAGGAGAAAAGCAGTCCAACTAATACCAGATAAAGAAGGCTGACTGATTTTCTCGGCAGCATCCGAGGAGCAGGAAAATCGACGTTTCAGGTAGAAGTTCTTCATCAGGAATTTGAAACATTGATTTTCCTGTTCTTTGGATGCTGCCTGACCTGCTGTGCATTTCCAGCACCACTCTAATCTTGACTCTAATCTCCAGCATCTGCAGTCTTCACTTTCGTCTGACTGACTTTTCAGTTGACCTCCAGGTTCTCAGAGCTGGCAGCACTAGTTTAGCTACCCAGAGATCACCTCTCAGTAGCAGGTGTTCAGGAGGGAGGAAGAAGGCCATGCAGTGACTGTGCTTTGTTTAGATAACCTGTCCATGTGGGCTGCCATAGCTGCAGCTATGAGCTCCCTTGAAGAGGAACCCTTCACCACTCTCCCAATATGATGACCATCAGACATTAAAGGTTGTTTAGAAAGAATTCAGGCATATACTTTTATCGTCAGTGTTTTATTCCAACTGGCACATCACAAAACTCCAGCACAATGATGACTTGTTTCCCATTGATATTTTAAATTAATCTGTTTAGACTTGTTATGACATGCATCTGCTGTTGGTAGGACTTGTACCTTGAGGTAGGGACACTTCCGTTGCACCATAAGATCCCTTACTTGCTCCCCTATACATACACACAGAGTTCTCACTCAATTTTCCCTTCAATAACATTCAGCCATCTGCTCCTTAGTTCCATTTGGTCTCAGGAATCCCTGACAGATGCAACTAAACAATAATACAATACAGAAATACATTGGTGGCCTGTACGCAAAAACTATTAACTTAAATATAAAAAAGAAATTGGAAAGAGAGCTCTTTCATTTTGAAATATTCCTTCCAGTACCTTCCTTTCACTGCAGCTTGTTGTTACTTTCCAAGCTGGAAGAGTGCAGATCCTCCAGCTTTGAGAGTTTGCCCACCATACTTAATTGGCTGACTGGCCCACCTCTGGCCACTCCAGGGAAAATCACATTGTGTGACTATTTCCTCCACTGTTGTGGTTCTGTTCGCCGAGCTTGGAATTTGTGTTGCAAACGTTTCATCCCCTGTCTAGGTGACATCCTCAGTGCTTGGGAGCCTCCTGTGAAGTGTTTCTGTGATGTTTCCTCCGGCATTTATAGTGGTTTGTCTCTGCCGGAGACAGAGTGGTTAAATGCCGGAGGAAACATCACAGAAGCGCTTCACAGGAGGCTCCCAAGCACTGAGGATGTCACCTAGACAGGGGCCAAAACGTTTGCAACACAAATTCCCAGCTCGGCGAACAGAACCACAACAACGAGCACCCGAGCTACAAATCTTCTCCCAAACTTTATTTCCTCCACTATCAAGGCTTCTAACTCCATTGTAGTCTGATGACAGAGTTCACTAGTCTGTAGGAAAAATTGCATGAAAAAACCCCAGAGAATTGGCCCTTTTTCTCATTACTGGTGTGACCTTTCTGACAATGGAGATAATTTACATTCCAATACAAATGCACTCCCCGAATTTGAATAACCACCAGAATTAGATGCATGGCCAAATGCCTGCTGGTATCATGCAATTTAGACACTGAGATCTGCTTTAAAAGGCAACACGCATTTTTCAGTGATTTGGCTGGCTGGCTGGTTTGTGATGCAGAATGGTATCAACAACTTGGGGTTCAATTTCTACATTTGCTAAGGTTACCTTAAAGGATTCTCCTTCTCAACATCTTTCCTTGCTTAAGGCAGAGTGACCCTCAGATTAAACCATCAAACAGTAGTCTCTCTTATCAGACAGCAGCCCTATGATCTGGTAAGAGCATGGCAACTTTAACTTTATCTCTCATTAACCAGGCCATTTGTGACATAGAAGCTCAGATTTGAAGGAATTCATCAAAATGGAATCAAACACATCCCTTCGTTATTCTGTGGGGAAAAAAACTCCATCTCCAACATTGCTTGAAGCATCTTCATTTCAAAATCTCTGTACTCACAATCTAAATCATATCACCAATCAAATTCCAGATTATATTTACATTACCAATCCCTCTGAGTACTTTCCAGACAACAGCAGTGAGGAGGATGTTTGTATAAATCTGTTGTTGAATTTTGAAAAAAAATTATAAAACTTCAATTTTTTTAAAAATTAAAGTAAATAAAACATTTAGTGACTGAGCTGGTTGTGTTCGAAGAAGATCTCTGCAGTTACTGAAAGGAGATGCATACAACTTCATTAATTAAGGAAGACATTCATCAGTTATGAATGATAGGAGTGATGCCTCTCTGGTGTTTAATGTCTATGGAGGATACTAGGAAAAGGACTGCATTTTCTTTTGCTCTTTAAAAAATTCCCAATTAGTCATAAAATTTGGAGAGAGCTTCTTGTTTGTTTTTGTGTAATAAGCTTTTATTCTTTTGTCAAAAGAGTACTGACAGCCATGTGCGAATATGTTCAATGACTGACACCAGAGTAACAATGATTTCCACAATCACCTGATGAAGGAGCGACACTCCGAAAGCTAATGCTTCCAATTAAACCTGTTGGACTATAACCTGGTGTTGCGTGATTTTTAACCATAGTAACAATACAGTGTTATAGGATAAACCAATGGACAACCTTACCAGTACGAGGTATTTGTCTTGCATTACAAGGTATAGTACATTGTATGATAGCACTCAGTACAATGAGATATTAACCAGTTTTGCATAATTACAGCTATCAGGAACCAGTTTGTCATATCAATCTCTATCAAGACCTCAGTGCAAGAATAAAAAATGAGGTCTGCAGATGCTGGAGATCACAGCTGCAAATGTGTTGCTGGTCAAAGCACAGCAGGTTAGGCAGCATCTCAGGAATAGAGAATTCGACGTTTCGGGAAGGGCTTATGCTCGAAACGTCGAATTCTCTATTCCTGAGATGCTGCCTAACCTGCTGTGCTTTGACCAGCAACACATTTGCACCTCAGTGCAAGAATAACTGTTTTTTCACTGAAAGATTATGCTACATCATCAGACTGGGTGGAGCTAATGCAATGTCAACATGAACTCTTTTATAATTATTAGTTTATACAATAAGCCCTATCCAAGGCAATGGCTATGCCTCCACAGAAAAGTGTGAACAATGGCACAATGACTGATGTTAGGATACTGGCTGTTTAAGCTGCCATGTTATAATGGTGGTGCAAGTGGGAGCATTTCAGCTGCATTACATTGGTCAGTTTAGGTGATTTGGCTGGATGGCTGGTTTGCTATGCAGAATGGCATCAACAGCTTGGGCTCAATGTCTGCATTGGCTGAGGTTATCATGAAGGATTCTCCTTTTCAACCTCTTCTCTTGCCTGAGGCATAGACCACCTCCAGTGGTCTCTATCTTATCAAAGACCAGCCCCATGATCTGGTAAGAGCATGGCAACTTTATCTTTATCTCTTATGAACCAAACCGTTTGTGACATAGAAGTCATCTCCCTAATGGTGACCATAGCAGGGTCATAAACTTTGTCATTCCTCAGTTTGCAAACTCTCCTTGCTGAGGAGAAAGTGCAGATTTGAAACCTGAGTACTCAGAAACTGATTGTGTGCTACAAAAGGATCTCACTCTCAGTTTTCAGAATCATTAAAAAATATCCTGTGGATTCACTCTGGGTCTGATTAATAGTGCAGAACCGCAACAACTTGCATTTACATGCTCCTTCAATGCCATAATATTTCTCAATCTGCTTCCTAGGAGTAGTTATCAGACACACTGAGAGATATTAAGACAGGTAACAAAAGCATAGTCAAAGGGTTATTGAAGGAGCACCTTAAAAGAAAAAGAAAGAGTTGAATATGTTAAGGGAGGGAATTCTAGAGCTTAGGGCTCCAGCTCAGGTATGGAAATTGAAGATGTGAGGGAGGTTGAGATCTTGGATGGTTGTAGGACTGGGGTATTAAAGGGCTGATTAGCTGGGAATAACTGCTCACATGCAGGCAGAAAGTCATTCCATTAAAGGAACTTTATCATTCTAGAAATAATTGGATTTTGGGTTGGATTTTGCAGGGAAGGATCATAGCTACTTGACATCAATCAGGCAACAATCTGACAATATTCTTTCTGGCATAGTATCTCTCACACCTCAAATAGCTGCCATAATAGTTGGCAAATTTGTACCAATTTGCAGAGTGCCACAGTCAGGGGCTTCATTAGAGGGCTGTATGAAGGCTGAGGATTAATGGTTATTTTTCTTTAACCACAGCTGGTGATTTTTTTTACAATACACTTGGACCCGATTGTACAGGGCTGTGGCAGTCACTTATGTCTTTAACCTCAGTCCCACACTGGGAAAGAAAATTCAAACCCATGATTACTTTATTTGTCGTGCACAGTGCCTCCTGCTTAATTGCATACCATTGCAAGTTGGCATTATAAGCAATTGAGTGGCTGCTGATCCAATTATCCAGACAAGGAGCTCAAATGATCTCAATTCAATAGTGTCCTAGGGTCACATTGTGATTTATTTTTTGCCAGTAACAACCTGGAAGGTGAGTGTATCAAAAAGACTGTGAACCTGTGTTATTGGTGTAGCCTTCATTGTCTGCCAAGGTTGGTTTGGCATCAACTCCCTTGGTTAAAATTTGTTGCTTACCAGACGTAGCCTTGGCTAAGAGACAGCATTCCTATCTCTGAGTCAGAAAGATCATGGACCCGAGTACTACTCCAGAGACTTGAACTCATACCCCAGGTAGAGAAGGGCAGTAGAAGGGGATGGAGAGAAAAGGGAAAGAAGAGATCAGTAGTGCTGTACAGCAGGAGGTGCCGCTGTTAAGCTGAGATATAAACCAAACATTTTTGCCCTCTCATTTGGATGTAATAGGTTCCATTTGAAAAGAAGCAGATGAGTTCCCTTAGGGCAAAGGCCAATATCTCTCCCTCAAACTACATTGCTAATCATTATTTTGTTTGCAGCTTATCAGACTTTGGTCTGTGCAGTCTTGTTGTCACAATTTCAAAGTAATTAAACGTAAAGTGCTTCTGTAGACCTTGAAGACGTGCCAAAGCTCTATACAAATGCAACATTGATCTTTCTTATCAAGCAACATCAATCCAATTCAGAACCCTATGAATATATGAATTAGGAGCAGAAGGAGATGCTGCACCTCAAAACTGCATGGACTTTCAATTACATTACAGCTGTTCTGGGTCTCCTGTAAGTTTCTGTTGGAGTCAAATATGATTGTGAACCAAATGGCTAAGGTTTAGAACTTGACTTATGGACTCAGTTGCATCATATATCTTCCCTTAGTGCCCTTGGAGGAAATTAACTTGGTTTCCTGGTGTCCAGGTGACATCAGAAGACGATATGCCCCAAGTGAGATGTCTTCCTTGGCTGAATAATCTTTCCAATCTTAATGAGCTCTAAATTTGTCAATGTGTCAAGTTGAGTGCAATCTAGGGCTGGACAGTAACAACACATCAAAACATTGTTAGAACTTCGGCAAGAAGTGAGTACCAAATAGGCAAGTGGCATCTGAATATCGAATTCCACCCCCCCCCCCCCACTCCCCCACCCCAACTGGAAGGGGTTATAGTAGTTCACAGTTCATTTGTGGAACCAGTGCACAGATATTGCTTTCTCTGTGTCTGCAATTAGGTGTTTGGTATGCTTTCCTTTATTGGTCAGACTATTGAGTACAGGAGTTGGGAGGTCATATTGCGGCTGTACAGGACATTGGTTAGGCCACTGTTGGAATATTGCATGCAAGTCTGGTCTCTGTCTTATCGGAAAGATGTTGTGAAACATGAAAGGGTTCAGAAAAGATTTATAAGGATGTTTGCCAGGATTGGAGGATTTGAGCTACAGGGAGAGGTTGAACAGGCTGGGGCTGTTTTCCCTGAAGTGTTGGAGACTGAGGGGTGACCTTATAGAGTTTATAAAATCATGAGGTGCAGGATAGGATAAATAGACAAAGTCTTTTCCCTGGAGTGGGGGAGTCCAGAGCTAGAGGGCACAGGTTTAGGGTGAGAGGGTAAAGATATAAAAGAGACCTAAGGGGCAACTTTTTCATGCAGAGGGTAATACATGTATGGAATGAGCTGCCAGAGGATGTGGTGGAAGCTGGTACAATTGCAACATTAAAAAGCCATTTGGATGGGGATATGAATAGGAAGGGTTTGGAGGGATATGGATCAGGTGCTCGCAGGTGGGACTAAATAGGGTTGGGATATCTGGTCGGCATGGACAAGATGGACCGAAGGTTCTGTTTCGTGCTGTACATCTCTATGACTCTTTGACCCCCCCGAAGAGTATTCCACCCAGGCCAATTCCCCCATTACTCTACATTTACCCCTGACTAATGCGTGAACACTATTGGCAATTTAGCATGGCCAATTCACCTGACCAGCACATATTTGGACTGTGGGAGGAAACCGGAGCACCCGGAGGAAACCCACGCAGACACAGGGAGAATGTGCGAACTCCACACAGACAGTTGCCCGAGGCTGGAATCAAACATGGGTCCCTAGCACTGTGAGGCAATAGTGTTAACCACTGAGCCACCATGCCGCCTCACAGGGTAAGCATTTCTGGCATCATGCCATTATTTGGGAAGTCTGACTCATCGATCATCCAATCGAAGACCGGACCCAGTATGCAGAAAGAATGTGTTACTTTTTCCAGAGAGATAACACTGGGGCAGATGAAAAGCAATGAGTGATTGTCCTGACAGCTTGCAGACCCACAGATTTTCAATAATTAGGATTCCAACTTTCCCTGAAGGCACAGATACCAAAATCCTTCAAATGTTAGCAGATTTGGTTAAGAAATATTGTGACCCCTCCCCCCCACCACTACCACCACCCCAAGCCTTCTTTAATTCTGAGACACTATCAGTTTTATTTGCATTTCGAGAACCAGGGAAATCCATATCGGGACTTTTGACTAGATTAAGACGACTGGCAGAAGCATGTGACTTTAGTTTAATCTTTAATGAGATGCTGGGAGACCATGGGTATGTGGGATTAATGAAGTAACCATGCAAAACAGCCTACTAGCTGAAACCCAACTGGACTTCAAACTGGCACTAAAACTGGCTTTATCATCAGAAAATGCAGCATTTGGAACAGAAGAGTTGCAGGGTATTCCAAGGAAATGGACACCCTCGCCAGTCCGACTGAACTTGGGGAACTCCACTTGAGTGAAGCCAATTGCATAGCCCCACTGAGAACATATCTTCAGGAGCAGAGGGGAAGAAGTTGGAGAAAGAAGCTATGCATCTTTATTAGTGACTTGCTGCTTATTCATGCGATTTGGTAGTTGGCCAAAAATAACTGTGGTCGAGGTCACACCATGGCAAACCATCCCAAACAATCCATCTGCTTTCTCCCTCTTGTGAATGAACCGCAATCACTTCACAATGTCATATCAGCATTTCTACCTATTGACTTGTTACATTAATTTCACAATGAAACCTGCCTCCTATTTACATACAGTCTGACTCAGTCTGACTGATATATTTTAAAGAAGGAATTCAGTGTTGGTACAGATTCAGGAATAAAAGATCATTTCAAGTACAAAAAATGTAATTGTGACTCACGATTCATTGTCTCCTCCTACCACCATCCTACTGTATCCCTTATGACCATGTTGTACCCCTCCTCCACACCATCCACCATATATCTCAATCTCCTCCTTTCTTCCAGTCCTCCTACCAGATTTCTCATCCTATCCCTTAAGCACTTTGCTCCAGAAATATCCCTAATTGTCTCCTGACTCCAATTAACTGTTTGCAATCCTGTCCTTCTCAGATATTGTATTCCATTACTTGATTCCTAGCTGTGAGGTGGTGAGGAGAGAGGAAAGTTATGGCCAAAAGCACATTGTTCTATTTGAGTGGGTCGGGCTGGATTAAGACTGTGTTTGAGGGTCCTTCTTACTCCTAACTTTAAATCCATGGCCTAGTGTCCCCTATCTTTCTCTACAGCTTGTAATTTGCCTGAATCGATTCAGTTGCTTCATTCACTGGGCTTGAAAGTTTAATTAGGTAACCTAAATCTTCTCTCATAACTTAAGTTCCTCATACCTGGAATAACATTAGCATTTGCCGTTATTTTAATGATCTCTACAATCTATTTTATTGGAAACCTTAATCACCAATTCCATTCACCCTATCATAATGACACCGAAGTACATGGGGAGGGATAAATCATTGCTTGAAAATCAGGGTTACTACCATTTTGTTCACAATTTAGACATGTACAAGCAACCAGACAGTCTGTTCAGTGTCTCAGGGTCAGCAGCCCTGTCACAATCCTCTTTGTCACTTCCTCAGAGAGACCAAGAGAAATGGGAGTAAGTTATTCACATAATTAGCACAGACTCATAGGTTGCTCACTCAGATACAGAGTGAAGAAAAGATCTGGAATACACAGGAGGGGCTCTTGAAATGGCTTGACAGACTAAATGCATGATTGGCACTGTCATGCACTCTAGATGGACACAATCTCAGCCTCTATATTCATTTTAAGATATTGTAATGTCTTATTACCTCAAAACGTCCCTAAACACTTTGCTAATCAAGTACTTTTGAAGCTTTGTAATGTAAGAAACACAACAGGCAATTTGTGAACTGTAAATTCCCACAAGTAGCAATGTGATAATTGACACAATGATTTGTTTTAGTGATTTTTGTGGATGGACATGTATTAACCATCACTCCAGATAGCACTCCCCTGCTCTTCTTCAAAATGGTGAAGTTTTTTTATACCCACCTGAGAGGGTAAACAGAACCTCTTTTAATGCCTCATCTGAAAGAAGGCTCCTCCAACTGTGCAGCTCTCGCTTAGAACTGTACTGTATCATCCTGAATGCATCATGATAATGCACTCCAGTGTCTGGAGTGTGACGTAAACTCACAACCACCTGACTTGGTAGTGAGGTGTCCAGCTACGTGTCTAGAATCCTACCCTAGCTGAGATGTATTAAGAAAGCCAGATACAATGTTGTGGGCTAAGAAGAAGAATGATCAGACAGCACCTAATCACAATTCCTACTAGTATATGCTGCTCCTGCAAAATGGAAAGAAAAGCAGAAAATTCGATCAAGTTGGATTGAATAAAAATTATCCCAAGTTAGGAATTCAGTCAGCATAAATCGTGTTTGTGACATGCATTTTTAAAGAGAGTTGCTACAGTTGAAAATATTCTATCGTCTAACATTTTAATGGCCAACATTTATACATGCAAGGTAATCATTTTCTTTTGAGAAAGGCAAGTTTTAAAAGCTAGCTATATGGACAAACCATTGAAAGCTTTATTTCCTAAGATGAATGTTATTTTCACTCAGTTTAAACAATGAAGTCCAACAGGAGTTTTATGGTTTCCTGTATTCAGGATGTGATTGTGTTACTGTGCTTTTTGAAATGCATATGGTGCTTTCTGATACTGTTTCAGGTTCCAGCTGTGATGGAGCTCCTAGCCCACATCTACAGCTTCTGAGGATTAATGTTAGATGATGTGTAGAATCTGATGAGGCAGTTTAGAGCACAAATGGATTTGCAGTGTCAAACAGGACTTTTGCAAATATAGAAACTGAGGAAAAGTGGAAGCATGAAAATATTACTGAGAGTCAATAATTGACAGCTAATTCTCAGGCACTGAGGTGACTGGCTGCCCCACTCTCACCTTTCATGCAGATGCCACTTGTCTGGTTTAATCTACAGTCTTTTTAAAAATGCGCTTACAGCAATTTCTACAATGTATTCAGATATTAATATATTTCTATTTACAATAAGGTCCTCCCTACCATTTTATAAACTGACATATTCACCTGACGCAGGTTTGATGAATTCCCATTCTTAACCAATGTGACAATTCTGCCCCTTTGACAAGGTTATTTTGCCCTTGGTTTTTTTTTAAAACCAGGTGGTAAAGGCAGAGATGCCGAAATGTCTGAGAGGGGGACAATTAGTTTAACAATGGCAGGGGAGTGGCCAGTTCTCACAGTTCAGGGTTTTTCTAGTTTGGTTTAGTCGTAACAGTCAGAAGCTGCTGCAGTACAAAAAGATTCCAAGTTTCAGCAGATGGTTCCAGACTGGCTTTCTCTCTAAAATCTCTTTGAAAGTTGTCCCCTGCTACCTGTACGAACCTGTATTTGAATTTCCCTTTTCCCAAGGGGTGTGTTTATGGGATGTTACAGGAATTGGATCAGCTCCTTCGTTTAGTTGTAGTATCAAGTCAGTTGAGTTTTCAAATAATTAAGTTGTTCTAAATTCTGTTTTCTTTTGTTTGTGTTTCAATTGTAGTGTTTAAATAAATTCTATTTTTCTTAAAGCCAAGTGGTTTGACCAGCTGCATCACAGCTGGAATATCCACTTCAAATTTGCCTTTAAAGTAAGAAAAATGTTGGGGCTCGGCTATCTTCTTGAAATACTTTGAAGAGGTCTGGCCTGGTCCATAACACCAATCATAGGACTCAAAACAGTGAAAGAGGTTAAATCATGAGGACTGTTTAGACAGACTAAATCTGTATTCCTGTAAGCATAGAAAATTAAGGGGAGATTTAATTGAAATATTTAAGATGATTAAAGGATTTGATAGAGCATAGAGATAAACTGCTCCCACTGGTGGGTGAGTCCAGACAAGGTGGCTTAGTTTTTGAGAGTGAAAATCTTGAACTCTCTTCCCCCAAAAAGCTTTGGATTCTTGTGGTCAAAATTGACAGCAACACTGTAATATTTCCTTTTATCTCCTCTCCCCTCAATATCTAAGGCCCCAAAGATTCCTCCCAGAAACAGCTATTTAATTATACATCTTTCATTTGGTATACCATATTTGTTACTCACAATGCAGTCTTCTCCACATTATGGAGACCAAATGCAGCATTGGTAAACACTTTGCATTATAACTATCCTCAGTCTGCAAGCATTATCCTAAGCTTCCAGTTGCTTGACATTTTAATTGACCATATTGCACTCATGATCACGTTTCCTCAGTTTGTTGTTGTGTCCAGTGGACTTAATGTAAACACAAGGAATATATATGTTAGGAGCAGGAGTAGGCTATTCTACTTCTTTGAGCCTACCCAACCGTTTAATAAGATCATGACGGATCTGATCTTTGATTCCATTGTTAGTCAAGAATTTATCTACCTCTACATTAAAAAGTATTCAATCAGCTTGCCTCAATGGCTCTCTGGTGATGGGAGTTCCACAGACTCAACCCCTGAAAGAAAGAAGTCCTCGTCTTTGCTCTAAATTGGAGACCCCTTATTTTTAAATTGCGTTCCTTGGTTCTAGGATCTCCCACAAGAGAACTGCCCTTTCAGCATTGACCCTGTCAAGTTCCTTCATGATCTTACATCTTTCAATAAGATCATCTCTCATTCTCCTTCACAAGCAATAAAAATCCATCACACCAAAACTTCCCTCATAAAGTAATCCTCCCATTCTAACTATTAGTCAAGTTCACTTTTTATATCTTAAATAAAGAAACCAAAACTGCAGACAGTACTCTAGATATGGTCTCAGCAATATTCTATACAACTGTAGCAAGCTATTCCCACTCTGATATTCCAATCCAATAAACAAAAACATTCTACTTGCCTTTTTAATCACTTGCTGTACCTGGATACTAAATTTTTATGACTGTTGCACTAGGACACCCAGATCCCTCCACATCACTGAGTTCTGAAATGTCTCTCTACTTAAATAGCATGCTGCTTTTCAATTTTTCTTTCTATACTGAAAGTCTAAAGTTCATATTTTTCCACATTATATTCCATCTGTCAAAATTTTGCACGTTCATTTTTTTGTCCAAATCCCTTTATGTTCTTTATGTCCTCCTGATAATTTACTTTCCTGTCTATCTGTGTATCATTATCGAATTTAACAACCTTACATTTAGTCCCTTCATCCAAGTCATTTATTTAGATTGTAAATAATTGAGAACCCAATACTGGTTGTCTGTGCACACACTGTCGCATCCTGCCAACCTGAAAATGAAATCTACTCACCTACCCCCTGCTTCCTATTAGCTAGCCAGTCCTCCATCCATGCCAATATGCCATGTTTTTGCATGGCAATCTCTAATGTGGCAACCTGTCAAAAGATTTCTGGAAATCTATCTACAGTATATTCACTGATCCCCTTTAACTAGAATGCTTGTGATTCCCTAAAAGAACTTGATTATATCAATGAAATGTGGCTTTCTTCCTCAAAACCATATCGACTCGGCCTGATTTCATTAAAATTTCAAAGTGCTTCACTACAACCTCCTCAATAATAGATTTCAATACCGTATCTTCTACTAGAGACACTCAATGAGTTCAAAAATTTCAGGCAATGAACTTAGTCCCCCAGTTTTGTTTTCTCTTGTTATGTGTGAAATGCAGGGAAATTCTGATGAGTCAAAGTTAGATAAGCTGAAACTCAAATTGTGGTGACACTGTCAGCCATTCCTGCCAGCAGAATAGGATCCAACAGTAGGATAGGCTGAAGCTCCAAATCAGTAAGTCCAGAGTACTTGAACTTGTGCATATTTATCATATGACTGTGCTGCCTACTGGAGGGATGTTAGATTAGATTAGATTAGATTACTTACAGTGTGGAAACAGGCCCTTCGGCCCAACAAGTCCACACCGACCCACATCTTTGGACTGTGGGAGGAAACCGGAGTACCCGGAGGAAACCCAAGCAGACACGGGGAGAATACTCCACACAGTCGCCTGAGTCGGGAATTGAACCCGAGTCTCTGGCGCTGTGAGGCAGCAGTGCTAACCACTGTGCCACCGTGCTGCCCACTTTAGGTTTTGCTAAAGCACAAAATCATGGCTAAGCCTGCACCAATGGTTGCAAAGTGGTCTTGCCCACATCCTGAATGAATGTGCACCAACATACACTTTAATGCAGTTGAAACAGTACTCTTTTACCATTGTTTTTAAAACCAGATCACTCTTTAATGTTATGAACATATAAATACAAAAGAGGAGCAAAATTGGATGATTTGGCACCCTGGTCTTACTCCACCATTTAATGTGATCAGTTGGTATTTTGATTCCCACATTCCACTTTACCTCAAAGATCCTCGAGTCCTTTACCTAACAAGAATCTAGCCTTCTCAGGCAGAGATTTTCAAAGTCACACAACACTCTGAGAGAGAAATATTCTCCTCATCTCTGTCCTGAAAGGGTGACCTTTCGTTTTAAAACACTGACCCTCAGTCAGGATTGACCCAAAAGAGGAAATATCCATTTCACTTTCACCTTTTCAAAACCATTTAGGATCTAGTACATTTCAATGTGTATTTTTGGATGGAATTTTAATCCTTAGCCTAATTAACACATCTTGAATACAGAAAAGATCCAATTAGGAGTTCTTCTTTCAACACCACTGTCAGAAAAACATAACTAGTAATTCACTTCACTAAGTATTTGTGGGGCAAGACTTTGTGCATACTGGCTATTATGGATGCTGGTTAGCTCAGTTTGTTGGACAGCTGGTTTGTGTTGCAGAATGATGTAAACAGTATGGGTTCAGTTCATGCACTGGCTGAGGGTACCATGAAAGTCCTGCATTCTCAACCCTGCCTCTTGCCTGAGGTGTAACGAGCCTCAGGTTAAACCACCACCAGTTGTCTCTTTCTCTCTCTAACGAGAAAGCAGCCTTCTGCTGCTCTGAGACTGTGGCAAAGTTACTTAACATTGAAGCTATCAATGCATATCATAAGTAGTACCCTGAAAGAGAATGCCCTAGGAATGTGATACGATGGGAAGTAAATTAAAGTCCTTTCTTTCTGAAGGGAATAAATTAAATATACTTTCAAAAATTACATCTAATCACATCAAGGTCAACATTTGTAACTGATTGTTCAAATGGAAAATGGTTCCTGTGCATTCCAGGTTCCCATCTGTGCTGAGGTATCTGACTTCAGCTGAAGTAGCACAATGGCTACAATTGGCTTTCGAAGCTGAACTCAATCTTGTTTCATACAAAGTAGATGTGGAGTGGTTGACTCTTTCTCTTCCACAGCTTGCAGCAGAGTTCAGCCTTGGTGGCCCTCTTAGGTAAGTTTCCTGGTCTCTAGTTTATTCAGCTATTTACAGTTCTAATGATTGAGGAGTACCTTAGCTGACAGTCTTTCACGTACGCAGGAGTGAACATAGTAATCACAGATGATTAAATTCACTAATTTCTCCAACTGTCTTGGATGTGATTGTTTATCATCTGCCCATAAGTAAAAACAGCAATATGTGTTAACACATTAATGAAGTCATTCTTGCACAAAATATCAAAGCATAGTGGTTACACGACTGGACTAGCATCCCTGGAAGCTGTGGACTCAAATCACAACACGAAAATAAATCTGAAATTTTGGACTTGCATCAAAAACTTGACCTTGGACCATTTGGAACGTAAGACCTGACTGTTTCACTCATGTTATCTATAATTCATGTTGTCTTACCTATAAAGGACTGTAGTCCACAATGCGTTGATGACTCCTAATGCCAGAAGTAGCTAAAAAGCACAATAATTACAGTCATTCAGGGAGAAGGGCTTATACCACCATCTCAGCAAAAGTGATAATGTCCCTATCTCTGAGCCAGTAGGCCTGGATTCAAGTACCACCTATTCTCAAAGTGTGTTACAACATCTCTGAAAAGATTGATTAAACAATATCTGTAATTTAGTGTGACAAGTGAAACAAAATATGAAAACGTGACAAAGTATATCCAAGCCCACAATTAACAATTGAGATTGCTTTTCAGTTGGGATTCTTATCATGTACAATACCTGTGTTAAAATGTTTGCTAAAATCTATTTTTATCCTACCCATACAAAGCTGTCGGTGATGAGAAAGAGAAACTCAAAGGGATTTAAAGAAGAACAGAGAGACAGATTCCTTTCTGATATATGTGAAGTCCTGAGTGTCATAGAATGCTGTGCAGTGAGAGTCTCTGGTTCTTCAAAGTATTGATCTGACTACACGTTACTTTTTCTCCTTTTTTTAACCATTCATGCCTGGAAGATACTTATTTTAGTTAGGATGAGCTCAATAGGTGCCAGAACAAGGTCAGCCAAAAGGTCCGACTGTGATGGCAAGGATTTAACAGTAGGTGGGGGTGAGAGGCATTATAATTGACCCTGTCATGTTATCATCCAATCTGCAAGCAAATGCACAAGCTTTTCAACAAGGGGTATCAATGGTCTAGTTCCCTCCTCCTCAGCACAAGAAATAAAGGTAAATTGTAACATTCCATCTGCTGTTTTAGCTGAGATTAGCTAAATCAGCCACAGAAAAGAGTCTTTACAACATTTTGACTTGCATGAAACTGTACCACACCAATCAGTGAATACCCATAAAACATCAGGGGAATTGCAAACTGGTTGGCAGCAAATGTTTTTCTTTCCTCTACTTCACTGTGAAATTTCAGTGTGTTTCACAGTGATTACTTCAGTCAAAGACAGTTTTACTTCTGTCAGAATATATATGAAGGAATTGCATTACACCAACACATTATGCAGGTATTTTTAAGCTATTAGTATTGCGGTAAATATTGCTGCTCTCATATTTATCATAATACTGCAGTAACTTTGTTGAATTTTTGAAATGCATACTTTCTTGCCCATGTGTGGAATACCAAATACAAACCTGTGACATCCTATTCCAGAATTAGTCAGGCTACCATACTAAATGTACCTCCAAATTTCAATAATGAGTTCTCCACTGACTAAATGGACTTAAAGATTACCTTAAGTAATACTGAGGGTAAAAATGAAGATCCCAAGGTGAATTCCAGGTTAACTCCGCCAGAGTATTAGTACAGATGCCACAACCAGGCTTGAAAAAAGAAGGAAAATCAGCCAGGGATCACTATTCATAATGTCTGCTGTTTATCTCAGGAAGGGACAAGGCTTTTAGATTGGGAAATAGATAGACAAGAGAAGCATTTCTTAATGAACACTAGCACAATAAAAGTAACTAGAAATGGAATAGAGCCTCTTCATCCAACTCTCTTTGAAACTGATGTGCTGATGAAACTACAACTTTAAAGCTTCCTGCTGAGCCAACTGTCCAGGCGGAAATGCCAACCCATCAAACAGCTGGTCCTGTTCTGTTTCTGATCCAAGTGGTTGATGTGAGTTGACAAGGCACCCTCAAGAAATACTGTCCTCGAACTGAACTCTGACTGTCACTAATGCAGCAAGCAGCAGCAGAGAAAAGGGGTCAAGAGACAGTAGGGACAATGGAAACAGGAGCATTCTTCTGATGTTAGATTGGAGTTGAAGTGCACGTTGTAGACAAAGCTCCCAACAGTGAAAGTTGCTGCACTTGACCTAGAAGTTAGTAATGAAATCAGATAGAACGTATTCAGTGTTTTCATTCTCTGCTGCTCCTCATGTTTACGCGCATTGCTAAATATAATGCATACTACTGCTCACTATGCTGCATAAGCAATCCTCACCACAAACAACCAAGATGAATGAGTCTGTCTGCGCCTTAGTTGGATTAGGTTTGCTGCCTAGGGTAGGGATTCACAAGGATGTTTAGTGTGGTATGGTAGAGGGAGACCATTTGCTAGTCAATGAGGAGATGCTCTTACACTAAAATATTTCTTGTTTAAGCCATGTTAGCAACAAAGTACAAGCTACACGGATGTTAAAGACACTGTTACAGAGACTTAGAAAAGGACCTGAATGGTAGGACTTAGTCCTTTAAAATCCCAACCTGTTCTCCAACTAGGTCTAAACTATATCTCATTGTGCGTGGTACTTAATACACTCCTCAGTATTTTTAACCTTTATGCAACAGACAAAGGCATGAAGAACAACTGAGAAAGGCACTGACTAAGTTCTCTAGAATAGCACCTAGATGTTAGTCAATATGCTTAAACAGAGAAACGAAAAGCGGGTGGGATTAACCAAGAAAGGCAGCAATAGCCCAAACAAAAATGATTATTTAAATAAACAGCTCTGTTTCACAATCCGGAACTCTGTTCAAACCAGTCCATGTAGTAGGAATTGTTGACAATGTGGCTGTGGAAGACAGGATGGCTGTATCTTAGCTTTGAGTTCTAATGTGTCCTTTGCAATTGTAGAGAATGAATTGAAGCCTCATCTCCTTCGCTTTCAGTGATATTCTGCTCCATAGATCCCAGCTATCTAGTCTAAAATAAGAGGTGCCAATGATTTAGCCAGTAACCTTCATTCACAGCCCAGAAAAGGTTCTGTTGCAACCCCATGGTTGCCTTCCAAATGTCTAAAGTTAAAAATCACACAACACCAGGTTATAGTCCAACAGGTTTAATTAGAAGCACACTAGCTTTCGGAGCACCGCTCGTTCATCAATCACCTGATGAAGGAGCGTCGCTTTGAAAGCTAGTGTGCTTCCAATTAAACCTGTTGGACTATAACCTGGTGTTATGCGATTTTTAACTTTGTACACCCCAGTCCAACACCGGCATCTCCAAATCATTCCAAATGTCTAGCTGAGTCTGGATTGCCTGCTTGTAATTCGCTACACACCATGACAGTATCTTCGCTTTGTGTGTGCAGATTGTAAAATTACTGGCAGTTACAAGAAGCTGCAATTCAATCAGAGATCCAGGACTCACTGAAGTGAAAAAACAAAGCACATGGAATTTATGAATGTTGGCAACTCCAAAATTAAATGACACCCTCTAACTCGCTCCCTTGTTACTTGATACTTTATGAAACAGAAATTTTCATATATTCATTTTGCATGGCAGTAGCTTCCATTATTGCTTTTTGTCCATGGAGTTATTTGAATGTATTTCAGAAGTCACACCAGAGTCTGTTGGAATTACACAAATACAGGCAAAGAGTTCAATAAAAAACACACAGGCAATACTTCAACTAATTTAATGATTTCCATGCCAAGGTCCCCGGACCAGCAGTGAACTGAGATGATCAGATTTCTGAATTAACCCTTTGTTGACTTATTAATACATTCTTTCCTCTTCTGTATGATCATGTCTCATTGATGTCTGGACCCACTAATTTATAATCAAATTTGTGTCTCATTTATATCAAATCAGCTCAAACCTTTGCATTTGTAAAAATGCAGACATTAGAATTGAGCAGATACCTGAGGTACAAATCAAATACAGGGTCAGTGCATGGATAAATGAGGAACTACAAAGGACTATTGAAAAGAGCAACCAAATATAGAAAATACTACACTTAAAAGAATCGACAAATATCTTTTACTCTCTGCTGCTGGATCATTTGCAGTTGTACTGAGGTTTGCAACATTAAAAAGACAAAAGAAAATTATTTTTAAAAAAAGCATTTTGTATTGTCTGGCAATGCTTCTCACATGAGACTTGTGCCAATGTGAAAAGCCCAAGTAATAAACTAATGCAGAATCACATTTGGGCTAGGAGTCAACTGGCTCTCATTAAAAAGTTCCTATTATACAGACTTGTATGTTTGTGGAAAATATATGTTATGATACAGAACAAGACTGGTCATTTACAAAAGGGGAACATAATTGAGGGAATGGAAGGATTGGACAATAAGAAATGATTCTGTAACTTGGGCATGTTCACATCAGCAAAGGTTGAGAGGTGGTATGATTTCTGTTTTCCAAATTTGAAAGTAAATCCACAGAACAGACCACAGCCAGTTGGTTCACTCTATCTAGGACAATGAAACCAGAGGACATGGCCTGTGAGTGAAAGAATAAATTCAAAACAAATCTGGAGAATATTATTTCACTGAACACGTTGTCAATCTATGGAAACAGCTAGTATTGATTCAATCAAAGATAAATCACATGCATTTGTTTCATGAAACAATATTTTGGGATTCAGTTTCCACATAGAAGGGAATCTAAAAAGTAAATTTACCATGTGGTGAATATAGGATGCTTGGGAGGAACAGGTGACTTTGATTCTGTGATTGCCAAACCTTTCCAATACTGGAACATTTCTAATTTTCTTGTGACATGTCTAGTGATAGAGATTGATTCCTATGATTATTCAACAACTCCATTACCATTGCATTGAGCCTCTACTGGATAGATAGAAAGCAAGCTTCAATTGCTTGTCTGACAATTCCAATGTACCTAAGGGCTTACTGTTTGCAAGACTCACCCACGCCAATCTAAAATAACTAAGAATATCACAGAAGTCATTTTTCAGAGAGTGACTATAAGCCAGGAAGTTAATTTTTTTTCCCACCAGTCAATTCCCCTAAGAAAAAGTTACTACGCCATGCAGTTATATATAACAAATTAAACATTTAAATAAATGTCAAATTTCAATTGTAATGTGTATATATTCTGTAATATGTCATCATTCAAATTCAGAGGGAAAGCTTGAATATGAACATTGGCTTATGTTGATTTAGCAAAACATTACTGTAGAGATATGTAGTACAGGAGGAAAGGTGCAGTGGCCTTTTCTTCATGTTTCATTTGTATTTTGGCTTTCAATATAAAACACCCACATACCCCTAACAGATAAACAGTGAAGGGTTGCTGCATCATTTACATGGACAGAGAAAAAGCTGCCGAGAAAAAGCTGCCAAGAAAATGGCTCAGGTTGAAGCATCAACAATCACCCGAGGATCTGCCCTTGAGCAAAGCACACATGAATGAACAAATGAAATATGATTTGAGAAAATATTTCTTTAATTATCTCATGAACGACAAGAAAAATACTGAATTATTTCTCAGAAACTAGTGAAAACAACACGCCTTGTTTCCTGAGCTCATCTTTAAGAAACATCTTTCCAAATTCTATCAGTTGAAAAATACTTACTTCTTCCAGCACACCCACCTCTTGCATCAGAACAATCTCTGATTCACCAATAGTACAGCTTTGCTTTGTATTTTACAGAAGTTAAGGTCTCCAGGGAAGCCTCAAGAATAAGAACATAAGAAATAGCAGCAGCAGTAGACATCTGGCTTGTCAAGCCTACTTCGCCATTCAATAAGATCACAATTGATATTTTCGTGGACTCCAATCTGCCAATATCTATAAAAGGATTCTGATTCCTCATCCCTTCATAACCATCTTACAGGCATCTTTGAAAACTGCTGGCTGAACTTATTAATTACAAAATGCAGTCAATAACCTAGTAAGTTAAGAAAGTGAATTCAATCTCTGGTCATAACACAGAATCAAGAAATGTAAACAAGGACAATTTGGCCTACTGAGTAATATAAAACCAAACATAAGAAATTTATGAAGGAATGAGAACAAATCTTTACACAGTTGTATGCCTATGTATTGCAGTTCGTGAATGAAGCAGGTAATGATGAGAGGTACACTAAACAGATGGTTGAAGGTGATAAAGAAATGGGTCAAGACAGCAAGAATATGGCATTGGAGTACTAGTTATGTAGAAGATAAACACCACACAATATGGATGGGCTGGGCAAAATGGCCTGTTTTGGAGTTCTAATTTCTACATAATCTAGTGGCTCAGGTTCACACCTCAAGCTAAGTTAGACAATTTGAGCTGAGACATTAATAAGGGCATCAGAAAGCCAGGGTTCTTGACCATGAACCAGTCTCTCCTGTACATGAGTACCTGAGTGAAGACAGGATTGGGATCAATTGTGATGCCTTCTATGTTGGCATTAGGATTACTGCATTGTGAGATCCTAGACAAAAGAGAAGGCATTACAAATCCATGAAATTATACTGCAAGAGTCAGCATCTTCTGGGAGAGTTGGGGGAGAAAGCTGCCTTTCTTTCCTTAGAACAGGGTGATTGGGAAAAAAAAAGCAACGCAACATGACAATTAAAACTAAAGAGATTTACTTTGTTCTATAAATTCATAGTATATTACAGACTAAACAATGTTAGTGCTGTTTATTTTCTTCATTGTTTTATAACATGCTGAACAAGTCGTTTTGAAGGAAGCTGATGAAATTTCATGACTGAGGCAGACCGATGGAGAATAAAGGTCTACTGGGGTCAGAACTAATAGCCTCAAGCAAAGATGGAAAGAGAAGGCACAGGCAACCCAGGCAACAGCTGAACTCATAGATCAGTACAGATTCATAGAAGGCATTGGAGCCTTGCTGTAAAAATCCTCAAGCAAACACAAAAGCATCAAATAGGTGACCAAGAGAACAGTCTGAAATCATATAGCTCATCAATGTGTCTTCTTCATTGCACCCTCACTGAGTAAAAATCAAGTCTCATACAGCTCATTCTTTTCAGGACTGCTAAATCTTGAAACCTCTGCCCTACCTCAGTGTTTGTACTCTCTAACAATCACAGAGTTTTCCCAGAACCCAATTTTATCATCATTTAGTCATTATACTTTCATTTACAAATCATTACAATGTATTTACAACACAGCCATTCAGCCCAAGTCAATACCAACACAAGCCTTCTCACACCCCCTTTCATCTAATTCCATCAAAATGTCCTTATGGGCACTATTTACTTCTGTATCTATCTTCCCCTTGTTAGAGATAGTCCCTCCGGATCAAGGATGGTGTTGTCGGTCCAGAGATGATTCTGTTGCTGATGTTCCAGGTTCCAAACTTCATTCTGAGGGGATGAAAGTTGCCTCTGCTTCAGTATTTTTAATGTAGAGAAGTCATCACTGCAAACCTGACAGAGCAAGAATTTTGTCCATTTGCAAGGATATCCAGGACCACTCTCTGCTGCATGGATAAGGACTAACAGACAAACATTGTTGCTCATAACTTAAGGTTTCTCCCAATCTGGCCTGGATCACACAGTGTCATCAAGGTCCAACTATCTACCCCCACCATCACCCCCACTGAGGTTTTGTCCCACTCTGATCTTAGTCCCATTCTCCCTCAGACCCTCATCCCCACCCCACCCCAACCCCAGATCCTGAGCTCTCACTCCACTCATTCTTTCACTCTACCTCTCACATTCCCACCCACCACAAAGTGTCCTTGAGGTTTCTCCCACTCTGATCCATACTTATCAAACATTGTTCTTTTTTCCTTAACTATTCCTCATTAATGGTTCATCTTGTATCATACTTGCTTCAATACTGTGGGCCTTTGGATTTATAATCTCAACCATTTCTTTCAAGTTAGGAAATAATTTACTATTGATAAATTTCTTACACACTCAAAATGTTTAGTTAAGATTAGATTCCTTACAGTGTGGAAACAGGCCCTTCGGCCCAACCAGGCCACACCAACCCTCAGAGTAACCCACCCAGACCCGTTTCCCTCTGACTAACGCACCTAATACTATGGGCAATTTAGCATGGCCAATTCACCTGAACTGCACATTTTTGGACTGTGGGAGGAAACTGGAGCACCCGGAGAAAACCCACGCAGACACAGGGAGAATGTGTAAACTCCACGCAGACAGTCACCTGAGGCTGGAATTGAACCTGGGACCCTGGTGCTGTGAGGCAGCAGTGCTAACCACTGAGCCACTGTGCCGCCCTTTACTTGGGTTTACTATCAATAGAGACTCTGCTTTCTTTCTAATCATGGTTAATCCCAATGGCTCGATTAAAGGTACAATTCAATACAGTAAAAAGTCAGGAGAGTTCCAGATTCAATTCCTGTGTAATCTGATCTCAATGGAATGATGAATTGGATCATTATAACTGGTTAAATCACTCAAGGTTAGGGTGAAAGAATACAAGGATGAGAATTTTAGAGTTGAGCCAGTTAAACAACTTTCCAAAATTCACTTGTTGGATTCACATAGGCACGGTGCCTGAGGGCAATTGTACCCCAGCCAGAGTAAGTGGCATCAAGAGAAATATAGAGAGAACATGTGAGAAAGAAATGAAATATGTCAGATTATTATGGAACATCAACTCAAACTGGGTACATCATAAAGGGACACGAGGGGAGATTCCAGAAGTATTGTTTTAAGTATTGATGCTTCACTGAAAATTAGTCATTGATTCATAAATAACTTAAAGACCTGGTGTGTCAGCTACATTCACCTGCTGTAATTTAGAATAATTCACCAGCTACCTGTAGGAGAGAGCTGGCAGGAGACAGAGTGTCCATCCTGTGGCTGACATTTTGATCTCTGTAGGGTGCCAGACAGTGAAAGTTCCACAACACCATGATCAGTTGATAAAATATTTATTCTGTTTTCTTCTTTCTTCCATATTAAGAGATGCAATAAGCACAGGTGGAAGAGGGAGATCAAAGCTTTCACTTAATTTTGTAATGAAAATTTCTGATTTTTTTTTCTGAAGCTTGTTCTCAAACGTTGACACAGTAGAGAAACAAACAGGATTCAGACTAATTGGATTTGAGATGCACAAATTAGGCTCACTCAATGCATCACCTCACTGGAACTGAACCATATTTTCCAATCAATGCCACATTTTAATTCTCAGAATCACAGAATAACACAGCACAAAGGGAGACCATTCCACCAAGTGTGCCCATGTCAGCTCTATAAAATGGCTATCCAGTTATTTCTATTGCCCAGCTCTTTTCCCATACTATTACAAATGTCTCCCCTTTGAACATTTGTCCTATTTTCTGCTGAAAGTTTTTATTAGAGAAGCTTCCACCAACTGTTTAGACACTGCATTCTAGAGCATAACAATTCTTTATATGAATACTTTTTCTCCAAACTCCCTCTGCGATCATTGTAAACCCCTGTCTTTTTCTCACCAACTCTTCCACCATCAGAAGCAGTTTTACCTTATTTTCTAGTAACTTCATATGAGTCCTCTTTGGATCTAATACTAGCATAATATTTGAGCTTGATGCCTCTATTTAAACAGCCAAGGGACTCATGTGCCTTCTTAATAACCCTATCAACTTGTCCTGCCATCTTAGAATTTTTGTACATACACCCCCACATCCTTCTGCTTTTGTTCAATCCCTTTAAAATTATATCTTTTAGTTTATATTACCTCTTCTCATCGTTCCTTCCAAAATTAATCACTATCTGGCTATTAATTTCATCCATATGCATATATCCTCCTTATGTTTGTTATTATCCATCTAATTATTAATACATTTCTGAGTTTTGTGACATCTACAAACTTTAAAAGCAAACCCAAATCCAGATTATTAATACAGATTGAATGTATACATTCTGTGGTTGTGTATTAGTGGAGGTTCCTGATCTGTGTGAAGTTAGTACATATCACTGAAGTGCAGTGGGCCTCAGCAACCCTGGGTCAATGGCTCTCCACTTGATCATTTTTCATTGACTCCTGAGTTCTTTTGGTTATTATACTCTTGCCTATTATTAGCCACTATCCCCTACCAACCTCCATAAATGCCCTGACATACTGTAAAAGCTCACATTTGAAGCCTTAATAAAGAATAGCACTTTTCACAACTTTGGATATTCCCAAGCATTTCATAATGAACTCTATATTTTTTAAGCATAGTTGTGTAATACAGGGAAATGGAACAGCCAATTTTCAGACATAAAAACCCCATAAACAGAATTAAGAGCTTTGATTAAGTGATAAGTATTGGTCAAGATATCAGCAGAACTCTCTGTTTTTCTTCAAAATAGCATCTTGGCTTTTCTTGAATCCAGTAAGAGGGTAGCTGAGCTTCTGTTTAATGTCTCATCCAAAACCACTGCCTCCATCAACAGTGTACAAGAGCACAGCCCACACTCTTCTGATGGAGGAGAAGAGTGCTACCCACACATGACAAATGAAAGAAAAACATCAGCGATATGACAGAACAGGTCCATGAGTTTCAAGGGAAGTAAGTTAAAAAACAGAAAGATAAGCCTGCCATGCACACAAAGGTGCAATGTATAGCTCAGATGCATGCTCCATGCCTCAGTGTGGGTCATAAATATACTTAATATGATGCCAGGTTCTAGCTGTGCAGAGAGGAAATGCTGCCGTCATCTGTTCTATTTTTGAGAGTATTGCTGTTGAAACTTTGATTGAGTTGTCTGTATTCTAGATATACTTCATTTGCAGAACGTCATACAACTAAGAACTTTTATTGATTTCACAAAATGACAAATATATATAAAGTGAAATGCAAAAACTAAACCAAGGGTTAGAACTATGCTGGAGCTTTTTCAACAAACTTATAACTCAGCACCACATAGATGGAAACAGTTCTAGCCCATTACCTGACAAGGACAATCAGAGCCAAGCAAAGTCCAAAGCATGCCTCCAGTGAAAGGATTCATTATTTTTGAATCCCATCCAATTCCAGTCAAATGTTCCATGCTATGAAACTCTAATTTCTGAAATCATTCCCCACTTTCAATGGCCTCTTGGAGATTATAACATGACCCAAAATTTACATAAAATTTACAGCACACAAACAGACCATTCAGCCCAACTGGCATATGCTAGTGTTGTTGCTGTACATTAGCTTCCCCCAAACACTACTTCTATCTCACCTCATCCACATATCCTCTATTAATTTCTCCCTATTGTACATAATTCACCTTGATTACTCTATATGGGTGATGTTTCCCATTTTAACCACACAATGTCTAAGTAAGAGCATGCTTTATCTCTGTATTTTTGCTCAGAGTGGTGATAGACCCTTTAGCTACACAAAACTGTAAATGTATAATCATGTCTACTGCAACCATGCTTTTAACAAGGACTCTCTCATTCTCAAATTTTAAGTTGTCTTTCTGAACAAAATGAATTTATCCTTTCCGTTCTCAGGAAGTAACCAGTGGGCGGCACAGTGGTTAGCACTGCTGCCTCACAGCGCCAGAGATCTGGGTTCAATTCCCACCTCAGGCGACTGAGTGTGGAGTTTGCACATTCTCCCCGTATCTGTGTGGGTTTCCTCCGGGTGCTCCAGTTTCCTCCTACAGTCCAAAAATGTGCAGGTTAGGTGAGTTGGCCATGCTAAATTGCCTGTAGTGTTAGGTGAAAGGGTAAATGTAGAGGAACGGGTCTGGGTGGGTTGCACTTCAGTGGGTCTGTGTGGACTTGTTGGACCGAAGGGCCTGTTTCCACACTGTAAGTAATCTAATCTACTATAAATAACACAGATCAGAGTTATACTGTGAACTTTATGGCATTGTGTGACTTATATGTTCACCTAGGACCCACACATGAATATAATTGCCTAATAGGTTCTCTGCCAACAAAACTATGACTCAAAATTAAATTTATGAAGTTCTCAAGAAATACAATCACCCATTTGGAAACTATTAACCATAACTCTGCAGAAGTTTGGCTCAGTTGGCAGTCCACTCTAACCTCTCGAGCAAGGGTTATGGAGTTTAAATATTCAGTATTGTACCGTGAGAATGCAACACCCTTGAAGATCTTGCCTTTCAGAGGAGATGGCAAACTGCAGCTGTTGTCAAGCCAAAACGACATTCTGCCAATCACACAAATGAGCAATGAGTATATGAATTTCAGTGCAAGTGAGATGCATGTTGGTCATATGTCCCAAAGGCTAACAGATCATATCAAGCCAGCACGTGCCTTTGGCTGTTTCCATCACGGAAGGAAATGACCAACTAGTGTGTGCTGGCAAAACTCTCAAAACTGTCTAACATTAGATGTGATGCTGTAGTTGAACAACACACACTGGATAATCTGGAAAATCAATTTAGGATTGTCAGTCAGGCTCACAACGTGACACATTTACATGTACTCCAAGATACATCTAATAGCACACTCTGATCTTTGCAGACAGAAAAAAACTTGTACCCTTCTAGGAAGGATTTAGAGGGATATAGGACAAATGGTGGCAAATGGGACTAGATTAATTTAGGATATCTGGTCAGCATGGACAAGTTGGACTGAAAGGTCTGTTTCCGTGCTGTACCTCTCTATGACTCTATGATTCTAAATCACCTAACAATTTAACAATGAGGACATCATTAAATGGTAACAAAGATGATAACTGGGTTGAAGTAGAGGATGAATTAGAAATAGTTAATTTACTAAATGATTACTTCCTGGGGGTTTCACAAAGAAACTGACTGCCATCATTGATGCTTTTGTGATTAAGTAGCAATAGCTGAATGTCATTGACTTGGACTCAGGTTCAATAAGCTTAAGACCATAAAGTTGTTAGGAGACACTTGGGACAATATCAACAATCACTGGGTGGGAGCCACAGAGCACACAAGAGATCTCTCTGGATTCAGAATGAGCTAACAATGTACTTATTTTCGAGAAAAGTGACAAAGCAAACCCAGCAAACTACAGAGCATGAGTTGTACATCAGTAATTGGAAACATAAATCATAAACCACCGAAAAGCATTTAGATAGCAATAACCTCAGCAAGAGCAGACAACAGGGGTTTCTGAATGGACTGATTCTGCCTGACTCACCTTCTTGGTTTTTTAAAAATCCATTTGTAGTGAAGTTACTGAGGAAGAAATATTGACAAGGATACCAGAATCCTATTCTTCAAATAGTACCAAGGGACCTTTCATATTCAGTTCAGAAGACGAGCAGGACCTCAGTTTAATATTCCAGCTGACCATTATGACAGCAAAACTTCAACTGAGAAAACAGGGAGTAAGGTTGGATATGTGGAAGCTTTATTTTTTCACAGAAGATAGATAACCTGCTGATTGAGGATACAATAATTCTTTGTATAAGGGTTACACTTCATGTTAAGAACATTTTCTAAAAGGTGTTAGCCACACTTTGGAAAAGTACAAATCTATAGCAGAAGACAAGGTATTTTGGACCAATTACTAAAGCTTTGGAATTTCTCTGGATTGCCTGTCCATCTTTTAGGAACCTTTCACAATGTCATCAACTATCAATGGGGTTTCTTTATTTTGCTTCTCCAAAGAGGTGGAGAATGGAAAACACAGCTGGTGGAGTGAACAGCAGGAAACAGCATTTGTGAATATATATTTTCTTTCCTTGAAAACATAGTATCTCCAATGAAGGATTCCTTTCCCAGAAGGAAAGTACAGCAAAACTGCTAAATGAGGCCTACTGACCTGACTCTGCTTGTATACTTCTAAATGGAGGACCAGTACAATCAGTGTGTCCATTTCCAAGTATTCCTGCTTTTATGTCTCTGTTTTGGTTTGCTCTACACTCAAGTGTCAATCTTGATTGTGACCAGAGTGGAGCCTAAATATATTGTCTTCTGCCTCAGAGATAAGAGTGCGACTCTTGATCGATGGGTTTGTATTCAGTAAAGGCAGTAGTCAAGATTACAAGCAGTGACAGCGGCACTTATTGAGTTCCATATTCCTAGAAATAAATGGCCTGTTGTTTTAAGAAATTAATTTCCTGTTGGTTTCCAATCTGACATTCATTCAGTCAGTCTAGTAGAGTTAGGAGAATCACATGTAGTTCTCCACTCCACTACATTCGTGAATCTCATAGATGTCCTTACATAAACACACTGGACACAGAAATCTCATGCAAGCGTATAGATATAGTTCTTATTAATATCGCAAAACACTTTTAACCAATGTATACATCCTGATCCAAGCAACTCTATCTGACTGTTCATAATTATTTAATTGAATTAATCCTGATAAATCTGCTGGCAACAAAATCCTATACTTGGAACAGGAATGCTATCAACTGCTTATTAAAAAATAAAGAACCAACTTGTAACATTTGTATCCTGGGTCTATTTAATCACTCCAGTTACAACTGGATCTTAATGAAATAGTTCATTAAAGACAATCACATCTTTACAGGAAGCTGTTAATAGGTGAAAGCATGAGCCTGACTGAAGAAATTCATAATAGTGAATTATGTTCTGTCCAGGTCTCAATACTATCTCATCTCATTCCAATTTTTTTAAAAACAGCTCCCTCTCAAATCAGATAAGCAACCACTCTTTCATTTCTGGAATCTATAACCTTTCTATAATTTCCATGCGTCAAACTTTCTTATCTCTTCTAATTTCATAGATTCTATGCATACTGTTCCTTTGAACAGCCTGGTTCTCCCTCAGCTATCAACACATTTGTTTCCACAGTATTCACATGCCACAAATCTTCACTATGTTGACTACAAGATTTAATTCTTCAAGGTTCCTAAAAGGCACAACTTTTCACCTCCAATAATCAATTTTGACGATCCCTAATCTCCATCTTTTCTGCTCCACACTCCAGCTTCATTGGTACTTTGCACTAAGAGCCTTAGCTCTTGACTAAGTTTCTGAAAAAAAGTGTACTCAACATGTACAAGGGCTGGTACTAAGAGCTATCTGAATTGCTTGTTTTCTTCATTTAGATTATGTTCTTTTGTTTCTTCATCACATAAATGTGCTGACACTGCCTGAGTTAGTTGATTGCTAAATATCCTCGAGTATCACTGATATGCTTTTAGTTGTGTAAGCTGATACTGATTGTCAGCAGTGCATCCAGTCATAGAGGGCATCACAGCCTAACACTACTGGTGCCTGACCTCCATACACGCATTTGGCAGAGTGAGCAGTCTGGCTGACTCTCACCCCCTTCCAACCCAAGAGATGCAGAAAAGACACTTATATTCTCACTGCCACTGAAGTAAAGCAAGCTAACACAGCAGAGACTGGGAATTAAAGCTGGGACCTTCTTGATCTGCACAGTGCAATACAATGAGTGTCAGTGCCACTGTGAGAGCTCAAGAAAGGTAATTCCAAAGTTTCAGTTCATTGTAAATTGAAACAGTGCAGCTTCTGAAGAGATTATAAAATAATTTATTACACTGTTAAATGCAACTTTTCTAGCAAAGCAATTTAAATGCATCCTAAGTCTAATTACTTCTAACGATAGAATAAATTGGAATTCTATTAATAAGTATAAGTTTTGCATAATAAATTATCCATTTCTACATGTAATCTGAATAATTTAGCATTTCATTACAGAATAAATCATTTCTCTAATGTAATATTAATAAACTGCTGTGTTCTTTCAGCATATCCGAGGCATCCTAACAACTAAGATCATAAGGACTGCAAAATTTTTAAAACAGAAACAAGCCATTGTGCTCAACAAATGTTCTATCTGCATGAATCTTTTGAAAATGAGACTTTCCTCTGTCCGCAGTGATCATATTACTGAACCAATAATCCAGCAAAGGTAAATTCAAATCCCAGCATGGTAGTTTGGCAATTTGAATTCAGTTTAAAAAGTCTGAAAGTGAATAGCTGATTTACATAAAAATTACCATAAAGTTACTGGAGTATTTTAAAAACCCAAATGGTTCACTGATATGTTTTAAAGAAAAAAATCTACCATCCTTACCAGACCCCACATGTCACTGACTATAAGATATTTAAATAGCCTAACAAAACATATAGTTATATGAAAGCTCATCACAACGTTCTTCAGACCATTTCAAATGGATCATAAAATGATGGTATTGCCAGAATGACCACTGGTATTGCCAGAAAGAACAAGTGGCCATTGTTTATCATCTATTTGGTCTGGACATTATCTTCCATTTGCCATTCAGGCCAAAACATTATTCTAGACCTGCTGAAGGCTTCTAAGTTTCATTATTGGAAGGAATGCTGTAGGGTCTTAACGAGGCAAAAGTGAGGACTGCAGATGCTGAAGATCAGAGTCTAGATTAGAGTGGTGCTCAAAAAGCACTGCAGGTCAGGCAGCATCCAAGGAGCAGGAAAATCGACGTTTTGGGCAAAAGCCCTTCATCAGGAATGCAGGCAGGGAGCCTCCAGAGTGGAGAGATAAATGGGAGGGGGCGCGTGGAGCTGGGGAGAAGGTAGCCAAGAGTACAATAGGTAGATGGAAGTGGGGATGAAGGTGATAGGTCAAAGAGGAGGGGGGAGCAGATAGGTGGAAAGGAAGTTTGGCAGGTAGGACTGGTCATGAGGATGGTGCTGAGCTGGAAGGTTGGAATTGGGCTAAGGTGGGGAAGGGGAAATGAGGAAACTGGTGAAGTCTACTGGAGGATCTTAACTGTTCACTAGTTTAGGATCTTAATTTAATCTTCAATTAGTATGACAACAATGTTGATCATATTCCTCGTTTGCCCTCAGATGGCTCTCAGTACCTGTTTCCCTCAACAACATGAGAAGAATCTAATATCTTTGTATTATCTGCATTCTGAATGGTGTCAGAGCAGTAGTAGGTTTGAAATAGATCAATATTCAATTGTCAATCTATGCGGAGTAAGCTGCTCTGAGCTAGGACAGTGAGGCCAACAATCAGTCCTACCAATTAGCACCTATGAGCCACGGAAAGATGAAATAACCAAGATGTTTCTCATCAGTGCCAAATATTGAACATGTGTGCGTGGATATGTTTGTAGTGATTGGGGGGATGTGTGGGTGTTTGTGTACATTTATCCATTATAATTCTCCTTTCCACACACCATTGAATATCCTATCGATATTGTGCGCATCCTCACATTGAAAGTCACAGGTGAGATGCCAGAAGACTGGAGGTTGGCCTACGTAGTGCCACTATATAAGAAAAATGATAAGGATTAGCCAGGGAACTATAGACCGGTGAGCCTGACGACGGTAGTGGGCAAGTTGTTGGAGGGAATCCCGAGGTACAGGATGTACACATATTTGGAAAGGCAAGAACTGATCAGAGATAGTCAGAATGGCTTTGTGCATGGGAAATCATATCTCATGAACATGATTAAATTTTTTGAAGAAGTAATAAAAAAGATTGATGAGGACAGAGTGGTAGACGTGATCTATATGGACTTCAGTAAAATGAATGTCCATGGGGGGGATCTAAGATGGTGGCGATCTGAGAAGATCACACTGCAGAGCTTCGCATCGCAGCAGGAGCAGGACGGTCCTTTAACCCACCCAATCCAGGTCATCAGGATTTCTTGGGGCGTTGGAAAGATTGTGGAGCCCCAAGAAACATTTAAAAATTGACTTACCTGTATTTTCAGCTGTCCAGAAATGCCTAAAAAGGGAGGAGGAGCATCTGAGGCCAGGTCTGCAGCTCAGAACCTGGTGAACCAGCTCTTGAAATCTCACGAGATGCTGGGGAAACAGATTGAAGAGAAACTGGCTCTAGTCTCTCTCATGCTGCAGAAGCATGAGCAGCAGCTGGGAGACCTGGAGAAGAGGATGGATGAGGTGGAGCACAGGGTCACAGCAGTGAAAGCTGATGCCAGTTCATTCAAGGAAGAGATCCAAGCCCTGAAGACGCAGGTTCATAATTTGCATGACCAAGTGGATGATTTTATAAACAGGGGCAGGAGAAAAAAAATTCAGATCATCGGTCTGCCTGATGGTAAGGAAGGTGAGCGGCCTGCAGAATTTGTTGAAGATTGGCTTCCGAAATTCCTTGACTTAGAGACTGGCATGAGAGGATTGAAGATAGAGAGGGCTCACCGGGACTCAGCGCGGAGGTTGGGTCTGGGTCAACATGCTCATCCTTTCCTGATGCGGTTCCGTCATTACAGGGATAAGGAGAGTCATGGAGGCTTCCAGAATCCAGGGGAAGGATCCAAAGGCCTTAATTTATGAGGGGTCTACAATCATGCTTTTTCAGGACTTTTCAGCGGCGGTGATCCAGAAACGAAAATCGTCTGATGGTGTCAAGAGAAGATTGAAGGAGCTTGGGATTCAGTACTCCCGGAGATATCCGGCAGTGCTTCGGCTCACCTTAGATGGATCCATGCATCTCTTTGACACATCGGGGAAGGCAAGAGACTTTGTGGACAAATTAACCTAATTTAAACAATTGTAGTGTGTATAAATATTGTTGCTTGGGTATGCGTTTATCATTCTGTAAAAGAAATGGAGGAAATCCGGTTGGAGCTTTGTTTTTCCCCTTTTTTTTCTCTTGATAATAATTTGATTCAAACTATGTCTGGCGATGGTTAAGATGTACATTTTAAATTTCTAAGTTAGGACATACCAAAGGATGGGTGGGGTATTTATTCCCCATTTTTTTTATAAAATATTTTTTTTTATTCATATTGATATTCTATGGGGTGTATACTCTTTTTAGCTTGTGCTTGTGATGCGGCTCTAGCTGGGAGAAGTGAAGGTGGTTGAGATGGTTAGATGCCTATTTATGGGCAGTTCGGGACTGGTAATTGCCCCCTCCGGGCAGGCGGTGAGTTTCCCTACTCAGCGCAATTGGCACTTTATATGTTGGTTTGTTTTCTGGTTTTTGTTGTTTTTTATTCTAATAATTTTGTATGTTTGTTAAATGTAGTGGTTTTAGTTTATGTAGTTTTTATATTTGGTGGACCATGCGACACTAAGGCTCAGCAATTTGTGGTTCAGGTTCCTCCTCTCTGGAATTTAAATGTAATTGCAGAAGATTATGGCTAATGATTTGATTAAATGGTGTACCTGGAATATCAAGGGAAGTCACTCACCAATTAAGAGGAAGAAGGTACTCTTGAGTCTTAGAAAGGAGAAGGTGGATATTGCTTTGTTACAGGAGACACATTTGGATGACAAAGAGCATCTGAAATTACAGCAGAATGGCTTTGACCGAGTTTATTTTTCATCATTTAATACCAGAAGTAGGGGAGTGGCTATATTGTTTAGGAAAAATCTCTCATTTAAATGGTTGGAATGTGTTAAAGACACACACGGGAGGTTTGTAATTCTTAAAGCTTTGATAAATGGGGAAGAATACGGTATTTTAAATGTTTATTGTCCCCCAGCTCATCCCCTTAAATTCTTGGTAGATGCTTTTACTAAACTGATATGTCTCAAGTCTCGGCACATCATTATAGGGGGAGATTTTAACTGCCTCATAGACCCCACAGTAGACAGGTTGCCAATTGATCTCTCGATACCCTCTGCACAAACTAAACAGTTATTGGGTTTGTGTGGGGAATTAGGATTGGTGGACGTCTGGAGGTGTCTCCACCCTACAGGTAGGGATCTCACGTTTTTCTCCAATCTGCACAGATGTCACACGGGGTTGATTTTTTTCTGACCCCTGTGGTAACCCTGGATCTGGTGGCATCCTGTGCGATGGTAATATTGCCATCTCTGATCATGCTCCAGTGTACCTCATGGTTAAGATTAAGGATGTTACAGTGGATTCAAGGTACTGGCGAATGGACCCCTTTATTCTCATGGACAGCAAGATTGTGGAGTATTTCTCTAGGGAATTTCAGGCATTCCTAGACATCAACATAGGCTCAGTTGATAGCTCATCTGTTCTCTGGGAAACTGCCAAAGCTTATGCCAGGGAGTTAGTCATTTCATATTCCACCAGTAGAAAGCGGCAGAAGGGTGAGCAGCAACATCTCCTTGAAGCATGGTTGAAGGCAGCCGAGAAGGCCTACTTTGACAGACCCGCATTGGTCAAGCTACAGAGGATTATGGCACAGCGATCTGCATTAAATTCTGTGCTCATGCAGACGGCAAAGAAGGAGCTGGCTTTTTCAAAGCAAAGGTTATACGAGCATGGTGACAAGCCAGGCAAATACTTAGCATACCTTGCCAGAAAGAGAAGTGCCCCACAAACCATTACAACGATTAGGGAAGGGTCTGGGATGCAGATCTCGAATGATTAATATAACATAGGTTCCACAGCATCCCCTAAAACACAATTCTCCCTCACTAAAGTCAGCCCTATATTAACCAGACATAATGTGGTGGTGCCGGTGTTGGACTGGGGTGGATAAAGTTTAAAGTGTACACAACACCAGGCTACAGTCGTAAATATCTGAGAGGAGATGTCACCTTTTCTTTATAAAACCTTAGGTTATCTCAGAATGTGACTTGAAAGAAGTTCTGGGATTTGTATATTAATCAATCGAGATCTGCATCCAAATTCTAAGTGATTAAAGGCTTAACAGCAATCTAGGTTTGTTAAATGCATTGCATCAGTTGTATGGCACTTTGATCTCTTACTTTAAATTCTGTTAAAAATCACACAACACCAGGGTTTTTTAAAACAAAACTTTGTACACCCCAGTCCAACACTGGCATCTCCAAATCATTTAAATTCTGTGCCCTATGATCCTGCCCCACTAGCTATCTGATGAAGGAGCAGCGCCCCGAAAGCTGGTCCTTCCAAATAAACCTGTTGGACTATAACCTGTAATGTGATTTTTAACTTTAACCTGACAAAAACTGCCAGCCAATAAAATGTGTTGAATGAATTGTATTTGGAGGCACAAGAGGCACTGGCTGCTGGTCTCCAAGGCCTGAGTTTGCATTTCCTGGTTTGGACATGTACTACCAGTTTTCACATCAGAACCAGTAACTGAAGACATTTTACCCCTCTCGGCAAAGTGACCTGGAGCGTGGAAGAATAATTCAATCATCGTTTTATATTTCCTCAGGTCTTCTTAAGCTAGTAATGGGGAAAGGGGGGTAACCAAAATAATATTGAGAAAAAAGTGAAGCTGGTACAGAAGACAAGTGGAGTATGTCATATAGACAAGGCAGACAAGAGCTTGACAGAGAATGAGGTAAACTACAATAAATGAAACTGTGTTTACTTCAATGCAAGAGGCCTGAAATGTAAGGCAGATAAGCTTAGGGCATCATTGGGAACGTGGGACTGGGATATCATAGCTACTACAGAAATGTGGCACTGAGTTGAACAGTATGGGCAGCTTAATGCTCCAGGGTATAGATACTATAGGAAAGATAGAAAGGGAGACAAGAGAAGAGGAGGAGTGGCATTTTTGGTTAGGGATAACTTTATGGTTGTACTTAGGGAGGATATTCCTGGGAGATCATCCACTGAAGTTATATGGGTATTATTGTGAAATGGTTTATCACATTGTTGAGATTGTGTTAAAGGCCCTGGAATAATCAGCAGGAAATTGAGAAGTAAATCTTACATTGGTCATATGTCTGTAGTCAGCAAAGTTTTGGAAGATATTTTGAAGGATAGGACTAATGACTATTTGGCAAAGAATAGTGTGATTAAAGGCAGTCAGCATGGCATTGTGAGGGGCAGGTCATGCCTCACAAATCGTATTGAGTCCTTTGATGAGGTGACAAGGCAGGTTGATGAAGGTCGAGCAGTGGATGTGGTGTATACGGACTTCAGCAAGGCGTTTCATAAGGTTCCCCATGGTAGACTCATTCATAAAGTCAGGAATTATGGGATACAGGGAGATTTGGCTGTCTGGATTCAGAATTGGCTGGCTGACAGAAGGCAGAGAGTGGTTGTAGATGGAAAGTATTCTGCCTGGAGGTCAGTGTTGAGTGGGGTCCCGCAGGGCTCTGTTCTTGGGCCTCTGCTCTTTGTAGTTTTTATAAATGACGTGGATGAGGAGGTTGAGGGGTAGGTTAGTAAATTTGCAGATGACACAAAGGTTGGAGGAGTTGTTGATAGTATAGAGGGCTACTGCAGGCTGCAGCGCAACATAGACAGGGCTGAGAAATGGCAGATGGAGTTCAACCTGGATAAATGCGAAGTGATGCATTTTGGAAGGTCGAACTCGAATGCTGAATATAGGATTAAAGACAGGAATCTTGGCAATACAGAGGAACAGAGGGATCTGGGTGTGCAAGTACATAGATCCCTCAAAGTTTCCACCAAGTGGATAGGGTTGTTAAGAAAGCTTATGGTGTTTTGGCTTTCATTAACAGGGGGATCGAGTTTAAGAGCCGCGAGGTTTTGCTACAGCTCTGCAAGTCCCTGGTGAGACCGCACTTGGAATATTGTGTCCAGTTCTGGTCGCCCCACTATAGGAAAGATACAGAGGCTTTGGAGAGGGTGCCAAGAAGGTTTACCAGGATCCTGCCTGGACTGGAGGGCTTGCCTTGTGAAGAAAGGTTGAATAAGCTCGGACTTTTCTCTCTGGAGAGAAGGAGGAAGAGAGGAGACCTGATAGAGGTATACAAGGTAATGAGTGGAATAAATAGAGTCAATAGCCAGAGACATTTCCCCAGAGCAGGATTGACTGGCATGAGGAGTCATAGTTTGAAGATATTAGGAGGAAGGTATAAAGAAGACATTAGAGGTAGGTTCTTTAAGCAGAGAGTTGTGAATGCATGGAATGCGTTGCCAGCTGTGTTGGTGGAAGCAGAGTCATTAGGGACATTTAAGCGGCTGCTGGACATGCACATGGACAGCAGTGTGTTGAGGGGTGCGTAGGTTAAGTCACTATATTTTACATTAGGATTAACCTCAGCACAACATTATGGTCCAAAGGGCCTGTTGTGTTCTGTACTTTTCTATGTTCTATGTTCTATAAATATGTAAGGACTTTTCAGATATCTGTAAGAATAGTTGGGTTGTAATTGGGGATTTTAACTTTCCAAGTATAGACTGGGACCCTCATAGTGCTAAGGGTTTGGATGGGGAGGAATTTAAGAGTGTAATAGAAAACTTTATTATTCAATATGTCGATGAACCTACTAGAAAAGTAACAATATTTGACCCTCTGTTGGGAAATAAGGCAGGGCAAGTGACTGAGGTATCAGTGGGGGAGCATTTTGAGCCAAGTGATTGTAATTTTGTTATTTTTAAAATATTTATGGAAAAGGATAAAACTGATCTAAAAATTAATGCTCCAAATTGGATTAAGGCTAATTTTAATGGTATTAGACAGGAACTTTGAAAAGTTGATTGGGAGAAGCTATTAACAGGAACAGGTGGGAAATGTGTGGCCATTAAACTTTGGTGTTTCATTTTTAGAGACAGTATGCTCCTGTTAGTGTGAAGGGCAAAGCTCCTAGATGTAGGGAATGCTGGATAATGAGAGGAATTAAAGCTCTGGCCAAGAAAAAAGGAAACATATGTCAGATATGGACAGCTGGGATCAAGGGAATCTCTTGGGAAGTGTAAGGGCAGTGGGACTATACTATAGAGGGAAATTAAGAAACAAAAAAAGGAAATAAAAGATAGCTTTGGCTAATAAAGCTAAGAATATTCCATAGAAATTCTGTTGGTACATTCTGGCATAAAAGTAACTAGGGAGAGAATAAAGATCAATGTGACAGTCTGTGTGTACCACAAGAAATGGGTGAGATACTAAACAAATACTTTGTGTTAGTATTTACTGTGGAGAAGGATGTGGAAGCTAGGGAACTTTGGAAAATAAATTATTGAAGCTTTGAAAAGACTTCATATTACAGAAGAGTTTTTGGACATTTTAAAATGCACAAAGGTAGTTAAATCCCCAGACCTGATCAGGTATTTTTCAGGTATTATTTCTTTGTGGGAAGCAAATGAAGAGTTTTCTGGGCCCCATGTTAAGATACTTGTATTAGCGACAGCCATGGGTGAAGTGCCAGAAGACTGGAGCGTGGCTAATGTGGTGCCATTACTTAAGAAAGGCTGTAAGGAAAAGCAAAGGAATTATATATCAGTGAGCCTTACATCGGAGGTGGGTAAGTTGTTGGAGGGGATTCTGATGGACAGGATTTACATGCATTCAGAAAGCCAAGGACTGATTAGAGATAGTCACCATGGCTTTGTGTGTGGGAAATGGTGTCTCACCAACTTGATTGAGATTTTTGATGAGGTGACAAAGAGGATCGAAGGCAAAGTGGTAGATGTTGTCTACAGGGACTTAAACAAGGTATTCACCAAGATTCCACATGGTAGACAAGTTAGCAAGATCAGATTACTTCGCTCTCTGACCTGTATTTGCTTTTTGTCTGCCAAGACCTCAATTTAAAAAATTTCATCCATTCTTTCAAATCCCAACTTGATCTTACCTCTCCCTATTTGTGCAACTAGTTTGAGCCCAATAATTCCATGAGATCTGTGTCACCTCCTGTTGATCTGAAGCTCCCGGGTGTGACTCCCGAACAACAGTCCTTTCTCAATGCCCCATTATCTGAGCAAGAAGTGCAGGAAGCTGTGATGCAGCTTCAGAGTGGAAAGCCTCCCCGGGAAGGTTTGCTGTTTTTGGATAAGGTGAAGACAGTTAGGGAATATTGCCATAACCCAATAGTCATCAATACTGTTAAAGCATGGAGGGCAACTTGGCAGAGGGAAGGTAATATTGGCAAAACATCTTTGTTTACACCTTTAGTGGGTATGCTGGGTTTTCAACCAGGTATGATAGATTCAGGATTTAAACGTTGGGCAGCTATGGGTATATCTTGCGTGGGTGATTTATTTGAGGAAGATGTAATGATGTCCTTTGATCAGTTAGTACGGAAGTACGAGTTATCTAATAGAGACCTCTTTCGTTTTTTTCAAGTTAGGGATCTTATTCAAAAAAAGACCACACTTTTGGCTGATCCCTACAAATCTGACATAGAAAGAGGGGTACTAAGGGCTAAGAGTACACCCTCTGTCAGTACTTTATATCATCAATTGGGGGGGTGCCACCTCAGATGAGTCTGATCGACTCTGCAAGATATGGGAAAGAGAGCTGGGTGTTGAAGTTTCTTCAGAGGCATGGGAGGATATTTGGGAGAATGCAAGGAAAATATCAATTTACAATAGGACCCATGCTTTACAGTTGAAGATTCTCCACAGGGTCCACTTAGCCCCAGACCGTTTGTCAAAATTTAAACCAGGGGTATCTTCAGCATGTCCCAAGTGCAAGGTCTGCACGGGCACTCTTACCCATTGTCTTTGGGTAAGACGTTTTCTTGACAAATCTTCAAACATATTGGAGCGCTGTGGTGGGTGCAATGGAGAGGATTTTAGGTGTAGGGTGGAGAAGGACCCTATTTCTCTCCTTTTGGGCCTACCCATTGTATTTCCTGCAGACGCGCATCAGAAAAAATTTGTCAATATACTTACGTTCTGTGTAAGGAAGAATATCTTGCTAGGTTGGATATCCGAAAAACCCCCAGGCCTGTCGGGTTGGCAGAAGATTGTTATGGGGCATATTCCCCTGGATTTTCTCACAAATATGGTACACCACAAAACTGAGAATTTTTACAAGACACGGCAACCCTTTTTGAAATACCTGGACACAGATTAATTTGCCACACTAACAAAGGCTTTTATATAGCCGTAACGATTGTGTTTCATGAGTCCAATATCCAGGGAGGAGGAACTGTGAATGTATGAGTGTTTTGTTTGGCTGGGCTGAGTTATTACTATTTATTTGTTTGTTGTTAGGTATTTATTTATTTAGTTAAATAGCTAGTTTTAAAAAAAATTTATACTTCTCTATATATGTTTATAAATTCGTATAGGAGGGTGGGTTGGGGAATTTTTTTTTATTTGGGTTTAGGTTTGTACTATTTTTGTACTGTTTTGAATTGCATTGTTTTGTATTTGTATTTAAAAATCTATTTTTTCTGAATAAAAATATATTATAAAAAAAAGATTGTCCTTGGGAGACTGGTCAGCAAGGTTAGATCTCATGGAATACAGGGAGAATTAGCCAGTTGGATACAGAACTGGCTCAAAGGTAGAAGACAGAGGGTGGTGGTGGAGGGTTGTTTTTCAGATTGGAGGCCTGTGTCCAGTGGAGTGCCATATGGATCTGTGTTGGGTCCACTAATTTTCAGCATTTATATAAATGATTTGAATGTGAACATAAGAAATATAGTTAGTAAGTTTGCAATGACAACATAATTGAAGGTGTAATGGACAGCGAAGAAAGTTACCTCAGATTACAACGGGATCTTAATCAGATGGGCCAATGGGCCAATGAGCTGAGAAGTGGCAGATGGAGTTTAATTCAGATAAATGCGAGGTGCTGCAATTTGAGAAAGCAAATCTCAGCAGGACTTATACACTTCATGGTCCTAGGGAGTGTTGTTGAACACAGTGACCTTGGAGTGCAGGTTCATAGCTCCTTGAAAGTAGAGTCACAGGTAGATAGGATAGTGAAGAAGACGTTTAGTATGCTTTCCTTTACTAGTCAGAGTATTGAGTACAGGAGTTGGGAGATCATGTTGCGGCTGTACAGTACATTGATTAGATCACTTTTGGAATATTGCATGCAATTCTGGTCTCCTTCCGACTGGAAGGATGTTGTGAAACTTGAAAGGGTTCAGAAAAGAATTACAAGGATGTTGCCAGAGTTGGAGGATTAGAGCTATCGGGAGAGGTTGGATAGGCTAGTGCTGTTTCCCTGGAATGTCGAAGGCTGAGAGGTGACCTTATAGAGGTTTATAAAATCATGAGGCACATGAATAGAGTAAATAGACAACATATTTTCCCCAGGGTGGGGGAGTCCAGAACTAGAGGGCATTGGTTTTGGGTGAGAGGGGAAAGATATAAAAGAGACCTAACGGGCAACTTTTTCATGCAGAGATTTGTGCATGTGTGGAATGAGCTGCCAGTGGAAGTGGTGGAGACTAGTACAATTGCAACATTTAAAAGGTATCTGGATGGATATATGAATAGGAAGGGTTTGGAGGGATATGGGCCAGGTGCTGGCAAATGGGACTAGATTGGATTGGAATATCTGGTCGGCACGGTCGAGTTGGACAAAAGTGTCTGTTTCCGTGCTGTACATCTCTATGACTCTATTTGAAGAATATGAAGGTACAATTATTTGATACCAAAGGCTCTCTGAAAATCTGTATCTCAACAACAAATTAACTAATTTATGAGGGAAGAACTTGATAAAATTAGCTTTTTGACTGGCAAAAAAGTTGGAGTTGGGGTTGCCTATGAGAAAAAGGGATATAATTATGGCCATTTCTCATTGCCAGGAATACCATTGGAGTCATGGGACATGGCAAGGAAAGGTGATGGCCCAATGGTATTATCGATAGATTATTAATCCAGAGACCCAGCTAATGTTCTGGAGACCCAGATTCGAATCCCGCCACAGCAGATGGTGGAATTTGAACTCAATAAAAAAAGTCTGGATATAAGAATTTACTAATGACCACGTCGATTGTTGAAAAATCCCAATTGACTCTTCAGAGAAGGAAATCTGCCATCCTCATTTGATCTGGCTTACATGTGACCGCAGCAATATGGTTGACTCTCAATTGCCCTCTCAAATCGCCTAGCGAGCCATTCAGTTGCATCGATTACTACAGTCTCAAAAAAATGAAACTGGACGAATCACCTGGTATCAACCTAGCCAGCGGAAAAGACAATGGCAGAAACAGCTCTGTCGATGTTGTAAAATCCTCCTCAGTAATATCTGGGGGCTAGTGCCAAAATTGGGAAAGCTGTCTCACAGACTAGTCATGGAACAGCCTGATATCATCATACTTACAGAATCGTACCTTACAGACAATGTTCCAGAAACCACCATCATCATTCCTGGATATGTCCTGACCCACCAGCAGAGGTAGCGACACAGTGGTTCACAGTTGGGAGAGGATTGTCCTGGGAATCCTCAACATTGACTTTGCACCCCTTGAAGTACTGGTGGCTTCAGGTTAAACATAGGCAAGGAAACCTCCTGCTGCTTACCACATACCATCCTCCCTCAGCTGATGAATTGGCACTCCTCCATGTTCAACAACTTAGAGGAATCACTGAGGATGGCTGGGGCACAAAATGTACTCTGGGTGGGGGATTTCAATGTCTCCCACCAAGAGTGGCTCAGGTGGTATTACAGAGCAAGCTGGTTGGGTCCTAAAGAACATAGCTGCTAAACTGGGTCTGTAGCATGTGGTGAGGGAACCAACATGAGGAAAAATCATACTCAACCTCAGCCTTATGAATCTGCCAGTTGCAGTTGCATCTGTCCATGACAGTATCAATAAGCATGATTGCCTCACAGTCCTCTTGGAGATGAAGTCCCATCTTCACTTTCAGAATAACCTCCATCTTGTTGAGTGGCACTATCACCATGCTAAATGGGGAAGACTTCGAACAGATCTAGCAACTCAAGACCAGGCATCCATGAGGCACTGTGGGCCATCAAAAGCAGCAGAATTGTACTTCAACACAATCTGTAACCTCATGGCTGACATCCCTTCACTCAACCATTACCATCAAGCCAAGGGATCAGCCCTAGTTCAATGAAGAGTGCAGGAGGACATGCCAGGAACAGTACCAGACATGCCTGAAGATGAGATGTCAACCTGGTGAAGCCACCAAATAGGACTTGCATGCTAAACAGCTTAAGCAACAAGTGATAGATAGTGCTAAGCAATCCCACAACCTATGTAATAAATCTAAGCTCTGTAGTCCTACCACATCCAGTTATGAATGGTGGTGGATGATTAAACAACTCACTGAGGAGGAAGCTCCACAAATATATCCCTATTCTCAACAACGGAAGAGCGCAGTACATCAGTGCAAAAGATAGGGCTGAAGCTTTCGCAGAAATCTTCAGCCAGTAGTGCCAAGTGGATGATCTATCTCAGCCTCCCCAGTGGTCATCAACATTACAGATACCAGTCTTCAGCCAATTCAATTCACTCCACGTGATATCAAGAAACAGTTGCAAGCAGTGGATACTGCCAAGGCCACAAGCCTTGACAACATTCCAACAACAGAACTTGCCACTCCCCAGCCAAGCTGTTCCAGTACTGTACAACACTGGCATCTATCCATCAAAATGGAAAATTGCCCAAGTATGTCCTGTACATAAAAAGCATCACAAACCCAACACACCCACTACCACCTCATCAATCTACTGTTGATCATCAGTGAAGCAATGGAAGGTGTCATCAGCAGTGTTACCAAGCAGCACCTGCTCAGCAATAACCTGCTTAGTGACACCCAGTTTGGATCCATCGGGGACATTCAGCTCTTGACTTCGTTAAAGCCTTGGTTCAAACAGGGACCCCATCTACCACCCTCTGAGAAAAGGAACAGGAAGTGACTTCACCACAGGAAATAACATAACAACTGGAAATGACATCACCAACCCAAAGAAACACAAACATCTAAATAGAAATCAGGAATTTTCAGCAGTGCTTCACCTGAGACCCACTGAAGATGTTACCTACTAGGGTGACAAAATGTCTGGAAATGAATCTTCAAGCTCAATGTGCGAACCTACATCCAAAACCTCAACCTGAGCTACAAATCTTCTCAAATCTTCTCGCTAGGGACAAAACAGCTGAATTCCAGAGGTGATGTGAGAGTGACAGCCTTCTCATCAAGGCTGCATTTGATTGAGTGTGGCATCAAAGAGCCCTAGCAAAACTGGAATCAATCGGTATCAGGGGGCAAATTCTCTGGTGGTTAGAGTCATACCTGACACATAGGAAGATGGTCGTGGCTGTTGGAGGTCAGTCATCTCAGCTCCAGGACATCTCTGCAGGAGTTCCTCAGGGTAGTGTCATATGCCCAACCTATCTTCAGCTGCTTCATCAATGACCTTCCCTCCAGCATAAAGTCAAAAGTGTGGATGTTCCCCAATGACTGCATAACGTTCAGCACCATTTGCAACTCCTCAGATACTGAAGCAGTCCAAGTATAAATGCAACAAGATCTGGACAATATCCAGGTTTGGGCAGACAAATGTCAAGTAACATTCATGCCACACAAATGCCAGGATATGACCATCACCATTAAGAGACAACCTAACCACCATCCCTTGACATTCAATGGTGTTACCATCACTGAGTCCCCCACTATCAACATCCTGGGAGTTTTCACTGGCCAGGAACTCACCACATAAATGCAGCAGCTACAAGAGCAGGTCAGAAGCGAGAAATACTGCAACGGGTAACTCACCTCCTGATTCCCTAAAGCCTGCCCACCATCTACAAGGCACAAATCAGGAGTGTGATGGAATATTTCCCACTTGCCTGGATTAGGGCATCCCCAACAACATTCAGGAAACTTGACACCATCCAGGCCAAAGCAGTGCCCTTGACTGGCACTACATCCACAAGCAACCACACCCTCCACCACCAACCCACAGTAGCAGCGGTGTGTACTATCTACAAGATGCACTGCAGGACATCACCAAAATATTCTCAGACAGCACCTTCCAAACCCACAACCACTTCCATCTAGAAGGACAAGGGCAGCAGATATATGGGAACACCACCAGCTCCAAGATCCCCTCCAAGCCACTCACCATCCTGACTTGGAAGTACATCTCTGTTCCTTCACTGGGTCAAAATCCTGGAATTTCCTCCCTAATGGACAACCCACAGCAGGTGGACTGCAGCAGTTCAAGAAGGCAGATCACCACCATCTTCTCAAGGGCAACTAGAGATGGGCAATAAATGCTGGCCAGCCAGTGATGCCCACATCCCAGAAAATAAATAAATTAATAACAGAACATCCATGAAGATAGATTGATATGCATTTGAACAATGACCCCAATGAAATTATTGAGCAGCAAGTCTCTTAGATAGGCCTACTAAAAATGAAATATTTGGTGTCACTGGATTCCATTTAAGTCTACAATAACGATCTTAACATTTTATTGTGAGAGTTCCAAAATATATTCTCTCTAAAATTAAATCATGATCCTAACTTGTACCATCTCCTTGATTTAGTCCATAAATCAACACACATATGATATGCTGATAATATGATAATATATCATAAATATATTACAACTCATGTTTTTCCACACATCTCCTGTTGTGATTCCATGAAATTTTGAGCAACTGTGAAGAACTCTGCCAAACGTCTTCAACAAAAAAAAATCAGTTGATGTTAAAAGCAAGCAATAGCTGGACTCTGACAAATGAATCAAGGAAGGCCTCTGAGCTGGACTGATAGCTCTGCCTTGAAAGTTAACTAGACATTCTACCCTTTCCGGTATTAAGTGAACTACTCTGTAAGTTCAGAAGATTTTGTTTTTATTTACAACATGCCTTTTCAACCAAACTGTGTTGATTTTGTACAGAAGATTCTCCTTCCTCCTCCTGCTAATGCGGTCATGGCAAACATTATAAAGCAACAACCTCTAAGAATGAAATAATCTGACTCGACATATCATGATGATATTCCTGGTCATTTGATATGTAACAATGCTTTTTAGACAGCAAGATGTATAAGGTGCTTCACATAAATGTTATCAAACAAATTGACTCGTCAAACTTATTATCACAAGTGACCAAATGCTTGAAGAGAAGACGTTTTATGACTGATTCGGGGCACCATTAAACCTTTGCCACAGTATTTTGTTCCTTTTTAATTTATACAGGCTGATTAGGTTTACACTGAAACAAATCATATTTACTATTTTCCATCTAATTTTATTGCTTTCTGCCTCTTTAGGTATAGTTCTGTCCAGTGCTTGTTCCTCATATAGGTGGTTATCCTGTGAACACTGACAGACCATTTACTCACTTAAGGCTGAGTCAAGCAGTATCAATTCTCTCCTCAACCAAACACCTACAAAGACATTATGGAGGGGGTCACAGCATGGTGATCACAGGCTGCCATCCTTCTCCTTAATATAGTGATCCTTCTGTAACCAAAATGGAGGTCAGCTTGCTCAGCATTGATAGGGGGCCATATCTGTGACCCCTCCTGATTTAATAACTCTTCTGGAAATTCACTTTAAGGCAACAAGCTATTGAGGGTACAAAAATTAAATCTGTCAGATTCATCATCTCAGACTAGACTCAAGACTTGGCATTGCACACAACACAACCTGAATCCAATGGTTCCTGCATCCTACATGTCTAAGCAGTAACTTAATTATGCCATTATTATTGGGCTATGTAGTCTTAAATCTTGTGACAGCTAACTCTCTAGCAACTCATCCTTGACGATGGTTCTCCTTTTCTTCATTACAAATCAAATTTTCAGTACCTGAAAACACTCAAAGGCTGGGAACAGTCAACAGTGTAGAAAACAAATGACAAATTCAAGAGCCTTTTAATCATCTCAAGTGATTCTACAGCATCTCTTCTGACACAATGTATTACAGGGTTTTCTCCACTATGGGAAAAGGTGTATTGCTGTATGTGGAATCTCTGACAGGCCAACAAATTCAATAAAATGTTTCAGAATGCTCAAAATCAGTGCTACTAGCTAATCCTCCTTTGTACTGCACAAAAAGACTATGTCTTTCAGGTGAAATACAGTTACAGGGTTAGGACTAAATAGATTGGGACAAAAGGATGTAATTGAATGCTATAAACATTTTAAAGTAACTTATACTATTTTTAGTTTTATATTTTCATTCTGTCCACATTCACAAAAGACATTGCCTATGTAAACATGTCATGCTCTAATTACCCCTTCCAGCCAATGATCTTATTGCTTACTATCATTGGAGATAATTGTTTTAATAAAATTACCATAGGTACTTTCCATTAGAAGTGCAAACATAACAATTTATCATTGAAACATTAATAGGATGTGGGGCAGATCTAAGATTTTTAACATATTCTAACTTCTAAAAGAAAATTGGATTAATCGTGGAAAAATCTGCTGTGCATTAATGAAAGAACAGAGTGAATGGTGTTAAGTTGATCCCACACCAGTTGGCGAAGGTATGAAACAAAACACTAATTCTTTTTTGATACTTGGCTTATTTACAAGATTAAGCATTCTGTATGCCTGCTTCGTGCCTACTACCCATATGGCCCATCAGTTTTTGTGGTACTTAAAAAACACAGCCCTTCACCTGTGTATCTTAACAATATAATGAATGCACCACAATAAAGTGAAACAAATTATGCTGCTCCTATTTTCTAACAGGAGCAGCACAATGGTCTGAATGGTCTCCTTTCACAGAGTATCATTCTAATATAATTTACCATAAAGTATCTTTCCTTCCAAATTACTAATTAAAACTCTCCTTTGCCTAGTGATTGCAAGGTCCTTTGTGAAATGAACTTAGGTTAGTGGTCATAGATTGCAGCACAACCATCAGTAACTGATTAGTAGTTTCACTCAAACAGGTCTAAATGGTCAATGACTAAGGCATACTGGGGGGTCTTTACTCTGTATCTAACCCATGCTGTATTTGCCATAGGAGAGTTTGATGGGAAAGTGGAAAAACAGCTTTGTTCTGTTATTGGGCTACAAACAATGGGAAAAATCTTGTGCTGTTTGACTGAGTTTCTCAAAAATTGCTGAACAAATCACTTGCAGAGCAAAGTAAAGATAGAGTCACACAGATCGTGTCATGCCATTGCTTCAAACTTTCAGCATGTAAAAGCTTGTCAAATCTCACATTAAACAAGCACCTAACTGTTACTTAGGAAATATTTGCAAATGCAATGAGTAAAAAAAAGGCCGAGAAGACCAGGCAGGGATCAGTGCTGACCAAGCTGTTTAAGAGGCACAGTCATGCTTCTGAATCATCTGAATAATCACATAATCGTGGACAGGAACTGAAATTGCAGCCACCTTCAGATAGCACTTTATCAAACAAGTCCTTGACCTGTACATAAAGGTAGAAAGTGTTGGAAATACAGAGCAGATCTCTAATTACTTGAGAGAGGGAAAGCTGGCAAAATCTTGCCAAATCAAACCTTTCGTTTCAACATTGATGAATGTTAAAACACTCCTGAGTTGGGCGATTGTTTTTCCATTGCTGTTTTCTATATCACCCAGGAAATTATGTGGCAAACAAAGCTGGGAGATGGATGATCATGAGCATCATAATCATTGGGTGTCATAATGGAGCATGTTGCAGGCTTGATGGACAAGCTGGTCTCATCCTGTCTGTCAGTTTCACATGCACCTCAACCATGAACCTGCCTTTTCTCTTTCAGCTGTTGAAGGTTCTGACATGTATCTCCCAGACATGACCATGTATGCAGTTGTCATGACTATTGCTTAAAAACATTTTAAAATAACAAAGAGCTCTATAAATGCAAAGGATTTTCCAAAAGTTCATTTCAGTGATTTTATACGTCTATTGACAGGTTGAAATTTATTTTTTCAAAAAGGCAAGATATTTTTCGGGTGTGTGGGAATTTTTCATTTGTGAGAACCAGCAGAAATAAATTATCTGGTCAGTCACCTTATTGCCTTCTAGGGAATCTTGCTGTGTGTAAAATAGCTACCACAATTGTTTATCCAACAGCAAGTCATTCAATTCCTTGAATATGTTCTGCTATTTAATTTGATCACAACTGACATGATCTTAACCTCCATTTTCCCACCTTTGTTCGTACTCTTGTCAAACAAAAATCTAACTACCTTAGTTTTAAAATTTTCAAGTGACTCTCAGTTTCAACAGCATTTCATGAGACAGAGTTCTGGATTTCCTCTGTTTTTGTGTCTATGAAGACTCCCAGATATCATCCCTGAACAGCCCACTCTGGTTTTAAAATTATGTATACGATGTGAGGTAATAATTTCACTTTCTCTACCCTATCAATTCCTTCAATAACCTTAAACATTTCAATTAGATCATTCCTTAATCTTTCAGATATTTTAATCAGTCTGTTCAGAGATATTATGGCACACCTCTGGAGCAGGTAGAACTTCAACTGGGCCTTCTGGTCTAGAGGTAGGGGCATGCCCACTGCATCACAAGACCCCAATCCCTTGATCTTTTTTACTTGGTGAATACAAGCCTAATATGTGCAAACAGTCCTCATTATTTCAATTTTTTGCACTGCAACCACCATACACTAACACTGCTCCCCCCTCATCCTGCAAATTAAATAGGTGGACAACATTTCAAAAATTACCCAACTGTGAAGCACAGCGGGATATTTTAGAATGATATAATCATGTACTATGCATTGTAAGTCGCTCTCACTTAAGGCATCATATATCAAAATTAATACCTCGCACAGCAGTTAGGTTTTAATTTAGAAAATAAGAAACATAAATAACAGTGAGAGGATACAGCTCTGTGCTTGGCCCCAGGCTTCTGCCTTTTATACACAACCCAATACCTTCTGCATGAGCCTTACCACATTTGGTTATAGTGTCTTTTACTGATGAAATAGGGAAAAATTGTGAGCAGTGCCAGAAGGGTCAAGAACAAAAGGACACAGATTTAGAGTGATAGGCAAAAAAAATGAGGGACTGTGTATCAGAGACAGGGATGGAGATAATTTTATGCAACAAATCATTATAAAATGAAATGAGCTGTGTGAAAAGTGAAGATTTAATAGTAACTTTAAAAGGGAATTTGATGAGAAGTTGAAGGGGAAAACAACATAGTCCAAAAGGGAAGGAATAGAGCAGTGGGATTAATTCAACTGTTTCTTTTGGAAAAGCACAGACTGAGTGGCCTTTGTTTGTGCAGCATCATTAGAACTAGGCACAGGAACAGGCCCTTCAGCCCTCCAAGCCTGTGCCAATACATTTTGCCCTTCCAAATTCTTCCATTCTTGAATCTGTGATCTGAAAATACAGGCCCAAGCAAGCAAGGTATCTAAGGACTGCTGCTCAAACTATTCAAGCCTGCCCTGCAAGAGTCAGGATAAGATGGGAGAAGAGGAGACAAACATTGGAAAATAAAGTTCAAGTATAGATGCACTGTGAAGCAACAGTAAACCATTGCAAGTATGCCTGTTATTTGTTGTACCAATACAATAAAGATATATTCCATTTATTTACTACTTTGCACTTTGTCGACAAGTTTCAAACACCTCTACACTAAAAATTATTTTTTGTATTTTGAGTGTGGTGATTATTGTTACGTAGGCAAATACACATAATTATGTGAAAACATGCAAAGCACTGAGCTTGTACTGCAGCAACCTCTGCATCAATGTGTGAATAAGCTGTTGAAAGCTTGACATTTATGTTCACATCTCCCACTAAATCTTAGGAAAGCAATGTGAATGCTAGCAAATTATAGTTGTTAATGATTTCATTTGTGTTCCTCTTCACACCATGAATTCAGTAATAAAATACTCTAGAGTGAGGAGGAGGAGGAGACTGAAGAATTCTATCTTAAAATTCATCCCCTCCACACTCCTGACATTGGGTGCACTTTGAAGTCAATGCTGCCTGTGTGAAACTTTGAGTAATTTGATTAAATTAAACTTTGTGACAACTCCAGGAGTAGTGGGGAAAATGAACCAGCATACTTCCCCAAGTCCACCATGACACTTGCAAAACTCATGACATAGTATCCAGCAATAGATGTAACTTTACTACAGGATAATATTTTCGAAAACATCCAGATAGTAATAAGGATTAAACTTCCTTTATTGGTCAGAGTATTGAGTACTGGAATTGGGAGGTCATGTTGCGGTTGTACAGGACATTGGTTAGGCCACTTTTGGAAAATTGCACGTAATTCTGGTCGCCCTCCTATTGGAAGGATGTTATGAAACTTGAAAGGGTTCAGAAAAGATTTATAAGGATGTTGCCAGAATTGGATGATTTGAGCTATAGAGAGAGGGTGGATATGCTAGGACAGTTTTCCCTGAAGTGTTGGAGGCTGAGGGGTGACCTTATAGAGGTTAATAAAATCATGAGGGGCATGGAGGAGATAAATACGCAAAGCCTTTCCCCTGGGGTGGGACAGTCCAGAACTAGAGGGGCATAGGTTTAGGGTGCGAGGGGAAAGATATAAAAGAGACCTAAGGGGTAACTTTTTAACGCAAGAGAGTGGTACGTGTATGGAATGAGCTGCCAGAGGAAGTGGTGAAGGCTAGTACAATTGCAACACTTAAAGGGCATCTCGATGGGTATATGAATAGGAAGGGTTTGGAGGGATATGGGCCGGGTGCTGGCAGGTAGGATTAGATTGGGTTGGGATATCTGGTCGGCATAGACAAGTTGGACCGAAGGGTCTGTTCCCGTGCTGTACATCTCTATGACTTTATAACAAATGAATTTAAGATTATCAATTTGACTTGCAATTTGTTTCATTTGCAGGTGCTAGAAGCTACATATACTCATTAACTGAACCTTATTCTGTGTAGGCAAAAAGAGTCTGTGCATACATTGCACCACTTCTTTTGAAACAATTCTGATGAAGGGTCACTAGATTTGAAACATTAACTCTGCTTTTCTCTACAGATGCTGCCAGACCTGCTGAGTTTCTCCAGCACTTCCTGCGGGAAGTGAACCCTCCAACCACACAGGATCAATGTTGATTTCACCAATTTCCTCATTTCACCTCTACTAACTTATCTCAGATCCATACCTCCAACTTGGCACCACCCTCTTGGACTACCTCTCCTACCTGTCCATCGTCCTTCCCATCTATCCGCTCTGACCTATCACCATCACCCCCACCTTCATCCACCTATCGCATCTCAGCTACCTTCCCCCCAGCCCCAGCCTCGTCCCATTTATCTCTCAGCCCCCTTGGGCCACCCCCACCCTGTGTTCCTGATGAAGAGCTCCTGTTCAGGAGAAATGTTAGGAAACACTTGTATATACACAGAATGGTTGATGTATTGAACTCTCATCCATAAATGGCAGTGGATGTAGGACCAGTTGTTAATTTTAAATCTGAGATCAATAATTTTGTGTTCAGCAAAGGTATTAAGGGATGTGGACCAAAGATATATGGAGTTAGGCCATGATCTAATTCAATCGTGGTACAGGCTTGAGGGACTGAATGGCCTACTCCTGTTCCTGTATTCCTATAATCTTCTCAGAGTCTTTGTATTATCCCCACTACTTGCCTCCCACCTGCTTTTTAATGTCACCTACAAACTTTGTATTAGCTTATTCACTTCTATCATTCAAGTCAATTAATATGTTAGAAATAATTGTGGTCCCATCACTGATCACTCTGTCACTGTCCTAGTCACAGACTACTATCCTGAAAATGCCTCCCTTATCCCAATTCAGTCTTGTCATCTTCATTCACATTCTATGGTTGTCTTCCTGGTGAAGTAGACATTTTCAATCCTCAGACCTGGTGCGAGAGAACTGCAGTACACTTAGCATTATCTTTGTGATTGGTACTGATACTTCTTTGGAAAACAAGATTAAAATGTTGCTCAATCTTGTGTTGACTCATTTTCTGGTAACAAAGTCAAATCTCTCGTGTCAGTTTACGTATGAGTCTGTTCTGTTGTCTGAACAACCCCAATTAACATTTTCTCAATGAGTTCAAGTGAGTTATGTTGCTCATTCTTATTCTCAATATTTGCATCTTCTGACCAATCTTGCAAATGTTTATCTTTTTAATTTCCTACAGTGATGGTGGGATTATAAAACACTTTCACACTTTATATAGAGTCAGGGACCTTCCTCCAGTTGACAATAGAAAACATTGCTCTTTTGCCAATATAGGTAGTAGGTTAATGGATTTGTCTCTTGTTCTTACAAAAGTCTACGAATGTCAACGAAACCTTTGTCTGGTTGCCCCTTTTCTAGTTAGTAATAATTGATGTCTCTGAACCAATTGGTCTCTTGGAGCTAGCTGAACTGCTTCAAATATCTTTAAGGAGCTGATGTCAAGGCATGAGTGCAGTTTCAAAAGTGAAAAATATTGATTCTAAACCACAGACATTTCAAAACTCACAATTTTTAAATTAGTTTTCATCCTTAAAAATGTATTAATCACCATCTAGTCATGTTAATTCTGCTATGAAACCTTTCTGTTCAGCAGCACTGGTATAATTTATGTTGTTATCCTCCTCTGTCTACAGTAGCCATGCCTAAGATGGTGGCAATACTCATCTTGATGGTTTTAAGTACTCCTTTTCTATCTTTCCAGCTTGGTATTTTTCATTGTTATTTTAAATATCCCCCACCCCCAATTGGGAATTCTAACTTTACTCGTATAATTCTGAAATTCTCCCACAGATCCTTCCCATATGTAACCTCCTCGTGTGACTAGTTTTTGCTCTCTTCCTGTACACTGTTTTATCTGTTCCTATCTGTGCCTGTAACCAGCTATGAGGTGAAGGCTTTCTTCTGGAGTGCTGCTTTTGGTCTGCTGCTGCTTCATAGAATATTGCTGACTACTCGTCTCCTAAATTGAATGGACTTTCATCACAAATTTTATGAAACAATCCATACCACTGAATACCATGTCATGTACTGTAGTACCAAGCACTGATGGCTTGTCATTGGCGTAGAGTACTGACCTCTCAGATATTGTCTAATCAACCTGCTCAATGGTAGATGTTACTACAAACCTTTGGAGCAGGTGAGTCCTGAACCTGGGCCTCCTGGCTCAGAAGTGCTCTGATGAGTCTTAGGCCTATCTAATTAATGTAGACATGAAGTATAGATTGGTTAACTACAATCCCATTGGGTGACTTGGTGCCTGAGATTCTCATGAATTGAAACAGCTTTAAATAGAGACAAAAAAGCTCTGAATTAAAATAGTCCCAGGCCTCATCTGACTCTCCAAGTTGGTCAAGTTCCATGAAACTGATGAGAATTAAACAAAAGATAGTATAAGCTGAGATTAGTATTTTACCCAGAGCAAATGACACCAGTCAGCAACTCCAAGATTCTCAACTTGTATTTAGCTTACACCTTTTCCAGAATGTTTACACTTGAGGGGAGCAATGCCTACAATTATCAAGCCTGGAAACAATCAATTCAGCAGATGTAACATTCAATCAAGCTGCTATTTCAAAGGATGTTTTTTGGGCAGAAAAAGAACTGAAAACTGGAGATAGAATAGAATCCACAGAATCCCTAAATTGTGGAAACAGGCCCTCCGACAAGTCCACACCAACCCTCCGAAGAGTAACCCACCTAGACTCACTCCCCTTACTCTATTATCCAATATTTACCCCTGACTAATGCAGAGTTGAAAATGTGTTGCTGGAAAGGTGCAGCAGGTCAGGCAGCATCCAAGGAGCGGAACGTTTCAGAGATTTACTGCATTCACTGCATCCGATGTGGCCTCCTCTATATGGGGGAGACAGGCCGCCTACTTGCGGAACGTTTCAGAGAACACCTCTGGGACACCCGGACCAACCAACCCAACCACCCCGTGGCTCAACACTTCAATTCCCCCTCCCACTCCACCAAGAACATGCAGGTCCTTGGCCTCCTCCATCGTCAGACCATAGCAACACGATGGCTGGAGGAAGAGCGCCTCATCTTCCACCTAGGAACCCTCCAACCACAAGGGATGAACTCAGATTTCTACAGTTTCCTCATTTCCCCTCCCCCCACCTTGTCTCAGTCCCAACCCTCAAACTCAGCACCACCTTCCTAACCTGTAATCTTCTTCCAGACCACTCCGCCCCCACCCCCACTCCAGCCTATCACCCTCACCTTAACCTCCTTCCACCTATCACATTTCCAACGCCCCTCCCTCAAGTCCCTCCTCCTTACCTTTTATCTTAGTCTGCTTGGCACACCCTCCTCATTCCTGAAGAAGGGCTTATGCCCAAAACGTTGATTCTCCTGCTCCTTGGATGCTGCCTGACGTGCTGCGCCTTTCCAGCAACACATTTTCAGCTCTGATCTCCAGCAGCTGCAGTCCTCACATTCTCCTTGACTAACGCACCTCACCAACACATCCCTGAACACTATGGGCAATTTAGCACGGCCAATTCACCTAACCTGCACATCTTTGGATTGTGGGAGGAAACCGGAGCACCCAGAGGAAACCCACGCAGACACGGGGAGAATGTGTAAACTCCACACAGACAGTTACCTGAGGCTGGAATCAAGCCCAGGTTCCTGACACTGTGAAACAGCAGTGCTAACCATTAAGCCACCGTGCCACAGAGATGGCCCTTCCTCCCTCCCTCCTTCTATCTCTTAAGAAGAAAATGCATAATGACAATACTGACTGTAAAGAAATATCAGGAAATAGAAGAATTTAGAATATATCTTAAGAAAATATTTGCTAACGTTGAAGGTCCTAGAAACCAACTAACTTACTATAGTCTCAAGTTATCTCATGCCTCCTTCCATCCAAAGGTCTTTGAAGTGTACACACTTCTATCCTATTTTTACACAGGCTACAATCTTAGTACCTGTGTGAGAAGGCCAAGTGACTTAAGCAAAGGCCATATGTTGGATTTATTTATTATTTATCTCAGGGCTACCAGTTATTAAATTTGGTCTTTATTAACTCCAGAAAGCCTTGTGCTACAGCAAACATTAGTTAACTGGATTTTAAGTGAAGAGAGGAATGGTTTGGGCTGATAAGAACTTAAATCTTTGTTGCAACCAACCTAAAAGGATTAAAAGGAAATTTGTTCACCCCCTTCGTAGTCATTCATGACAACCATTCCTGATCACTAAATTAACTTAAAAACAGAAGGGGACACTGGGGAATTCAGAGGACTATATACTGCATAACAGTGACCACATTCTGTAGACTTATTAATTTCTAATGGCCATAGATTCTAATATTGGTAGTCTATTAGAGGTAGCTGATGGGGCAGGTATGGGAAGAGGGGAAGAAGACATTTACTACCAAGATTTCACACTGAATCTCTTGTCATTATGTTCCCTATGAACCTTCTTAGAGATCATCAAAAATCACATGACACCGGATCATACTCAGAGTCACATGGTTTATTTGAAAACACAAGCTTTCGGAGCTCCACTCCTCCTTTATGTGCTAGTGAAGGAGGATATATTGGACACAGAAATTATAAGTAAAAGATCAAAGGATCATACAACTGTTGTGAATGTATTGAACATACATATTTGGCTGTTAATTCTTTAATCAGTTAGAATGGAGATGCAAGTTGATTGATTATTATGTAAATCCCAGAATTTCTTTCAAGTCACTGCCCAAAAATAACTTAAGGTTTTAACAATATAAAATAGGTGATACCTCAGGCCAGACAACGCATTTTAATTATGAGGCCTAAAGCAGATTTGTTTAGAGTCTGTCTTGTGCCCTAACCTGGAGTCAGTCTGATTTTATTTCCAAAGCCATTCTTAGAGATCAGTTTACAGAAGACTTGGAGTAACCTTCAATAGCAAAATTGCTTACTTCTTGCTCTTTCATCTGATGAAATATACTCTCAGGTTTCACAACACACTCTCCTCATCTGTCACGCAACATTCAAGAACAAACATTCCTTGTGCTTAGTGTCAACTGATCAAAGTCACTCAGCACAATTAAAGTGATTGTGCACAACACATTATAAATTGGATGGTAAATCTGTGGAGGCTCACAAATGGCTTCAATAGTTCTGAACATTGGAGAAGGGATGATGAGAGAGGAAACAGTTCCTGCTTTCAATTGCACTGACTTCTCCTCATTGGTGGGTGCATGCCTTAGCAATATAAAATATTGCTATTAATTACAAGAATAGGTTTGGGATGTGGTGTTGCATATGGTCAAATTGCTCTCCCCAATCCAGTTCTCTCTTTCACAGCTTTCACATGCCAATCGGGTCAGTGATTGAAAAGTGAAGCCAGAATAAGAATCCAGCTTTATTAGGAGAGGTGAGAAAAGAAATTAGCACCGTGCTGCAAAATAATCAGACTCCTTTGTGAGGAGAACATGAGGTCTGCAGATGCTGGAAATCAGAGCTGAAAATGTGTTGCTGGAAAAGCGCAGCAGGTCAGGCAGCATCCAAGGAACAGGAAATTTGACGTTTCGAGCACAAGCCCTTCATCAGGATTCCTGATGAAGGGCTTGTGCCCGAAACGTCGAATTTCCTGTTCCTTGGATGCTGCCTGACCTGCTGCGCTTTTCCAGCAACACATTTTCAGACTCCTTTGTGAGCCATACTCAGGTTGCACTGTTTAGCACATTTGAATTTTTAGGGATAAAAACATACTGAAGGAGAGATGTTGACATTAATAGGTGCTGTGACTGCTGACTGACAACACAGTTTGGTAGGACATAGAAAAATACTTTAGATTTCCATTAAATGAGAGTGTTCCTGCATTAGGAATAACGCAGGCTGTTCTAGCTCATCTAGAGTTGCTGCAGCAGGCCAAAGTTCACCAACATGTGAATTCTACCATGGTGCAGAACCGCAACTGCATTGCTCAATAAATATTTTATCCCATTAGTACATTGGGTTGTGGTCAGACCACTAAGGTGTATCAACCTTGAAATGAGGAATCACCACATTCTCAATTAAGCACTGAATTTACAAGCAATTCTGTATATTAATCAATATCATTGTGCAGATAAAGAGAGAGAGAATGCAATTCATACTTACCTAGTTTTAGGGGATGTTGTTAACCATTCCTCGTGTTTCTCGAATGTTATTAAATAAGCTGCAATTTCCTGAAAGACACAAACAGAAGTAAAAAGATCACTTTAGATGCAAAGTAGAATTCACATACCAATCTGCTTTGTGTACAAGATCTCCCTCCAACAGAAACCTTCTCAAAGACGAAGCAGATATAAAAGAATTGTGATCACTCATTAATCATTCCTTTCCAAAACAAAAAGAAATCAAGGTTTCTAATCGCATGCTTCATACCCAAACAGTAATTCCAGAATGGTCGATATAAAATCACAGTTCCACAAGGGTTTGGTTGAAGAAATAACACAGTATTTTTTAAAAATGGTCATTTATACCATTCTTCCACAGATACCAACAACAAAATCTTTAATTAAAAAGAGACATTTGGCCTCATCATTCTTTTGAATAGAGAATTAGGAGAAGTTTTTTTTAATCTGTCCCTCTCCAATCCCATTTACAAGACCTCTATGCCATAACCATGGCATTAATCATTATGCATTATTCCCAGAATTCATAATAACATAATATGATACATTCAGCCCATAGTACTGTGCAGGCTCTTTGGTCAGCCTGTTAGTTTCATATGCCCCTGCTTTTTCCCTGCATCCTTACAAAGTACAAGAAGTCGCATGAATTATATTACTGGCCTGTTCTGCCATAAGCTAATGCATTAACTCTTGTTTCATAGGATAGAGGGATACTGCTGACCAGCTGATTGGAAATCTAACATGGGGCAGGAAAAGTGGGTTTGTACCAGATGCTTAGTTTCCCCATCAGCCATCATGATACAAAGCACCAATGGGCCCTGTATTAATTTCTACAACACACTATAATTGTTCAATTTATATTGCATCCACATCACTATAAGCAATAGGTTACAATTACAATTGAGGTTCATTAGCAACAGGACCAACTATTTGTTTTGCTTGGTGTAAAAAAATGCCAATTGTATTTGCTAATGTAGAGGGTAAACTTTATCTTCCTGCTGTAAAATGTGCCTCTGTCCCAGATTCAGGAACATTCTCACCACAACAACACAATTTTGCATTCCATCTTTCCACACTGGCTTCTGAAACCTTTCTGAATTATATTACCCTTTTGTGCTGCATGTGGGTGGTTTTATGCTGTGGCTCTACTCAGAGCTACAGTTTGCAAATTTTACTTGTGCTTCCCAATAACTTCAATTTTGTGAAGGCTTCCCCATCCTACACTCAGACAAATACTATCTTGACGGCAAAGGCAGTTGCTCTCTCCTCACCTCTGGAATTAAGAGTTTTTGTCTACATTTCGACAAATCACAAAGATATTTTATATAATATGAAGCATTAAAGTGGACGCTGGCTCAGTAAATGTGGGAGAAAAGAACAGCAAGTGAATAGGATGAGATTAAGATGAGTGGGAGGAGGCTTGTGTGAAGTGTAAATATAAGCATAAACCAGTTAGACCTAATACTTTGTTAATACGTGACGGATGCTATTGATTTTGTTATTGGAATATGGTGGGTCCATTCATTGTTGCAAAGAAAATCCAATTCCAATTCAGGCACTCAGAGGTAGAAAATAATCCTCACAATGGTAATCAGCGTGGGGTTTTTGTGTGGTTGTGCCAAGGAGCTGCCCCCAAAGATATGGCTGACCAAAAAGTTAAAAACATCTTCAATTTCACAATTGATTTGGAACCAGGAGAAGCAGAGTGCTCCTCTCACCTTCTCAGCACTGCTGTGGCGTACTGCTCTCCCATGATCCAAACCTCCTCTCACTGCTTTCACCCCACTTCAACTCCGAGCCACGAGATTAAGTTTCAAGCGCCAAACCAAAGACGTGAGTACATAATCTAAGGCAGCATCCCTCAATAGGAAGGAAAACTTCATTGACAGACTGGCTGTCTTTTGGACAACATATTACTGAAGCTCTGTTTGACCACTCAGTTGGACATAAAATATTCTACAGCACTACATGGAAGAAAAGTCGTGGAGTTCTCCCCAGTGTGTAGTCAATGTTTGTCCCTCAACCCATATAAATGAAACAGATTAGCAAATCAAAATCAGATTGCTGGCTGTGAGGCAATACTGTACATTATTTTGGCTGTCATATTTCCTGACATTACAACAGTGACTACATTTCAAATTTAGTTCATTAGCTATAAAACATATTGGAACATTGTGAAAAGCACAACATGGTTATATGCAGGTAAACCTTTTCCTCCCTGTGTTAATTATATTCCTTAATACAAGCCTGAGAACAGCATTCTCCATTGCTCCAGTGTGCAACATTTCCCACAGCAGCCATCTCTGTGTGAGATTGCCAATTCGTGCTGAATTATGAACAGTTTTCTGCTGCAGATTCATGTCCACAAACCCATTTTTAGATCTCAGGCTCCCAGTGTGAGAAGGCGATTTACTCGCCAACAATCTCCCCTCCTCATTCAGTCATTATAAACTATATTTTATAACCTTCACGTAGGCAATAGGCGGATTATAAAAACTTGTTATTCCACAGGCATTACTCCATAAGTATAGAATAGCACTTTAAGCAGTGTTACTTGTTCAGTCACAGTCCCCAACAGACCAATCTCACTGAACAATTCACTCCTTATTATATAATTTAGATAGTCTGTACATAGACCCCAGTGCAACAACTCTCCCTCATTTATACCTTAGCAGCAAATCCTTCTCACACTTTGAAGCAGAGAAAACAGAAATGAAAACCCTTCTAGACAGAAACCAACACAAGCTGCATAAACTCTAGTTAGACTTGAATGGACTACATATATTTTATTTGAAATATAAATGGGAAAATGAAAGATTGGACTGCAGTGTTACAGAGAAAGGCAGAAAGATGGAGGAGCAGAAGTAGGAAACTAAGTCCATTTGAGTCTGCTCCAACATTCAATGGGATCATGTTTGATCTGATAATCTTCACTCACGATAACGTTTGATTCTGTTACTGATTAAATTATGTCTACCTTAGTCTTGAATATACATGACAGCTCAGCCTCTACTGTCCTTGAAGGTAAGGAATTCTACAGATTGACTCACTGCGAGCAAAGAAATTCCTCCCCATCTACGTATTAAATTGGTAACCCCTTATGCCAAGATTATATTGTGGTAGACCCTCTCACAAGAGAAACACCCTCTGAAGCATTTACTCAGGATCAATGTAGTGGATCTTCTCTAGACTGTCTCCAAAGCCAGTATATCTTTCCTTAGATAAGGGAAGAAAAACCGCTTATAGTATTCCAACGTGGTCTAACTACTGCCTTCAGTAGTTTTATCAACTTGTCCCTATTTTGATACCATTCAGTTTGAAATAAAGGGAAACATTCTATTTGCCTTCCCTATCACCTGCTGTTTGTCTATTCTAGCATTTTATGATTCATGCACAAAGACCCCCCAATCTCTCTGTGCTACAGTTTCCTGCAATCTTTCTTTTAAATAATATTCAAGCTCCTCTGTTCTTCCAGCTCAAAGTGCATAACCTCACATTTTCCTGCATTATATTCCATCTGCCATATTTTTGCTCTCTCGCTTAACCTGTCTGTATCTCTTTGCATACTCTTCATGTCGTTCTCACCACTTGCCTTTCCACCTATTTTTGTGTCAACTACAAAATGGCTAGACTGCATTCGCTTCCCCCATCCAAGTCATTAATATATTGAAAATAATTACAGCCCCAGATTGACCACTGAAGCACTGCCACTAGTTACCAGTTACCAGCCTGAAAATGCTCTTTTATCTGGACTCCATACCTTCCATTAGTTAGCCAATCCTTGATCCATACTAAAATATTAACTCCCGCATCATAGGCTCTGATCGTATTAAGGAGCCTTACATGCTGTACCTTCTAAAATGCCTTTTGGAAATCCAAATATGTTACATCAACTGGTTCCCCTTGATCTGTTTTGCCTCTCACCTCCTCAAAGAATTCTGATAAATGTGTCAGGCATGATTTCCCCTTTCTGAAGCCATGCTGACTGTATATTTTCCCAAGAACATATGTTAAGCAAACTGACCTACAGTTACCTTTCTTTTTGTCTCCTTCACTTTTTAAATAAAAGTTACATTGACAGTTTTCCAATTCTCTGAGAAATTGTCAGAAACAGCTTCTTGGAAGATTAGCTGCATGGTAACTTCTTTTTATGTCCTCGTATGCATCCCATCACATTTGGAGGACGTATTGGTCTTTAGCCTCACTTGTTTCACTAGAACTTTAGCTCTAGTGATTTTAGACATTTTATTCCCTTTCTCCCTTTTTGCCCTTTGATTACTTAATATTTTTGGAATGCTATCAGTATCTTCAACCATGGGGACTGACGCAAAGTATTTATTCAACTCCCCTGCCATTTTCTGGTTCTCATTATTATTTCCCCTGCCTGGTTCTCTAGAAGTCCAAGGTTCACTTTGGCTCTTGCTTCCACTTTATGTACTTAAACGAGCTCTTGCTGTCTGTTTTGATATTATTTTCTAGTTTATTCTTAAAGTTTATTTTCTCCTTTTTTTTAGTCATCTCTTGTTGGTTTTTAAAGCATCTTCGTTTTCTTTTCAATTCAATACTGTCCTTAACTTGCTTGTTAACCGTGGTTTGTTTATTCCATTCTTAAATCATTCTTTCTAACTAGGTTATATCTTTAGTGTGAGCCATTAACTATTTTTTTTAAATGTCTGCCATTGTTCCCCAACTGTTTTTTCCACTGAACTCCTTTCCCAATCCACTTAGCTAACTCTGGAATCATTTCACTGTCATTACTCTTATTTACGTTTAACACAGTTGTTTCTGTCCTAAGTGTCTCACTTTCATACTGAATGCTAAATTCTACTATGATGTAGTCACTGCATCCTTTTACTCTCGAGACTATTTATTAAACCTGCCTTATTACACAGTGTGACAAACAGCCAGGTTTGGTTTGTAACTCAAATGGCAAATGGTGCAGTGTTCATTCATGGATTACAATCAGTTATGATTACATAACAACAGGATGTAGCATTTGCTAAAGCTGGAACTGAAAGAGGTTTGGAAAATGGGAATATTTTGAGAGACAAACTAGTACTAGGTGCCTTTGTGTTAAAGGTAAACTGCCTAGCAACTGATTTTGGATTAGTTTTAAGTTGCAATTGTCTTAGAGAAATGAAAGAAGGGAACGGTTGGATTCAGACTTTCAAAGGATTTAATGTTAGCCAGATATCTCTCTAGCCCTCTGAGAGTAGAAAAAAAATCAACACATAGATTTCGCAAAGAAAATATTTAAGCTCAAGCAAGACCCAAATGACTGGCATTGCCACAGCCGGGAACAATATGATGTAATTGCCAAAAACCAAAAGAAGTGTGAGAATTCCCTTCCTTTTGATTTGAACTCTAGATACATAGAATTTGCCTATACTTTCCATTTATGATATCCCTGCAAAATTATTTAACTTGTCTTTCTTGTCCATCCTACGACACGACCAGCTATCCCTAGTAGCCATACACTCAGACAACCAGGAACATGAATTTGACTGGGAAAACACTACCATCATAGGACAAGCCAGACAGAGAACAGCCAGGGAATTCCTAGAGGCATAGCATTCATCCACAAACTCCATTAACAGACACATGGACCTGGACCCCATATACAAACCACTACAGCTGAAACTGACACCCGGAAGCGGCAAGAACAAACCACTATAAATACTGGAAGAAACATCAAAACAGCGCTTCACAGGAGGCTCCAATAGCACTGATGATGCTCCCTAGCCAGGGAAGGAAACGTTTGCAGCAAAAACTTCCAGCTCGGCAAACAGAACCACAACAATGTCCATCCTATTTGTGAAAGAACATGCACATGTTTAGATTTAAACATGGATACAGTTTAAATTTGCAAATTTATCATTAATCCATTTTGCCACATGTTAGAGGACTTTTTTTTGTTTTCTTTTTCATTGATGAACACTGGTGGGAATTTCTTTCTCCTTAGATTTTTGTTTCAATTAGGCATTAACCGACATAGAGATTAGGTTGGTCATATTTCACATTGGTGATGATTCATGAAATAGTGGGGTCGATTTCGAACGCATTCTTCCCATGGAGGTTGTGACAGAAAGCATCAAACATTATACTTCATTGAAAATATATTGACCATGCAGATGTCATAACACAAATTTGCCTACAGCTTAAATTAGTCAAATTACAAGGACATGTTGTGGAGACTAGGCTTATATTTGTTTTCAGTAAAAAAGATTAAGGGATAATCTAATTTAGGTGTTTAAGATGATCAAAGGATTTGACAGAAGAGATACAGAAACTATTTCCTCTGGTGGAGGAGTCCAGAAAACTATGGCATACCTTAAAATTAAAGCAAGGCATTCAGGTATGAAGTCAAAAAGTACCTTCTCACACAAAGAGTAGTGGAAGTCTGGAAGACCCGCACACATTTTTGAGGCTAGTTAGTACTGAAATTGTTCAATCAAGATTGGCGATTTTTATTGGGAAAGGGTGTTGAGGGCTATGGAACCGAGGCATGTAGGGAAGTTAATATACAGACCAGACACTGGTAGTTTAAGCAGCTACCTAGTCAGTCAGCTCCTCTAAAGATTTCTACATTAAGTGTGCTTTGTTTTTTTCTCCTCTATCTGTATCAAGTCTCCACTTCTCCATTGTGCTTCACTGACGTGCCACCTAAATGGTTTCACATCACTTGGCCGTTCCACCCTAGAGAGTATGACAGTTGAATTTTGGCCATCAACTGTGTGATGTTTAGCAGGGTCAGCACAGAGTGGTCAGGAGCTGGAACTCGTGCTCAATTATCCATCCTCTTTCCCTAGCTCAGGCTTGCTGATGATATTCCTGTAACATAAAGGTCAACTAACTCAGCAAAAATACAGGATTGAACCGTGGATATTTTCACTTTGTGTAGTTCAATATTTCATAGGATGCATCCACCTACTGAAATAACAGGCAGTTAAATTATGAACATTTATCCATATTACTTTTTGTATAATTAGGAAGAAATTATTTTTCCAGGTGACTCAGTCGTACATATGAGGGCCAAATGTCCTCAGCGTTTGGTGAACCAGCCCAGGGCAACCTGTGTGTTGCTGTGATGCTTTTGGTCTTTGAAAAAGGAGGGCAGCTCAACAAGTTTCAGCTATTAAATGACTGGCAATCTGTCTCCTCCAAGCTGAATGCTTGCATCAAATCTAGATGGAAACCCAGCTTGTTACAGAGTGAAATTACTGTGGCTCAATATAACTCTTCAGCTCTCTAAAGCTGGTTATTATTATTATGTTCAGTGAGAAATCCAATACATTCACACTGACTGCATATGTTCCAACTGTGAGGTGAAGCAATAGGTGGTCATCGCAGTGTCAGTGGTAGGATGTGCTGTGCAACATTTGTTTTCAAAAATAAATATTTCTCCTTTTCTTAGTCAAAATATTTTAAAAATTGCTGCAGTTTGATTGTAATTGCAGAGCACACTTTATCCCAACACATAGTGCCAAATGAGCGATGTAATTTGAGTGATAGGGCAGTCAAGTTTAAGATAGGTCAGAAGCTGACCAAAGGAAAAAGTGAGAGAGGAAAATTTGGAAAATAAAGACAGAAAATGACATAAATGAAAGAAGAGTAAATGTGACAGAAGGAAAGATGGACTGTGTGATATTGGGAAAGAAATTGACAAACATGCTTGTGCACAGGTATGTATTCAGACTAACAGACACAGAGGGTCTGATTTTAACTCAGTGCAGAAGGATGGGTTTGGATGTAGTTAAAAATGGGCCCTGAGAGAGAGAAACAGAAATAAAAAACAGAGTAAGACAGAGGGAAAGAGAAAAACAGAGGACAACCAAGTCAGAGAGGAAAAGATTGAAGACAGAAAAGGAGAGTTGAGGGAGACTCAGGGAGGGTGACAAGATGGAGCAATTGGCAGGGCAAAGAGAAACGGAGCAAGAAACTGAGACACAACAAGACAATCAGTGAAACAGAGGAATGGAGAAGCAGAGAAATGAAAACAGTCATCATTCTGAGAAAAAAGATCAGAAGGGAGAGACGTACAGAGACACATAAGCAGAGGGAGAAAAAAACACTCAAAGAACAGTGACAAAACTGACCAAGTGGTAGGAGGGGAAGGGGAGAGATGTGTTGCTGTGAGCATTCAACGAAGCACTCAATCTCATGTACAACTACTCTACCATAGGCTTCCCTGTCACCACCCTCACAATTTTAGGGAGCATTCTGTGGTTCCTTCACCCAAAAAGATTACATTAACCCGGAGTAAATTAGCCCTGTCACCTTGTGTATGTAAAGAAGAAAAAAATGGCACAACAGACTAAACCTGCCTGTGCAGTCTACCCATGCAGTGTTCCATCGATTAATCTCTACTCAGCAGATAAAATACTGCAAGCAGAAACGTGTTACAACTGCAAAACATGCAAGGAATATTTGAGAGCTGCGTCTTTAAACAGTTCTGAAATACAAACAGGCCTCATCATCACAACCTACATTATTCATTCCTGACTCGCTGCCTTTTGCAGATGACATTTCCATGGTCACAGCAGGACTGGGATAATGCTCCCTGGAGAATTTGATTGTGTGTGCCTGGTATCCTTTAACCTTCATTCCAGTTAGCAATCTGGTATCGGTCCAACTCTAACTCTAAGTCGAACAAGAATTTCATTGGCACATTACTTTTTAAGGAGTTTGTTGTTTCAGAGCTAAGTTTTGCCCAGGGAATCTTCCAATCTTGCACTTCATCCTCAGCAGGAGCCCTGTAGGAAAAGCTATTTCACAACCCTTCACACCCCACCCACTCGTCTCTCCAGGGTTAACATCAATTTTCTATTAACCGTACGCTGAGAAGCTAGGAAAATTCTACCCCAAGTTGTGAAGCAGTAACATTCCCACCACTCTAATTTTCTGACTGGTTTACTCTGCCCTTTAATTCTGTGCTCACAGTTAAATAATTTATCATGTTTAGATTACCTAAGGTATTATTTTGGAGCCATTGATCATGTCTCACTCCAACCTTGTTTTTTTCTATAACTGAAACAAATTGTAACCTCCCTTTATAGAACTGATAGAATATCATTGTCCAATAACATCCTAGAATCCCTATAGTGTGGAAATAGGCCATTCAGCCCAATAAGTCCACATTAACTCTCCAAACAGCATCCCGCCCAGACTCACCCCTCTACCTCCCTGTAAGCCTGCATTTCCCATGGCTAATCTGTCTAACTTAGACACTACAGCAATTTAGCAATGGCCAATCCACCTAACCTGCACATCTTTGGAGTGTGGGAGGAAATGAAAGCACCAGAGGAAACCGGGAGAATATGTTAATTCCACATAGTCCCTCGAGGCTGGAATTCAACCTGGATTCCTAGAACTGTGAGACTGCAGTGCTAACCACTGAGCCATTGTGCCAATCCATGCTGATCTCAGTTTTTATTTATACGTCTTTTGAAGGACTGGTTAGTAAATCTGTATCACATACCAATATTCATCCCTCAAATAATGTTTATGGGAATTTGCTATGCCCAAATTGTGTGCTGTGTTTCCCACATTGTAACAGTGCTGAAAATGTGTTGCTGGTTAAAGCGCAGCAGGTCAGGCAGCATCCAAGGAACAGGAAATTCGACGTTTCGGGCATAAGCCCTTCATCAGGAATCAGGCTTATGCCCGAAACGTCGAATTTCCTGTTCCTTGGATGCTGCCTGACCTGCTGCGCTTTAACCAGCAACACATTTTCAGCTCTGATCTCCAGCGTCTGCAGACCTCACCTTTTACACATTGTAACAGTGACTACCCTCCAAAGTATTTAATTGGCTGTACAGCATGATAGGCCATTTGAAATCTTGAAAGGTGCTATCCAAGTGCTGGTTAATCTATTTAATTGGAGAAACCAGTTTACCACTTCCTAAAGTCTGGTGGAGGAGAGAAAGGTCTAGGATGGAAGAATTATATATAATTCTGGATGCAATGGCAGCTGGCTAACCAGACTGATGATGCTCTGGAATGTTTTAATTTGTCTTGAATCTTCAACTAAAATATTCAAAAGGTTCCAAACAGAGCTGAGATTGACACCAGTGCATCAGCTTGCATTATATTAGCTTATCTATAGAAAGGGTAAACCAACACTTTGGTGCTGACAATGAATTAGAACTTTCTGCTGTCAACACTGGAAACTTACAGCATATATATGCTATTTTGTTTCTCCCATGATAAAAAAAAGACTCCTCCTTGACCAGCTGCTTACAGACAGTCAGGTAATCATGCTCAATGCTCTCTCTGAACTATTATCATTGTATTAGATTCATGTAGCTAACATGAAATAAACTGGAAATAGCAGAATGTGTTTTTCTCACTTTATTGCTGAGGAACAACTTCTGACAATGCACTGACACATCATTCCAATGAGGATTCTTCAGCCAGCAGTTTAGATAGTGATTATTGCCGTGTAATTTGACTGCAGCGGCCATCACAGCTGATGATTTTCTGAAACCCCTATTGGTAGGATGGATACTGACCAGGAATGGTTAATCCAGACGGATGGACCCCCCCCAGCTGTGCTGAAGGACAGATGTGTCTGCAGTTATTGTTTCAGCTGCCACCAGCTGACAGTTCAATTACGTTTCTCATTTTAAGCATTTGATCAGAGACAGGAAAACAAAGAGAGTATTCCCGAAGGAATTAATTGTGCGAAGTGTTTAAAAGATTAATGTGCATCAAGATCATTCAATTTTATTCGGTTGGTCTTGCCTTCCCCTTGACCTTTTGCCTCTTCATTTCAAAATCAATCAGCTTTGACCCCTTCATATACAAGAAATTTGCTTCACAACACCCAACAGTGTACACAGGCAGCACATGCATTTATGTCACATTGACTTTAAGTTAACTTTGAGACAAGAATAATCCACATGTATGCAGGTAAATGGAATGGAAATGGAAATGGATCTAGCCTTATACAGTCTTTACCTCTTCTGTACCAAACCAAACAGATAAAGAGAATATTTAGGAAAAGGAAAACGCCATTCAGTCCATCTTGTCAGTATCAGAAATGCTGGTCCCTTTAATCTACAGTTGATTTTTTAAAAGCATGATGTGACTGTCACTGGTTGAGCCAACATTCACTGGCCATTCCTGGTTGCCCTCGAGAAAGTAGTGGTCAGCTGCCTTTTTGAACCACTGCATTCCATATGCTGTAGGTAAACACACAATGCCATTGGGGAGGGAATTCCAGAATTTTGATGAAGTGAGACTGATGGAATGACAATATACTTCCAAGTCAGAATGGTGAGTGATTTGGAAGGGAATTTGCAGCTGATGGTTTTGCCATGCATTTGCTGCCCTTGTCTTTCTAGAAAGAAGTGGCTGTGGATTTGGAAGATGTTGCTTCAGGAACCTTGGTGAATTTCTGCAGTGCATCTTGAATATTGTACACATTGCTGCAACTGACTGCTGAATGCAAGATATAGATGCTTATGATTCTGACAGACAGCAAGCATGCTCAACCAGCTTGAGTTTGTGTTTAGAAGCAATAACATCTCTAAATAAATTGATTGGAAATATAAAAGAAAAGAGCTGTGTACTTTCCCCCTCCAATTCCATTTTAATTTTATTCTCTCCCTCTTTCCCTACCCTTTCCTTCCCTTTGGTTACTGTTGACTGCCCTTGGTGACAGTGCATGCAATTCATTAAGTTAAATTGAGACACGAGTGATTTGGTGGTGGTTTTACAAAGAAAAGGAACTGGTTCTTGAGAGGCTTTCTTGGCCCAGGGGTCTGTCCCTAATATTGAGCCAGAAAACCTGGGTTCAAGTCTCACCTGCTCCACAGGTGAGCCGTAACATGCCATAGAGACTGATTTCAGAAAAAGAAACAGCTGGGGTTTTTACCCTCCCCATCCTTTTCTGTTATTGTTGCAGCATCCCAGATGCGTAGTCCTTGTAACTTGTTATGTTAATTGGTGAAATAGCTGATATGATGGTAGATGTTTCAAAATAAAAGAGCTGGTTCTCCCACAGCTCCAGGCAACAGGTCTGGTGGGAGTCATAGTTCCTAATTACCTGCTTCTCTTCTGCAGCGACGTTCAAGCCTGGGTGCTCTTAGAGACAGAGCGCATGGTATCTGGCTACACCTCTGAGACATATAAAGAGAGGTGGGCATCGAAGGGTTGGAGTGTATTATCTCCCCATTTTCATTTAGCCCGTCCCAATTACCCTACCCCTGCACTATCCCTGGTGGGCAATGTTGGTTAATTGTTTTAATTGACTGATTTGGTGATGGTTTATTTAAAAATAAAAGCTGGTTGGTAGTGTTTATTGAAGGTTGTTTATTTCACTAGCTAATTGGTTAATTCAGTGATTAGGTATTAAAAGAAAAGCTGGGTTCTAAAAATACAATAGACTCAAAACGTTAACTGTTTCTCTCTTCCACAAGTGTTGCCAGACCGGCTGTGTTTCTCTCGTGTTCTCTGTGTTCATTTCAGATTTCCAGTGACTGCAGTATTTTCTTCTTCTATCTGTTTGATTCTCTGCCCTATTCCAATTCTGAGGCCTTTGCCCTCTAACTGTTCCAATGAAGCCCAATATAAGTTGGAAAAACTTTTTGATAAGGCACATTACAGCCTTCCAAATTCAACAATAAGTTCAACAATTTCAGATTACAAAAACAGTTTTCATATTTTTCAAATGTTAGCTGTGGCAATTATTCTGCTACTTCCACTTACTGCAGAGTCACGTTTTCATTCTTGTCCCAATCCAATCTCTTTGTTTTATTTCATCGTCCTATTTATTATTTCATCACTCCCACCTTCTACCCTATCACAGACTACCCCTCTGTGCTATTATTTCTCCCTACTTGTCCTGTCTTGTGCTCCTGTTCTAAAACATGTTACATCTCGGATGGTTATGGCTAGCACAAGGGGACATAGCTTTAAGCTGAGGGATGACAGATATAGGACAGAGGTAGTTTCTTTACTCAGAGAGTAGTAGGAGCAGAACACACTAACTGTAACAGTAGTAGACTCGCCCTTAAATGGTCATTGAATAAACACATGGATGAAAATAGAATAGTGTAGCATAGATAGGCTTCAGATTGGTTCCACAGGTCGTGCTACATCGAGGGCTGAATGGGCTGTACTGTGCTGAATTATTCTATATTCTATTGCTAAATTATTCCAGTTCTGATGGAAAGTCACCTTCCTGAAACATTAAGTTTGCTTCTTTCTCCCCGGCCACAGGTACTGTTTGACCAAATGCATATTGCTAGCATCGTCTGTGTTTACAACATACTGACAACATTCAACTTATTGCTGATATTGTGAAAGGGATTTTAAGCCTGTACATGGCCGATTGAATGAGAAGGGGCATAATATTAGTCATTCAAATGGAAGGTCATATACCCTCAGAGTCTTCCCTCCCTGGTAGAGAAAGATGCATTATTGTAACTATACTTTTTCCAACACCACAGAATCCCATGACTAATACTGAAGTTAATTCCAAATGTCCTACTAAAGTCGAGGAGTCTTACTGATCCTCTCTTTTTGAGTTGAACAGTAATGACTGTTTTGTAATGGAGCCTGTGAGGGACAATTAGAATTCACATGTTAAAATTAATTTAAATGTAATCTCAGCTCACCAACATAAGGAAATATAAAATGTACAGACCTTCAGGCTTTGCATTTCTATTTATAACTACATTGTTAAAATACAGCTGCAAATCTCAACATTGTCATGAATGACATCAGGAAAACTTTTATCTCCCACCATTGAAAGCATCACAGCTTCTGTTTCTTTGGGTTTCTATTTCTATTCCTCCTAAACTCCCAACACCCTAACATATACCTATTCTCCATTCCCTGTATATCATTGTAATGAAACCAAAGTTCGTAAGAACAGAAGAAATTCAACCATATAACCTGCTGGGCTATTCGATAATGTCACAACTGATTTTCTACTTTAACTTTCCATATTCTTTGATGCTCTTGGTATCTATGTAATAATCTGGAATATACTCAACAACTGAGCATCCAAAGACCCCATGAGTAGAAAATTACAAAGATTCACAACACTTCAAATAAAGAAATTTCTCATCTCATTCTAAATGAATAAACAAAGTGGATAAGTCGAGGGCACAATGGAGTATGATGTAATTGCTATCACTGAGAAATGGTTTGGGGATGTAGGACAGGGAGAGAGAGGGAGAGAGAGAGAGAGATGGGGTGACAGAAATGGCAGCTCAATATTCCAGGATACAAACTCTTCAGGTGAGGTAGAGAAGGAGGTAAAAGTGGAGGGATTGTTGCAATGTCAGTCAGGAAATCAATTACAGCAGTCAGGAGGGAAGATATTTTAGAAGCCACTTCAAATGAAGCCACCTGGATAGAAATTAAAAACCAAAGAGGAGCAATCACATTCCTGGTAATGTATTATGTCAGAAATAGAAGAGCAGATGTGTAGGCAAATTTTGGAGAAGTGGAAAAGTAAAAGGGTAGTGACAGTAGGAATTCCAACTTTCCCAACATTAGTTGGGTAGTTAGAGTGTGAATGGTTCAGAGGGAGCGTAATTCTTAAATTGCACCCAGGATAGCTTTTTAAGGCAGTATGCAAAAAGGCCCAGCAAGAGAGGGGGCTTTTTTTTAAACAGGCCCTTCAGCCCTCAATGTTGCGCCACCCTGTCAAACTAATCTGAAGCCCATTCCACCTACACTATTCCACGTATGTCCATATGCTAGTCCAATGACGACTTAAATGCACTTAAAATTGGTGAATCTACTACCGTTGCAGGCAAAGCATTTCATACTCTTACTACTCTCTGAGTAAAGAAACTACCTCTGACATCTGTCTTATACCTATCTCCCCTCACTTTAAAGTTGTGTCCCCTCGTGTTTGCCGTCCCCATACTTGGAAAAAGGCTCTCCCTGTCCACTCTATCTAACCCTCTGATTATCTTGGATGTCTCTATTAAGTCACCTCTCAACCTTCTCTCCAACGAGAACAGCCTCAATGCCCTCAGCCTTTCCTCGTAAGACATTCCTTCAATACCAGGCAACATCCTAGTAAATCTCCTCTGTACCCTTTCCAAAGCTTCCACATCCTTCTTATAATGCGGTGACCAGAACTGTACACAATACTCCAAGTGTGGCCGTACCAGAGCTTTCTACAGCTGCAGCATAACCTCCTGGTTCTGAAACTCAATCCCTCTATTAATAAAGGCCAAACACTGTATGCCTTCTTAACAACCCTGTCAATCTGGGTGGCAACTTTCAGGGATCTGTGTACATGGACATTGAGTTCTCTCTGCTCATCTGCACTCCTAAGAATCTTACCATTAGCCCAGTACTTTGCATTCCGATTACTCTGTCCAAAGTGTATCACCTCACACTTGTCCACATTAAACTCATTTGCCACCTCTCAGCCCAGCTCTGCATCCTATCTATGTCTCTCTTCAACCTACTACATCCTATGTCACTATCCACAACTCCACCGACCTTAGTGTCGTCCGCAAATTTACTAACCCACCCTTCTAAGCCCTCATCCAGATCATTTATAAAAACAATGAACAGCAGTGGACCCAACACTGACACTTGCGAAATGCCACTAGTAACTGGACACCAAGACGAACATGTTCCATCAACTACAATCCTCTGTTTTCTTTCAGCAAGCCAATTACTGATCCAAACTGCTATGTCTCCCACAATCCCATTCCTCCGCATTTTGTATAATAGCCTACTGTGGGGAACCTTATCGAACGCCTTGCTGAAATCCACATACACCACATCATCCGGTTTACTCTCATCTACCTGTTTGGTCACTTTGTCAAAAAAGTCAATAAGATTTGTTAGGCATGGCCTACCCTTCACAAACCGTGCTGACTGTCCCTGATCGGATTATTCTTTTCTAGATGGTTATAAATCCTATCTCTTATAACCTTTTCCAACACTTTATCAACAACTGAAGTGAGACTCACTGGTCTGTAATTACCAGGGTTGTCTCTACGACTTTGATTGAACAAGGGAACCACATTTGCTATCCTCCAGTCCTCAGGCACTATTGCTGTAGACAATGATGATTTGAAGATCAATGCCAAAGGATCGGTAATCTCTTCCCTTGCTTCCCAGAGGATCCTAGGATAGATCCCATCTGGTCCAGGGGACTTGTCTATTTTCAAACTCTGCAGTATTTCTAATACCTCTTCCTTGTGAACCTCAATCTCTTCTAGTCTAGATGCAAGTATCTCTGTATCTTCCTCGCCAACATTTTCATTTTCTATCGTGAACACTGTCGAAAAATATTTATTTAGTGCTTCCCCTAACTCCTCTGACTCCACACACAACTTCCCACTATTATCCTTGATTTGCCCTAATTTAACTCTCATCATTCTTTTATTCCTGACATAACTATGGAAAGCCTTAGGGTTAACCCTGATCCTATTCGCCAACAACTTCTCATGCCTCCTCCTGGCTCTTCTGAGCTCTCTTTTTAGGTCTTTCCTGACTTCCTTGTAACCCTCAAGTGCCCTAACTGAGTTTTCACGTTTTCTCCTAACATAAGCTTTCTTCTTCTTCTTGACCAGAGATTCCACTTCCTTAGTAAACCACAGCTCATGCGTTCTATATCTTCCTCCCTGCCTGACAGGTACATACTTACCTAGGACACACAGGAGCTTTTTCTTGAATAAGCTCCACATTTTTAATGTGCTCAACCCCTGCAGTACACCTATTCCTTTCCATCACTGAAGTAAACCTGACAGAATTGTGATCGCTGTCTCCAAAGTGCTCACCTACTTCCAAATCTAACACCTGGTCAGGCTCGTTACCCAGTACTAAATCTAAAGTGGCTTCGCCCCTTGTAGGCCTGACTACATACTGTGCTTAAAAATGTGTTGCTGGAAAAGCGCTGCAGGTCAGGCAGCATCAAAGGAGAAGGAGAATCGACGTTTCAGGCATAAGCCCTTCTTCAGGAATGAAGAAGGTGTGCCAAGCAGGCTAAGATAAAAGGTAGGGAGGAGGGACTTGTGGGAGGGGCGTTGGGAATGCGAAATTAAGTCTTATGGTCTTAAGTCCCTCCTCCCTACCTTTTATCTTAGCCTGCTTGGCACACCTTCTTCATTCCTGAAGAAGGGCTTATGCCCGAAACGTCGATTCTCCTTCTCCTTTGATGCTGCCTGACCTGCTGCGCTTTTCCAGCAACACATTTTTAAGCTCTGATCCCCAGCATCTGCAGTCCTCACTTTCTCCTGACTACATACTGTGTCAGGAAGCCCTCCTGACCATCTCTAGTGCTCATACTGTAGTGATCCCAGTCAATATTTGGATAGTTGAAGTACCCCATGACAACTATCCTGCCTCTCTCACTCCTATCAAGAATTGTCTTTGCTATCCTTTCTGGACTTAATTTTAGGGAATGAAGCCAGTCAAGTGGTTAGGTAACAGGGCAGTAGCATTTTGTGTCCACTGACCTGTTAGATTCAAGACTATTGTGGAAAAGGACAAGGATGAATGCAAATCAAAAGTTCTAAACTGGGGTAGGAGTGATTTTAATAAGATAAAGTATTATTTGACAAGAGTGAATGGGAAGCAGGTACTTTTACTTTCTTTCACCTTCACATTATCATTAAAACATAGTGATCACCCTGATGCTGTCATTAATGCATGCCTGATCACCCTCACACCATCATTAAAATACAACCAATCACCCTCACACCATCATTAACACACAGTGATCACCCTCATGCTGTCATTAACGCACGCCTGATCACCCTCACACCATCATTAAAATACAACCAATCACCCTCACACTGTCATTAACACACAGTGATTACCCTCACACTATCATTAACACACAGTGATCACCCTCATGCTGTCATTAACGCACGCCTGATCACCCTCACACCATCATTAAAATACAACCAATCACCCTCACACTGTCATTAACACACAGTGATTACCCTCACACTGTCATTAACACACAGTGCTCACCCTCACACTGTCATTAAAATACAGCCAATCACCTTCACATTGTCATTAACACACAGTTATCACCCTCACACCGTTATTAAAATACAGCCAATCACCCTACATCTTCATTAACATACAGTGATCACCCTCATACTGTCATTAAAATTCAGCCAATCACCCTCACATTGTCATTAAAATACAGCTAATCACCCTTACATCGTCATTAACACACAGTGATCACTCTCACACTGTCATTAACACACAGTGATCACCTCACACTGTCAGTAAAATACAGCCAATCACCTTCACACCATCATTAACACACAGTGATCACCCACTTACTGTCATTAACACACGGCTGATCATCCTCACACCATCATTAAAATACAACCAATCACCCTCACACAGTCATTAACACAAAGTGATTACCCTCACACTATTATTAACACACAGTGATCACCCTCACACTGTCATTAACGCACACCTGATCACCCTCACACCGTCATTAAAATACAGCCAATCACCCTCACACTGTCATTAACGCACACCTGATCACCCTCACACCGTCATTAAAATACAGCCAATCACCCTCACATTGTCATTAACGCACACCTGATCACCCTCACACCGTCATTAAAATACAGCCAATCACCCTCACATTGTCATTAAAATACAGCCAATCACCCTCACACCGTCATTAAAATACAGCCAATCACCCTCACATTGTCATTAACAAACAGTCATCATCCTCACACTATCATTAACATACAGTGATCACCCTCACACCGTCATTAAAATACAGCCAATCACCCTCACATTGTCATTAAAATACAGCCAATCACCCTCACACCGTCATTAAAATACAACCAATCATCCTCCCACTGTCATTGACACACAGTGATCACCATCACACCATCATTAAAATACAGCCAATCGCCTTCACACCATCATTAACAGACAGTAATCACCCTCATACTGTCATTAACGCACAGCTGATCACCCTCACACTGTCATTAAAATACAGCCAATCACCTTCACACTGTCATTAACACACAGTCATCACCCTCACACTGTCATTAAAATACAGTGATCACCCTCACACTGTCATTAATACATGGTTGATCACCCTCACACCGTCATTAAAATACAGCCAATCACCCTCACACCGTCATTAACACACAGTGATCACTCTCACACTGCTAGTAACACACAGTGATCACACTCAAACTGTCATTAACACATGGCCGATCACCCTCACACCGTCATTAATGCAAAATGCCGACTGCATGTTCCTGAAAATTCTCTCACATTACCGTACATTAGTCTGTTGTTATTTATTTAAAGATTTGTGGGTAAATAAACAGCCAGCAATGACTGCCCCACGGAGAGTATGATAAAGTGAAAGATATATTGTGCCTGTCTTAGCCATGAGCATCCATTAGAAGAAAAATATCCCCTAATTTGTATATTATAAATATTTTACTTAAAATATTGAGCCAGTACAACTTTTCCTCAGGATTTTTAAATTTGTTTCATAATCTAAAATACGCTAAACTTGAGAATGGCTGGTTTGTATCACCTCTTTGAGTCAAAAATAACAATTGATTAAAAATAACCTTAAGATACCTGCGTTTGCTATTTTGGCTTGCAATGTTTAAAATGTGCAACATTGAATGTCTCCACGTAACAAATAACTCGCTTTTTTTTAGCTTTTTCCCCAACTGTCATAGTTTCTTGAAGATGTTGTGAGGTTGGTGTCACAGATAATTTATTGTTTATAGGGACTTTCCTGTATTTTTCTTTGTCTAAACACTACAGATGCCTTTTTTAAATTGCTTTCAACTGCTCATCACTGCATTAGACATTATGGAAATCCATTATAAACATCAGAAATACCAGGACTTCTGCCTATACCTGGGAAGACAGATTAGTGTGAAGAAAAATTGCCTATTAGCAGTGCTAAATTTGCTTCTGTTCTAGAATGAGCTGATGCTGAGGTTAACTTTCATAGTTAGTTATAAATAATATTCCAGATTTTTGATCTATGTATCTCTCTAAAATCATACCACTGTCACTTCTGCTCAAGGGTGAGAAGCATAGAGGATAGATTTTAACTTGGAACTGATGATAGGAAACTGCTCTCCAGGGACTCGATTTACCACCTGGCAGAGTTAGGAGGAGACCACAATCATAACAGACCTAGCTTAAGTGTTGCTATCTACTTAGAAAAAACATGAAATGAGCATAGAGCAGATGCCAGCAGGTGAAGATTTTGAGGCCTCTTGCATCCATATATATAAAATCCTCCTGCTCCAACTGGGTTCACAAAAGGATGGGGTGTTGGGTTGTTAAATTGAAATTATTTTTGTTAGTGATCTGGGTGTGTGATGCACACAAAAATATGGGTTGTGGACCAAACTACTATGAAATGCTCATGTGAACAATGAGTAGGATGCTTTTATAAAATGACTCCTTGTTCCCACCTTAACTATGTTGAAGACTAAACCTGTTATTGGGTTATTGGAGGCTGTGATTTGTACCAAAAACATATGCTTCAATGAGGGCAAGCTGGACAATTATTTGAAGACTGTTTGTCAACTGAAGGATCCTAAGTGAAAGTCTCTGCCCTAAGGATAGATCTCATCCTTAGGAAAGCACACTCAACATCACAAAAGTGATATTGAGCCTACAACACAGAAAAGTCAGTCAGCCAAATGGTCTATACCATTGTTTGAACTCAATTTAAATCTCCTCCCAATCTTTTCAATTAATACAATCAAAATTCACTTCTATTCCAGTGTCCTCATGTACCAATGTGGCTTCCCCATAAATATATCTACACCATCCGCCATTCCAGATGCTCACAGTCTTTGGGTAAAGAAATTCTTCCTAAATTCCAGATTGAAGTTTTTTAAAATTCCTACAACAGTCACTTTGTAGTCTTTTTTTTCAAGTGCTAAGGATGTGCACCCCATTCATCTAAGCCCAGAGAACTTGAGGTACTGAGCAAGGTTCAAGCCTTAAGGGACATATGTGTACTATGTGAGTACAACTAGTTCAAAGAGTCCAGTTTAGAGCACAGAACTTTGGTAACCTTCTCACTACTTGTACCTCCTGGGCCTCTCCACACATTAGGCAGATGGTTTGCAGCACTGTCTGGAATTATAGGTTAGAATGGCTTTATTTTTTCCAATCTCTTCAGCAAGCAGGCTGGCTGGCCAATCAATAGTGTGAGACACAAAAAAGATGAAGAAAATATGATCTTATTTACTATTCCCGCAAACAATTTGTATGCTCTGAAGAAAGAAAGATTTTAAATAAAATATCACGCTTGTTCAGAGTTTTCTTAAAACTTAGAGATCTAACTGAAACAAGTTGGAAAAAGTTCAAAGAACTAATCAATTCTGACAATATTTAAATCCAGGAAGCTAGTATGAGATAATTCTCTCACCTGGAAGTAATTTTAATATTTAATACAAAAAAAGCATAAAATGGCTCTTGTGGTAGACTGCTTGTGTCTTTACCCATAGACCAGGCGAGTTCAAGTCCCACCTGTTCCAGAGGTGTGTAATAACATCTCTGTACAGGTTGATCAGAAAACTAAGTTAATAAAAATAATTAGAAAAGCACCGAAGTGCTCTTCTGATGCGGTGGTTGTGTCTCCACTCCTAGACCTGGAGGCCTTGTTTCAAATTCCACCTGTTTCAGATGTGTGTAATAACATCTCTGAAGAGATTGATTAGAAAATACATTTAAAAAATTTAAAATTTTCATAAGATTAAAAAGCATAAAGTCAGTTCAGTGAGCAATGATATTTTTTAATATCAAGTGCCACTGGAGGACAATATTACCATGAGATAGCTGCACACACAGAGGTCTCGCACAGTAGAAATTTACCACAATGTTCTCAAATATTTCAGGATTTCACCCAAGCAATCACAGTATTGAGATTCAGCTCTCAAATTGCTAGGTCACATATGACAAATGCCAAATTCACTAGTTTTGACTGTTGCAACATAACATGGCGATTAACTTTCTAAATGCTGATAACACAATATAACAAGGTTGATGAACAGCACTCGTTTATTGGTGTGCTGAAGACAGAGTGCCAAGGGTTGGAAACAACAGCACGAATTGAAAATTGGAAAAACTATTTGTCATTTTTCTTTTCAGTGCCAAAAAGTAATTATTTTGTCAAAACTCAGACCAAGTCCCAGGGCTTTCAATACAGGAAAACATATTAAATGCTACTTTATCCTTGTGAACTCAATGGCCATCAAGGTGTGGGATGAATAACATTGGAGAAGAAAAACAATTTCTCTATACCAAGGGACCCAATGCAGCCATCACGCGCTTTCAGGTACAACATGGGTCAGGTGCTGAGAAAAGCTTACTCCACTCAACCCAAGTTTTACAAAAATGCCCTTTAAAACACTATTTTTCAATATCCTGCAATCTGTGACCTTTCTGAGTAAGACTGTCATTTAAGGGAGAACTTGTCTCAATGCCATGCCTTTTTCTACATTACAATAGCGAAAACACTTTAATAAGTATTTCAATACCTACAAAACACTTTGAAACAGTCTGAGTCCATGAAATTTACCATAAATATATACAAGTCACTCTTCCTTTCATTCACAAACCAATAATGTCTCAAAAAAAACACTTTACAGCCAAATTAATGCTTTTGAAGTGCAGTTACTGCTTCGATGAAGGAATACATCACAAGATCCCATAAAAGTTAAGATGATAACAAGTAAATAATTTATTTTGATAATAGTGGGTTAACAGGTACATGCATTGGTCAGGGAATGATAAAAAGCCCCTCCAATTCTTGATGGGATAGTGCCATGGGATCTTTTATGAAATGGCAGATTAAGCTCAATTCAACAAGCACCGAAAATGTCAGCTTGTATTATGGACTCTACTGTCGCGTCAGAGTTAGAAAAGCTGGTCCCTTTAGGTCTCAGATTGGTCAGTGCCAGAGGTGATCAAAAGCAAGTCTTCAGACTTTGTAATTAAGAACTCAGTTGTAACTCTTGTGGCATAGTGGCAGTGTCCCAACCTCTGAACCAAGAGGTCGTGTTCAAGTCCCACCTGCTGCAGGGGTGTGTCATGTCTGAACAAGTTGATTTTAAAAAGAAAACTACACCAAAGAAATCCTACAGTGATGCCCTGTGAATGCAATAAATGACCTCGAAGACAGCTGAGTCCTGGGCTCTGGTGACACAGTGGCAATGTCTCTAACTCTGAGCTGGAAAGACTGGGCTCCACTCCCATCTCTCTAGAGGTGTGTCATATCATATCTGAACAGGTTCATTTTTAAAAAACAGCAGAGTTTTTCTGGAGTGCATAACTTCAGTGTCCTCTAACTGTTCCTTTGTTTTTGTTATTGTTGCTCCTTGTGAGCAGTGCTTGATAATTGTTGTTTATTTAGTTAGTTAAATGGTTAATTTGTTGGTGGCTTATTTTAATATGTAAAAATGCTGAGTTTTCCCCAGGCACATAGTGTCTGTGATTCGTTAATTAGTTAGAATCACAGAATCCCTACAGTGCAGAAAGAAGTCATTCGACCCATCAAATCTGCACCAACCCTCCAACAGGCATCCCACCCAGTCCCTGCTCCCTATCCTATCCCCATAGCCATGAGTTTACCGTGGCTAATCTATCTAACTTGCACTTCTCTGGATATTACAGGACAATTTAGCATGCCAATCCACCTAAGCTTTCGACTTGGGGAGGAAACCAGAGCACCCGCAAAGCTTTTATAGAGAGGAAGGCACTGCAGGGCTGGAGTGTATGATCTCCACCATACAAATTAATTTTGATTTAACCCTCTCCTTGCCCTATTTTTTTTTAAATTTTATTGTTGTTGGGTTGCCGGTGGGCAACCTTGTTAATTGCTACTTGTTTTGTTATTTAATTGTGTGATTGGTGGTGGGTTTAAAAAAAGAATGAGCTCAGTTCTTCCCAGTGGGGGTTGGCTTCTGGACAGGGGAAGGCAAAGGTGGAAATTGACATTTGTAACAGATAAAGATTTACAATAACACCTGTGCAAATCACTGACAGTCTTGCACTGCCTAATGCAATGTATTAAACTGTATGAAGCAGGAGTGGTGTTTGAACCCATGGCCTGTAACTCAGAAGCAGGAGTGCTACCCATCAAGCCAAAGATTGACACTTTGTCAAACAATGCACCTGTACCTCATGAGGATGTGGAGTCAGCCTGTCCAAACACATTTCACAAAAGGGCCTTTACATCCATTACACAGGATAGATGGTCCATCCTTAAGTCTGGCTATGTTAATAATAGTCAGTAGAAACATGAAAGGAGAGGTTAGATGGATTATTTTTCACCCAAAGCTGTTATAACATTGGCACTTTACAAAAAAGATGCTATTGAAGCTGCATCAATTGTAATACTTAAGGAGGAATTTAATATGAAGGATCGGATGTAAGAGCAGGGAAATGGAACTGGGCTGCCATAGTTCCAGTGTGGGAGATTCAACCACCATCGGCCCTGGGACGACATAATCTCCTCCTATGCTGAAATTCCCATCACTTAAACTCAAACTCAGGGACAATGAGACAGTCATTCAATAGTATTTAAAACAATCAAAGTTGATGAAAACCTTTGCAAGCTGGTGATATTTTAATCAATGAGATCTTGCTTCAGTAATAAAATCATAAGAAATAGAAGAATGAGTACGTCAGCATCTACCCAGCCAAGCCTCATCAGAATCTTATATGTTTCAATAAGATCACCTCTAATTATTTCGACTCCAATAAGTATAGGTCCAACCTGGGACCTAGAACATTACAGCAGACAAAGGGGGAAGGGAATTGGAATTGAGAATTCGCTAATATTTGTACCAGTTCTCCAGTCATATATAATCTAATCTCTACTATATTACACCTGTGCTTGAAGCATAGCTGACTGCCACTGCTCATTACCCTAACAACAATCATAAACACCCACACTCATCAAATAGACAGCCTGGAGTGGGTTATGAGAAATATTGCTGAAAAATGTGTCGCTGGAAAAGCACAGCAGGTCAGGCAGCATCCAAGGAGCAGGAGAATCGATGTTTCGGGCATGAGCTCTTCTTCAATTCTCCTGCTCCTTGGATGCTGCCTGACCTTCTGCGCTTTTCCAGCAACACATTTTTCAGCTCTGATCTCCAGCATCTGCAGCCCTCACTTTCTCCTATGAGAAATATTGTCTAAGTTTGCTTTTAGGATAAAATTGCAAGCAAATTCAGAAAGTGAACCCTCAAGTAAATTCTAAACATTACCTCAACTCATCATGAGAGGTTAAGACATACTCCACTATGTAGCTTTATGTAAAAGAAAATTGTGTGGTGTTCAGAACTATCATTGATCCTGACAACATTTTTACCAATCTGCTACTGTTGATTGTAGAAAGCTGGGTTGAAGAACAATAGTTGTGAGGAGCATACAAAGGATATAGTTAGGTTAAGTGAATGGGCAAAATTAATTGAATATAATGTGTGAAAAGGTGAGGTTATTGACTTTAGCAACAGTAATGCAGAATATTATTGAAAATGAAGAGAGACTGTAAAAGCAGTAGTACAAAGGGATCCCGGTGCCCTTATATGTGCATTTCAAAACATTAGCATGCAAATGTTGCAGGGAATCAGGAAGGGAAATGGAATATAACATTTATTGCAAAGATGATGAAATATAAAAATAGGGAAGTCTTGCTACGACTGCACAATGTATTGGTGAGAGAACACATAGAGGATAGAGTACAGTGATCATTCATTCATTTGTGGGATGTGGATGCTGCTGTCCAGGGGATTTTCTTTTGTCAATCTCTAACTGCCAAATTGATTCCGAGAATAAAGAGGCAAGTTTGAGCAGCCGGACCTATACTTGCTGGAATTTAGAAGAATTAAAGATGATCTGTTGGAAAATATAAATTCTGAGGGGCTTAACAGGTAGATACTGTTATGCTTTCTCTCATGGGGGAATCCATAACTTGAAACACAGCTTAAGATTCAATTTAGGACAATTTTCTTTCTTTTACAGGATGCAATAGCAGAGCATTTAGAAATGCATAATACGAGGAAGCATAGATTTATGAAGGGGAACTCATGTCTGACAATTTTATTCAAATTCTTTGAGGAGGTTCCAAGCTGTAAAGCCAAAGGGGAAGCAATAGATGTAACAGATTTTGATTTTCAGAAGGCATTTCATAAGGGACCATAAATTAGGCTACTTCATAAAATAAAAACCTATGATGTTGGAGGTTGTACATTAGAATGGACAGAGATTTGGCTAACTAATAGAAGACTGAGAGTTGGGATAAGTGAGACATCTTCAGAACTAGTAAGTAGTAGAGTGCCACAGGGCTCAGTGCTGCACCCACAATTATTTAATGACTCTGAAAAGGAAAGTGAATATACTGTACAATAGGTTTGGGAATGACACTAAAACAGGTGGGAAGGCAAGTGGTGAGGATAACAGAGTGTGCAAAGGGACACAGACAGATTAAGCTAGTGGAGAAAGCTATTGAACAAAGGGATTTGGAAGTCCTTGCCCATGAATCACAAAAAGCTCGCCTCCAGGTTCAAAGGATAACAGGGAAGGCAAGTGGAATGTTGGCCTTTATTTGAAAGGAAAAGGAGGATAAAAGTAGGGAGGTTTTGTTAAAACTATAGAGGCACTAGTCAAACCACAGCTGAACAATTTTGGGCTCCTTGTTTTAGGAAAGAGAAACTAGCATTAGAGGCAGTCTAGAGAAAATTAACTTGATTAATATCAGGTAATGGAGGCTAAAGTTCTGAAGAAGGATCACTGGACCCAAAATGTTAGCTCTGGTTCCTCTCCACAGATTCTGCCAGACCTGCTGTTTTTCCAGTAATTTCTGATTTTGTTCCAAGTATGAAGGAACTGTCATATGAGGAGAGGTTAAGTAGGTTGGGCCTGTACTCATTGGAATTTAGAAGGATGTAAGGCAATTTTATTGAAACAAACAAGGGACTTTACAGGGTAGATGCAGAAAGCTGTTTCCCCTGTGGGAAGCGACGAGTGCCAGAGGGCATCATCTCAGAGTAAGGGGTTGTACATTTGAGACAGAGACAAGGAGGAATTTCTTCTCTGAGGACAGTGAATTTATGGAGCTCTTTACCACAAAGGGTGTCTGGACTGGCTTGTGAAGTGTACTCCAGGGTGAATTAGACAGGGTTTTAATCAGAAATGAAATCAAGGGCTATAAGAAAAAGAGGGAAAAGGCAGGAAAATGCACTTGAGGATTATCCGATCAGCCATGATCTCACTAATTGACAGAGCAGATGCGACAACGGAGTGGCCTACTTTTGCTCCTACTACTTATGGTCTCACAGAAGATTTATATCTTTGAAATTCACTTTCACAGCCAACAGTGGAGGCAGACTCATTGAATATATTCAAGGCTAAATTTTTGATCAGCAAGGGAGTCAATGGTGATGGGGACAGGCAGGAAAGTGAAGCTAAGACCACAATCAAATCAGTTATGATCCGATTGTATTATCCAGGTGAGAGCTGTCAGTGCTATTAAATACATTTCCATTCCAGACACCCAGCATCAGATTACACCCAGATATATTTTGAGTCCCAAACACACACCTCAATTGTGATGCTCCCTCAACTCTGCTTTTGAGTGCAAATTTCCAACTAGGGAAGAGATTAGCTCAATATCCAGTTACTGGTGCAGACAGTGTTGAGGAGGTGGCAACTTCCTGCAGACTGTGAAGGGCAAAGACAGACTACAACCACATCAGAGTGTGCCACTACCTTGCCTAAGAGAGCAGTCAGCTCATCTAAGGATCAACAGGTTAAACAGTTGGAAATGAGAGTGAATAATATCAAGTTAAGGTAACATGCACATTCTGGTAGAGGTCACAATAACTGTCACTATCAAAAGGGAAACACTTCTTCAGCCCAGTGGCAAACCTGACAATGACACAATAGAATGTTTGTATTTGTCAAAATAACCTTTCAAAATTAGATTCCCAAAAACTCCCAGGTCATTAACATGCTCCTAACGAAATTTATTGCCTGCAAAAATTGATGACAGAAAGGTTCAATGCTTCTTCTCTCCTTCCTTAACTAGTATTTTGAAAATTTCAAACTGCCCCAGAAATGTCAGGTTTCTCAGACAACTGCCAAGACCACTATTTTCAAATTGTGTTATACTTGGCCTCAACTCTACCAGCATTTCAAACACCAGTTCACAGGGCTCACAGATACTTCCATGGTTATGCATAGCTTGGATTAGACACAGGGTAAAAGGTCTGTTTAAATTTTACCAAACACTCCCATGGCAGTAATCTGAATGTATGATCCAGAGAAAAGTGCTCTTGATATTGCTCATACAGCCCAATTCTGCATAATTGTGATTTTTCCATTTCTGTAATAGGTCGCTGGTCGCTCCTCTTTGCACAATGGCTAATAAAGAGGTGAATTATTTGTGCCATTAACATTCAGCTGCTGATGTAGAAGAAAGAATCCCCCAGACTCATTTCCTCAGGACTTTCACACTTAATAGGAGGAGAACATCTTTATCGCAATGTGTTCTGGTTTCAAGCACATCTTGCAGAGGTGAAAAGCTGAGTCTTTTAAACTGGTAACTATCCAATTGCAGTACTCTAATTTTATACTGAATAAAATTTGCGTTTACAGATTGCAGTGTATTAATGGATATTTATAAAGGATGTGGGGTCATCTAGCGATATACTGCAATTTATTAGTGCATTAGAGTCACTGAGTCAGAGTCCAACTCATCCATGCCGACCAGGTATCCTAACTCAATCTAGTCCCACCTACCAGTATCCGGCCCATATCTCTCCAAAACCTTCCTATTCATAGACCCTTCCAGAAGCCTTTTAAATGTTGCAATTGTACTAGCCTCCACCACTTCCTCTGGCAGCTCACTCCATACATGTACCACCCTCTGCGTGAAAAAGTTGCCCCTTAGGTCTCTTTTATATCTTTCCCCTCTCACTCTAAACTTATGCACTCTAGTTCTGGACTCCCCCACCCCAGGGAAAAGACTTCGTCTATTTATCCTATCCACAATCCTCATGATTTTATTAACCTCTGTAAGGTCACCCCTTAGCCTCCGACGCTCCAGGGAAAACAGTTCCAGCTTATCCAACCTCTCACGATAGATCAGGTTCTCCAATCCTGGCAACATCCTTGGAAATCTTTTCTGAACCCTTTCAGGTTTCACAACATCCTTCCAATAGGAAGGAGCATTACATGCAATTTTCCAAAAGTGGCCTAACCAATGTCCTGTACAGCCACAACATGACCTCCTAACTCCTGTACTCAATACTCTGGCCAATAAAGAAAAGCATACCAAACACCTTCTTCATTATCCTACGTACCTGCAACTCTACTTTCAAGGAGCTATGAACCTGCACTCCAAAGTTTCTTTGTTCAGCATCCCTAGAACCTTACCATTAAGTGTATAAGTCCTGCTAAGATTTGCTTTCCCAAAATGCAGCACCTCACATTTATCAAAATTAAACTCCGTCTGCCACTTCTCAGCCCATTGGCACATTTAATCAAGATCCCATGGTAATCTGAAGTAATCTTCTTCACTATCCACGACACCTCCAATTTTGGTGTCATTTGCAAATTTACTAACTATACCTCTTATGCTCACAGCCAAATCATTTATATAAATGATGAAAAGTAGCACCGATCCTTGTGGCACTCCACTGCTCTTAATGATAGGGTGTTTATGGTAGGGGATTTTAACTTTCCAAACAGAGATTGGAATTGCTGTAGTGTTAAGGGTTTAGATGGAGAGGAATTTGTTAAGCGTGTACAAGAAAATGTTCTGATTCAATATGTGGATGTACCTATAAGAGAAGGCACAAAACCTGACCTATTCTTGGGAAGTAAGACAGGGCTGGTGACTAAAGTGTCAGCGGGGAAGCACTTTAGCGACCATAATTCTATTAGTTTTAAAATAGTGATGGAAAATGATTGATCAGATCTAAAATTTGAAGTTCTAAATTGGAGGAAGGCTAATTTTGACAATATTCGGCAAGAACTTTTAAAAGCACATAGGGGGCAGATGTTCACAGGTAAAGTGACGGCTGGAAAATGTCCACTGTAACTTGTCCTGATTCCTGATGAAGGGCTTTTGCCCGAAACACCGATTCTCCTGCTCTTTGGATGCTGCCTGATCTGCAGTGCTTTTCCAGCACCACACTCTCGACTCTAACCTCCAGCATCTGCAGTTCTCACTTTTGCCAGATTTAACCTGGGTCAACCTCTCTTTCTGCTGTTTTCTACTTAATCTTTTAGAAGAGATCTCTGCCTTTTCAGCTGTGATCAAATGGCTGAAATACTGACATTTTCTTTTCTGGATGTCACTTTTCAGAAATCTTTGTGCTTTTGTAATTTTAAACACTTCTTCATTTGTCTTATGATCTGCATATGGATCTTTTTGCATACATATGCTGACATTTCTAAAGTCTCTGTATTTTTCATAGTTTTTTACGTATTGTGCAGATTCCTAACGCAGACAGAAAAAAGGATAGAAAGCAGCACTTTATGCTTTCTTATCATTTTTACAAGCTTGAGTCTACTTAAAGTTTGTGAAAAGATTTGTAGCTCGGGTGCTCGTTGTTGTGGTTCTGTTCGCCGAGCTGGGAATTTGTGTTGCATAGTAAGTTTATAGTAAGTTTACTTATTATTAACACATCTTCCATCCTCACAAAATTACTGCTGGCTGTCTCTATTCTTCTCACTTCTGCATCACATTTGCCATCTCCATTATCATTTTTCCTAGATGGAGAAACTTATCTACTTGTTCCAATGTGACACTAACCAATTCAAACTGCACTCTAGCAATTTCTAATATATTCTTTTTTTAAACTCCCTTTTTGCCTTTTTGGTGTTGACATTCAATTAAAGGAAGTTAGGAATAGGAATAGGCCATTCCTCAAACTTGTTCGATCATACAATGACATCATGGCTGTTCTGTGGCCTAACTACAGGTATCTGCATGTGGCTTATATCCCTTAATACTTTTGCTTAACAATATTAATCTATCTCAGATTTAAAGTGAACAACTTATCCAGCATTCACTGCCATTTGTGGAATAGAGTTCTCAACATCTACCATCCTCCTGAATGGTCTGGTCCTAACTCTCAAACTGTGCCCTATATCCCTTAGCAGTAGAAATAGTTTATCTTTATCTATCCTGTCTTTTCCTGTGAATATCTTGAAGACGTTGATCAGATAACCCTTAACCTTTTAAATTCTAAAGAAAACAGGCCAAATTTGTACAATCTCTTCTCATAATCTATGTCCTGCAGTCCAGGGATCATTTTGGTAAACCAATATTGTAATCGCTCTAATATATACTTCCTAAGGGTTGTGCCCAGATCTGCTCACATTCTCCAAGTGGGGGTCTAACCAAGATTTTGTTTAACTCCAGCATAACTTTTGCATATTTATACTTCAATCCTCTAGACATAAAGGCCAACATTCCATTAACTTTCTTGGTTATTTTCTGCACCTGTTTGTGGCATTTTAAAGATCTATGAACCTGAAACCCCAAGTCTCTTTGGACATCTGTTATATTTAACCTCACACCATCTAGAAAGTACCCAGATCTATCCTTTTTTGATTCAAAATGGATAACTTCACACTAACTTACATAAATGCTTAAACATTCAGGTTTTACTTGATTTATGATACTTGACAGGCATCTTCTGATTCTGCAAGTGGTGCTGTGTTGTCAGTGTACCACAAGTTTGTTTTGTTCTTGCTTCCAATTGTTTTTATCTCTCGGATTATTTGTTCAGTATCCAGACTGAATAATTTGATTAAAGTATACAATCTCATTGTATTCCTTGATTCAAGTGAAACATATCTGATTGCCTCTCTCCTAGCCCGATATCCCCTATCTGGTACCAGTGCAGACTCATTCTCGCCCTCAATGTCTTGCCTGTTATTCTGAGACTGTGTCTCCCTGTTGTAGACTCCACAGCCAAGACAAACACTTTTTCTCCACCTACTCTGTTTATCCTTCTCAAAGTTTTATAAATGAGATGGCCTCTCATTCTTCAAAGCCAGTTTCCTCAATTTCTCATCAGAGGACAGTCCACCATCCCAAAAATCATTCTGGTGAACCTCCACTGAACTCTCTCTCGGGCAAATATATCCTTTCTTTGGCAAGAAGACCAGAAATACACAGTATTCCAAAAGCAGTCTAACCAGCTAGCGTTCAAAACAATTAAAACAAGACTTCATTGCTCTAACACTCAAACCTTCTTGTAATAAAGGATAACATACCATTTGTGTTCTGAACTCATTGGTGCACCTGCATGCTAGCTGTCAATGACTTTTGAACAAGAGTACTTTGCTGTCTTTGGACATCAATACTTTCCAATCTCTCACTACTGAAGAAGTACTCTGCACCTCTGTTCCTCCTACCAAAGTAGATATATTCACACTTAATACATTGTATTCCAACTACCACACAACTGTCCCCTCACTTAGTCTATGTAAATTCCCCTGAAGCTCTTTACATCATCTTCACAACTCACATTCCCATCAAGTTTTGTACCATCTGCAAACTTGTAAATATTGCAATCAGTCTCTGTATCCAAATTATTGACATGCATTGTGAAAAACTGGGGTCCAAGAACTTATCCTTGCAGTAAGCCACATCTTTTAAACAAAAAAACCCACACATTTCAGAAAACATTTAAAAAAGTGTAACTCTGACATTGTGGGGGCCTCGATTAAAAAGAATCAAAGCCAGCAGCAGAGGGTAGCTGGTGATAAATGTTGGGATTGACAGGCCACCACAGTGACATATTCAAAATATATGATAATTAGCAGATTCCAGATGTTATCCACTGTCAAATTGCCATTTCTGACCAATTCAAGTCATTCCACTGTGAGCCATTAGGAGTTTGAGAGAGCTACGTAGTTGAGTGATCCACAGGGTCCCCGCACGATCACAGACACTGGCAATCACTCCCACTGCACACAATCACTTCCTCCCCTCCTCCACTAACTGCATCAAAATCAGCTCCTAGTGCAAAGAAGATGAGAGAAAAGAATGACACCCAATAAAAAATTAAACGTTATATGCTGTACCTTGTACGAATTTAAAGTAACATAAAATATTGATTCACCCTTTCTCCTGCTCTGACCCAGGTTCTATTTTGTCCATCACATTCCTTATATTCTTATCACAAAGCTGTAACAAGAGATGCTATGATATTTAGTTTGTTTTGTTTGGAACAGGTGAGGTTTGATGATTTGTGTGTTTTATTACACACACAGGAAAGTGCTGATAATGGAGAGTGAGTTATAAGATCGTGATTCACAATTGTGGATTCAGATGACAACTTTCAGATCCAGAATTTGATTTCAGCCTTTTACCCACTTCTGACTTCTTTTCCCCAAATATGTTGAATCTTCACATTCAAAGTGGCAGTGACAGAAGTTAAACTACTGCATCACAAGAGCTTATGCTGTCATCCTAGATATTTTCAAATCAACCTATTCAGACCTTTGGAGCAGGTGGGACTTGAACCTGGGCCTCCTTGCTCAGAGATAAGGACAGTATCACAGCAATACAAGAGCTCTTCTTACAATGAGAGCAGTGGACAATTGTCCTTTGTAGATATGTTCTAACCAACTTGTTCACAGATACTATGATACACGCTGAGGCAGATGGAACTTGAAGTGTGATCTCCTGGCTCAGAGGTAGGGACAGTACCATTATACCGTTGCATCTGCCCAATGCCTTCCAAACTGAATCACACTCACCAAATTCACTTATGAATTCAAAGCCAATTAATTTGAACAATTGATATCAGATTTCTTTTCCTTCCATTTCTATTTTCTATTTTCTCTGAAACTGCAGACTGGCGTTTTGAGTTTGGGACCCTAGCTACATTTTTTGGGAGAGAATCTAGATAGACGCTGTTTGCAGTCTGTTGTGAAGACACATCTGGAAAGTTGCAAAAACTGATAACAAGTGTTAAATCTAGAAAGATTGGATTTTTCCTTGTTGATGCAAAATGAGAGTTGGAGCAGTGTTTGTGTCGGAATAGTGAACCCAGGACAGACTGTGAGTGCAGGATGACATCCAATGCAAAGCCAGTCGTGTTGTTCATTTCTTTCCACAAACATTAAGCCGTGATTATTGAGGACCTGGAACATAGAATCTTTAGCATGACAACCTTGCTGTCAGCTATGATGTCTTTTGCAATGCATTCTGGCTAAAGTGACCAAATGCTGATCACTAGTGGTCAATTTACTCTCTCTTACCCTGGGACCAAGTGTAACTATTTTGTTGCCAACCTTGATTTGAATAAGCTAAAGCTCAGTGCTGACTAAGGATCAACATCAGGCATCTTGCAATCAGTTTGACTTCATCAACACAGGGAAATATGATCAACATTCATAAGGTAAGACAGGAAGGCTGGAATCTGTGATTTTCTCGGTATTAGTGCAGCATGTTACATAGCACCAAAAGCTGATCATTACTGCAGAAGAGAAAGGATGCTTCTTCAGGGATTTCACCAGAATCAATATGATTTTAGGGGAAGCTAACAACGTAAAAGAACAAGAACCAGGAATATATTTTTAGAAATTAATATTCCCTCAAGCGAAAGTGAAATTTGCAGGTAATGTTCTACATGATTTTTTTAAAAACAAATGTGCAGAGCAGGGGGAGAAAAATTATCTACAGCTACCTTAGATTGGTGAAGATCCAACTCATTGAGGATTTCATTAGTTTTGGATATGTTGGGCATCTGTGGCAGCATGAGTGAGTGGCAGAAGAGAGCAAAGCTGCTCATTGCCAATTTCCTTCACATTTCTTTTTACTTCACTGGTTAATTATTGCTCTGCAGAAATGTAGCTATACTTTGGGGTGGCACCAGGGCGACTCCAGCCTTGAGTGACTGTCTGCGGGGAGTTTGCACATTCTCCCATGTCTGCGTAAGTTTCTTCTGGGTGCTCCGGTTTCCAAAGATGTGCAGGTTGGGTGGATTGGCTATGCTAAATTGCTCACAGTGTCCAGGGATGTGTAGATTAACCATGGGAAATTCAGGTTATGAAGACAGGGTATGGGGGGGGGTGGGTCTGGATGGGATGCTCTTCTGAGGGTCAATGCTAACTCAATGGGCTGTATGGCCTGCTTCCACACAGTAGGGATTCTTAAACACTTACTACACTTCAATGCCTTATCCAAGAGTTCTCTAGAAACATGAAATTCACCAGTATAAAGTGTAAAATTATACATTTTGGTATGAGGAATGAGGATAAGCAGGCCAAATTAAATAGTTTGTGATTAATTCAGTGTGGAATTTGAATTTGCTCTTGAGGAGTAACTGGAAGAGCTCCGATACTGTGTTTGTGAAGGGACCTCTCCTATGTTTGGAGAGACCACTCAACACAGATTGTATCCGTTTTGCTTTCAGGAGTAAGATTTATTGGCCAAAAGTCTTTTCACTTTCTCACCAAAGTGATCATATGCAGGAAGAAATCAGTTTTCTTTCTCCTTTGTCCTGTGTTTGTTAGTGCACTTATGTTACTCGCATGTTTTTGGTTTATATAGAATGGTCAACATTTATATTTTCATATTAAAAACTAATAACTATGATGAGTATATTATCTCGTTGGCAACCTCATTTCATAAGCTTTGTTTTAAAATAAATCAATAATGCTGAGTTCATTAAAGACACCTGGTTTTACTTTAAGACTCTTGTAGAGAAAGTATTCGATCGGCTGTATTGGGAACCAAGTAAAATAACTAAATTTCTGTTGTGACCTGTGTAGTTAGGGAAGGATAGTGCCCTCCTCCCACCTTGGTCATAACAGTGTGTACCAGGTAAAGCTACAAAAAAGATCGGTGCATGCCAAACAGTACATCAATATGCAATAGTCAGGACTAAAGAATCTCACAACCAAATGATTAGGTCATAGCTCTGCAATCCCAACTCTATACCTAGGTGATTGAATAAGGGGTTGTATTTCTGTATTGAGTATCCAGGTAGCAGGGCATTCAATGAGGGTCTAATCTATGTCTCCCTCCAATTCACCTCTGCTCCTACCCTCACCTCAGGCTAGTAGCGATGGATAGCCCTTTACCTGCTTGTCCCCATTTCTGTAGCGGTATTGCTTTATTGCCTTAACATGACTCCGCCTTTGTTTTATCTCAATCAAATAATAACTTTCCTGAGCTTCATTGCTACTTTATACAGGCTATTGAGCCAGCCAGACTTTTAAGGAATCAACTGATTTGGTAGGAGCAATAGCATATGAATCCTGAGTGAAAGGATTAGGCCTTGACACGTTTATCTGCCTGCTTTATCATATCTATCTGGGAGATTTTCAAGTATTCTTGGGCCAAAGTCCAGGTGTGCAGGGTTCGCAAGAGTTGCTGTTGGAACTCTACTACATACTCCAACATGGAGACTTCCGCTTACTGTCTTAAAAACTTGGGCATCAGTTTTAGAATCTCTTGCACTTGGTGTCCGTAAACTAATTCAAGTTGAGTAAAACCAGTGGATTAATTAGGTGAGTTCCTGGTAGCAAACAGATGATGATTTAATACTTTATCGCAGATATGAGGTCCTCATGGCAGTATGCCCAGCTCATTGTTTTTGGCATCTATTGGTTCTATTCCAGCACCCACTGGAACTCTGGCTGAAACATCGAAGACTACTACTCAATCACCCTTTTTTGTTTTGGGCAGAGGTCCCACATAATCTATCCAAAAAGAGGGAACCAAACCATTCTCCTTTGACTCAAACTTCATGCAATCTAAGAGGTGCCCAGCAATTCTTGTTGTTTGTGCTCTCAGTCACAATGTCTTTACAAACCAACCTGCTGCAGTGCCTCTGGGTGAGGGAAGGGAATTTTCTTTTGTGCTCACACTCCTGATTTCCCTCGTAATTCAATGGCACTGCTGTTGCTGGATATCACACCATCAGCATTCAGAGGATTATGATTGACCAGAAACTGAACTAAACCAGTCATATAAATACCATAACTGCAAGAACAGATCAGACACTAGGGATTCTGTGTGGGTAACTCACCTGGCTTCTCATTTACTGTCCATCATCTACAAGCTACTATTCAGGAGCCTGATGGAATACCCTACACTTGCCTGAATGGGTATTGCCTTTCCAACAATACTCAAGAAGCTTGATACCATTTAACAATGTAGCCTGCTTAATTGACATGCCATCCATCTAGTCAATATTTACTCCCTTCAACACCAACTCACAGTGGCAGCAATGTGTACCATCTACAAGGCACACTATAACAACTCCACAAAGTTCCTTTGACAGCATCTTATCAAACAACCCACAATCTCTACCACCTAGAAGTCCTGAAAGTTCCACTCCAAGCCACACATTATTCTGACTTGGAACTCAGTCTTGTTGAGGTTGTGCAGGACATTGTTGATGAAGAGCTTATGTTCGAAGCATCCCCTCTCCTGCCCCTCGGATGCTGCCTGACTGGCTGTGCTTTTCCAGCACCACACTCTCAACTCTAATCTCCAACATCTGCAGTCCTCACTTTCTCCAAGGACTTTGAGGCCTATTCTTGAATACTGTGTCCAGTTCTGGTTGTCCAGTTATAGGAAGTTTATTATCAATCTGGAGAGGATCAGAAGAGACTTACCAGGATTTTGCCAGGAATGGAGGGTTTTCATTATAAAGAAAGGCTTGATAGGCTGGCACCTTTTCACTGGAGCATAGTAGGTTGACAGGCGATCTGATATAAGTTTATAAAATAATGAGAGGTAAAGATAGAGTTTATGGTAGTTGTCTTTTCCCTTGGATGGGGGATTTCAAGACTTAGGAAATATTTTTAAGATGAGAGGACAGAAATTTAAAAAATACATGACAGGCAATTGTTTTACATAGCAGGTGGTTCGCGTGTGAAATGAACTTCCTGAGGAATGTTTAAAAGAAATTTGGATAGATACATGAATAGCAAAGGCCAGGAGCGGGCAGGTGGGTTAGTTTAATTTGGGATTACGTTCAGCATGGACTAGATGGACCTAAGCCGGTATGATTCTATACTGCTGTTATTATACTGCAGCTGAGGCAAAATCCGGGAACTCCAATCCCATCAGCATAATTGATGTCTCTGCATCCTAAGGAAGGCAGCAGTTCAAGAAGGCAGCTCACTCTTACCTTGAGGGCATTTAGGGATGGAGAATAAATGCTGGCTTAGCCAATGATGCCCTCACCGCATGAACAATTACAAGAGATCTCAATCTATGTTATTTTATTCCACATGAGCCCAAAGAATGTGTGCCATTCAATTATTACAAACATACAAATCAGGTGGAGTAGGCCATTCTGTTCCTTGAGACTATTCCACTATTCAATAGGTGAAGGCTGATGTGATTAATCTACATTTCTACATAACTGAAACATTTAACCCCCTTGCTTATTAAGAATCTATTCAACCATTAGAATGGGAAGGGCAGTATAACTGTCAATCCACAGCCAATTTTTACAGAACTATTTTTACAATGAGAATCACCAGAGGCCAATTGGGAGCAGGAACTCTATGTTCCTTAGACTAAGAATGCAAGGGACCAATTTTAATAAAGACATTGCAACAAGCTCACGCCATAGACCAGCCTTCAAATGAAGGCCCTTTCCAGGTTGAGACCAAAAGATACAGTTACGTGAAATGAGCCATCAAGTCAAATGGAATATAAGAATTTAAAAGTGAAGATTATTTTTATTGCCAGCACATTAAACTTGGACTCATTTAAAGAAAATGTATTTTGGAAAGCTAACACGGGTAAAACATTCATCATGGTGGTAACATAGCAGATTTTACAATTACTTCAAATTCATTGTAATGCAAAACTCATACAAGTCTATAAAGTCTTTGTTATGGGCTGTGCTAGTTGGTCTCAGTCAGAATGGTATTACAAATCGGCCCCACTGCAGTACTCCTGGGTGAAGGAAGAGAATAATCTGCTGTGCTAACACACCTGTTCTTCTTGCTAACCTTGACAATGATACCCACATCCCATGAAAGAATTAGAACAAGAAAGCAGCAAATTGTGGACATTAGTTGAAAACAACATTGGGTTTGGCTATGCAGCCTGCTTCAGTTGAACAGTGCTCATACCCAAAGTCAAAGGCTCATGTGAAGCATAACCTTCTGCCTGTGTCCATGGACCAGTATTTCTCGAAAGGCGAGTGCCTTCAGAAAAAGAACATAATACAATTTATATATAAAATATCTCAGTAAGAACACAGCATTCAAATTCTGATAGGCCCCGTAAGCTCTGTCTGTGTTATCCCAGAAATACAGCTAAATAATGATTATAAAATGACTTAAGACTACAAAAGAGAGGCAGTGTTTAAAACACTGAAGCATTTGACTATACTCTGTGTCTGAAATGGTTTGTGATCTCTTAGTATGGCATAGTATATGTTAAAATGAGACTTTATTTATTATAATTAGTTATTACCTTTGGCTTGGTCTACTTTGGAATGTGATGTAATGTTGACTAATGCCTACTCTTGTTGCCTAACAAGGTTAACACAGCTTGATATCCGTCGAAGTTACTGCCTTATTTCCCTCTTTGACTCAAAGGCGTTTACTTTCTGGGCATCCTCTTAATATCCCAGCCAAGTGCCCATTCTTCATCCATGAGCTTGGGTAGACAATTTGACTAGGAGGACATCTCAGCCAATCCCAATCCCAAAACATATTATACTGAAAGTCCAATCGTCACGCAACGGAGAAGGAATCCAGTTTGTCCCTAGGTTAGGATTTATTTTCTCAAAATTCAACCTCAAGATCTCTAGTTGCGCTAGTGGTGGGCCTTTTTCTTGAATAACCAGTAGCACTTTAATGCAACTGAGTGGCTTGCTAGGTTATTTCAACAGACAACTAAGAGGTAACATTGATGTGGAACTGGATTCACATATAGGTCAAACTGGAGAAGGACAGCAACTTTCCTTATCTAAAAGGACATTACTAAACCAGTTGGGTTTTTTTATGACAATCTCACAGCTTCATGGTAACCTTTAGTGATATCAACATTTTTAGTTCCATAATATTCAAGGCTGAATTCAAAGTCTGAAATGGTCACAGTGGGATTGAAACTCATGTTCTCTTGATCACTATTTCAGTAACATAAACAATATACCATCATATCCTATAAAATCAGGTCTCAGCAACAATGATATCAGTTGGTGCGGACACTTTTATGCTTTCAGGACTAGAGTGGTGCTGGAAAAGCACAGCAGTTCAGGCAGCATCCAAGGAGCAGTGAAAGCCCTTCAAACAAGGGCCAAAGCAAAATAATTAAGAGAAGGAAACCAGCTAAGATTTACTTTCTGAACAAAGACACTGGGCAAAACAATGGCTTTCATGGAGATCAAGTGGCTTAATAGCAACTGTTTCTTAAGCAGTATTTTCAATCACAGGAAACACAGCCAAGGTTGATGTTTAATGCCTTTCCTTGTTTACCCTGGGAGAGTGGTGGTGGGTTTCCTTGACCTATTACAGTCTGTCAGGTGAGGGTTCAAGATTTTAACTGAGTGAGAATACAACATTTTCTCTCAGTAAGAAGGGTACCTATCATAAACTGCCCTGCTGGATGCTCAATGTGGTTTCAACTTTGACCCTCTTTGGGTGATCTGGATGATCAATGATAGAGAAAAAGAGAAGACTAAGAAAATGGGATTGGGGTAGATGAGTTGCAACAGCAGTGGTCAAGGAAGCAGAAATGAATAGAAATGCTTTCCTGAACAGCACAAACAGAAAAGGGATGAAAAAGGTTAGGTAACTCCCATCAAGGCATAGGTATTGTCTTGGCTGAGTTAGTTTGCCTTAGTGTGGCAGCCAGTCGGCCACTGTAGCTCCACCTAATAGACACTCAGTGATCCATTGGAAATCGTGAGAGTCACATGGCACAAAAGGAGGTCACTTGTCTACTAAAGAGAAGGCAGTGTGGTCAGGTTTTCCTGCATTGTGCCCGTGGTCGATGACCCATTAACATTCTCTGTCTAGCTTGAACACAAAGAACGGGTCACGTTAAGGCAGTTGATCAACAACCCAAAACTCAAATTCTTAACTCAGTAGCACAGCCCAGAGAGAAAAGAAAGGAAGTTGGAACACTATGGTGGGGTGTTTGGTGGGGGGGGAGGCAAGCAGGAAAACATTCTTTTGCATTTCTTCATATTACTTCTCTCCTGTAGCCTGTCATCCTTTATCATTCACATGCACAGCACAGTACGTTGAGGTATTAATAGATCTCATTCATTACTTGCGTTCCACACACACGAGTTTTCACTTGAATACATTTATACTCATGTCTAACAATATGATGTACGAGAGTTATACTCCCAAGTGGGCAGTCCCCTCAACTTCAGCTCCGCACTCACAGAAAACTGCAGCACCTTGGTTTATAATGAAACATCTATTGTAGATTGAAAGCAGCCAGATTCTTGGTGTGCAGACATGCACTCACACACCTTAGCTCCTTCAGCCAAACCTAATAAGAGTTTTACGAGGTTTCAGTGTATGGGTTTATCTGTACTCTTTCAATGATGAGAAAAATGGGCAATCTCTCTTCTGCCAGCTGTCTTCAGCATCTGCTACAGCCACAAACTGCAATTATATTACTCCCAAATGACTCGTAAAAATATCTCGTCTCTGATACTCCTACTTTAAGAAGGGAGTTTAATGTCCTATGGGTATTTCAATGTTGCTGAATCTGTCTCCATGCTCTGCTCTTGGATTTTTTAATCTCTTTATAGATTAACAAATCCATATCTGACAACTATAACAGAGGTCAAAGCTTTACCCTACATACGGGAGCAAATCTTACAGAGGTTTGAAGGGGTACAGCAAAAAGACTTATAGAGATCGATTAGCCAACATCACAATATACCATTGGCAGATAATTAATATTACAAGCCACAGTCTGACTGATCCATCACATCCAAGCTTTGATGATTTCATCTTTAGAGGTAACATAGGAAGAGTGAACTACAATTCTCTCTGTATTCAGGTTCTGCTGTCCAACTCCACCAGATCACTCTAACGTTAACAGGATACACTTCAGACCCTTTAAAAATGTGATTTATTACTTACTCTGGCAACTGCAACTTTGATAATAGTTGTTAATTGGTTTAAATCTATTGTCTTCTCAAGTTTGTAACATCGCATACACTTTGGCAGTAAAGATATTGCAATAAATAAAAAAACATGAATAAGTGAATAATATTACTAAGTAATTAAGTAAAAACTCATTAAGGATGGCAGTAGAGTTGGTGTGTTAAACCTGTAGCATATGGGAGCTCAAGGATACCACTGTGATCCAGAGCTAATATGTCTATCGTGAGTGTTTGAAGTTCAAGCAACTTTGGGTCAGAACTGGAGGCTGAACTACAAACATTGTGATGAATCAAAGAAGGTTAAAGTTATCTGGATTCTTTGTACCAGGTGACAGTCACACCTCTTCAGAAAGGGTGTTCTGAAATGGTCAGTGGTTAAGGACAGGAGGTTGTGACTGCAAGTGAGGCAGGTAAGGAGGCCCAGCGGACAGCAGTGCAGGAGTGTCACTCTCTGCTACAGTCCAACAGCTCTGCGATTCCCTCAGCTTGTTAAGATGTGGAGTGAATGAGCTAAATGACCATGGCTCCGTAGTACAGGAAGCCATTCAAGCAAGAAGGGCCATAAGGAATGCAGTATGATCAGGAGAACTGACATTGTTCCCTGCAGCAAAGAGATTCAGTCCAGACAGGAGTGTTGTCTGTTCAGTACCAGGGTTCAGGATATGTACTCTGAGGCGAAAAAGAACTTGCAGTAGGAAGGAATGGATCCAGTTGTCATAGTCCGCATGATCATCTATGATATAGGTAAAACTAGCAGAGAGATTCTGCATAGCTGATATGAGAGGCTATGCACCAAATCAAGAAGCAGAACCCCAAAAGTAATAATCTCAGGATTATTACTGAGCCACATGCAAATTGATATAAGGTAAACAAGGTGTTTGCATGACTCAAACACTTGTGTGGGAAAAATGGATTACATTTCATGTCATACTGACACTAATACTGTAGCTTTGAAATGATCTACACTTGAACCATAATGGGACTGATGATTTTGTGAACCTCATAACTAGGGAAAGGGCAGCAGATGAAGGAATTAATGTGGAAAATGACATTAAATAAAAATAATGACAGGAAGTGATAGAGAATGTAAGACCAAATTGGCAGATAAGTTAGAGGTTACAAAAATGATAAAAGGACAAACTTGAGGCACTGTATTTGAACACATCTAGTATTCAAAATAAATCAGATGATCTTGTCATACAAATTGGAACAAATATTCACCATCTAATGGCCATACCTGAGACATGGTTGCAGGATGACCAAATTAAATATTGAAGGTAATGTGACATTTAGGAAGGAAGCAAGGGAAGTGTGGAGAAGTGACTCGATTAACTAAAGATGATATTAGCCCAATAGAGGTGGATGGCCTAAATTCAGGAAATCTATACATGACTGTCACCTGGTACAAAGAATCCAGATAACAATAACCACATAGTAGGACAGGGTATCAAGGACGAAACAATGGGTTAATAAATTAAAAACAGAGGACTGTGGATGCTGGAGATCTGAAAGAAAAACAGAAATTGCTTGAGAAACTCAGCAAGTCTGTCAGCAACAGTGGGACGAAAGCAGAGTTACCATTTCAAGTCTGGTGACTCTTCAGAAGAAACAATGAAACTTGTCAAAATTATATTGATTATTATAGGGAATTTAACTCAAAAAATCAGATGAGAAAAATTAATCTGGATGAAGAATTCATTGAATGTTTTACTTCTAATTTCTTAAACCAGCATGTTATAGCAAAAACTAGAGAGCCGATTATACGATACCTAATTTTGACCAACAAGACAGGGATAATTACTGAGTCCTTAGTCAAGGCAACCCCAGGTAAGGAAAGTTGTCAAAGTTCCAATGGACCATAAGACTGCTCTCACATTAGTGAAAGACGACTAATGAACGTTTAACCTGAGGGTCACCATATCTCAGTCTGGGAGAGAAATTGAGAAGGAGGGACCTTCATGCCAATATTGAACCCCACAGCTGGTCTCACTCTGCATTGCAAACCAACTGTCCAGTGAACTGAGTAAAATGAATCTCAATCTAACTGCCAGTGGGATTTGTCCAATTGTCCTTAATCAGCATAAAAAGAGGAATTAAAAACACTCAGACACAGCCAAGTCAACTCCCCCCCCCCCCCCACCCCCGCCCCCTTCTTCTATTTAAACGCAATAAAGACAGGGTCCCTGTTGTCCTACCACCCCACCAATCTCTGCATCGAACACATCATCCCTAAACACTTCTGCCAACTCCAACTAGACCCCACCACAAAAACTTCATCCCCTCTCCCACCACTCTCTGTCTTCCGCAAGGACCGACCCCTTCTCCAATCCTTGGTTCGCGCTACTCTTCACACACCCCCAACCCAACCCACCCCTTAGGCACCTTCCCCTGCAACCAGAAAAGATGGGAAACCTGCCGGTACACCACTGCCCTCACCTCCATCCAGCACCCTTCCAGGTGAGACAGAGGTTCACCTGCCTCTCCTCCAACCTAGTTTACTGCATCCAGTGCTCCCGACGTGATCTTCTCTACATCTGGGAGACCAAACGTAAACTAAGGGAACTTTTCACCAAGCATCTCAGCGGGTCCTCCTGTCATCACCTATTTTAATTCCCCTTCCCACTCCCTTTCCGACATGACCATTCTTGGCATCCTCCATTGTCTCAATAAATCAGACCACAAAATGGAGGAACAGTGCCTCATCTTCCATCTGGGCCGCCTACAGCCCGGAGGACTCAACATTGAGTTCTCCAATTTCAAATAACCTCCCTTCCCATCCCCGACTCCCTTTCCACCAGCCTCTCCCCCTTCCTTCCATTCCTTTCATTGACCTTTCCTTGTAGCCACCAGCCGGATTCATTCCTCCCATTGACCAACCAGGTCGTACCCTAGACCTGTCTTCACCAATCCCCACTTCACCACCATGCCTGACCACCCCCTTTATCTGCAGCTCCCCCCATCCCCCGACACCCACACCTAGTCCAGAAGAAGAGTTACATCCAAAACGTTCACTTCGCCACCTCCCTATGCTTACTGGCTTGCTGTGTTCTTTCCGCCTTCTGCTTGTCTTCGTCAGCTCTTGTAGACTGAAAGAGGTAATGTAACTGCAGTCTCCTATCACTGTAACCATTCATTTAAACCTTTTCACACCCTTCCTAAAGTGCAGTGCCGAGAATTGTATTCAATACTTCAACTAAAGACAAAACCAGCACTACACTTTTTGACTCTGACTCTCCAGCATCTGCAGTCCTCACTTTCTCATTGAATTTTTATACCCTTGGAAGGGTCAATTTGGTGATCATGTCCCTGGCAGTCATCAAGCAACTATCTAGTGTAATCTCATTTTCCAACTCATGGCCTACAGTCTTGTATGCTGTGGCATTTCAAGTGCTCATCTAAAGTTGTCTTAAATGTTTATAAGACTTCATCAAAACTTTATTACTTTTGTACTCTGTGTCTTTAGTTTCTAAGAAAAGGATCCCATGTGACTTTTAACTCCTCTCTCATCTACTACTATCAACTACTACCATCCCTACACCGAGACTATTTTCATGCAGTCCAGCTACATTTAAAGAGTCTCTTTATCAAGTGGACATTAATTGGTAGTGTGTGGCCCATTCTGCTGGAGAATTGCATAAGCACTGAAACTCTGTACTTTAATGGATAAATTCCTCTCTCCATATAAAATATCAGAAGTAAGATCTCACATGTAGCAGTTGTTTTTCTTCATACATGGTACAATGAATTACTAGTTCAAAATAAAAAGGGAGTAATGGGGAGTAGTGAGACTGCAATATAATTGCAGTGTTTCAATGCCCTCCCCTAACCAGTTCCCAATCTCCAAACGTTGTAGTTAGGTTGCATGCAAAACCCAAATGGCTTTTCACAATGATTCAGAGAGGATTAAGTGCTGTCTCCATGTAGCTTTGGTGCTCTCCCACAGTGACGATGAAGAAGCTGTGGAATAAGACTTCACCCCACAAATCCTAACCACAGCTTACAGCTGATCCAGATAGAGGAGGCATGGAGAAGGGAAAGGAAATGAGTGAATGCTACTTTACAAAATAAGAACTTCTATGTTTTTCGTAGCCCTATAGCCCTGTCTGATGCATCTTACAAACATAGTAAATTTAACAGTCACCTTAAATACAGGGCAGAGGATGAACTCCAGTATTGGTTCACTTTGCATCACTTTGAGTGCCTGTATGAGTCTTCATCTTCAGCATTTACTTCACATCAATATTCAGTATATATATTCATAATTTCAACATATTCAGTTGCACAAGACTACCACTTTCAGAGTTCAAATGAATGGCCTGCATTGATAACACTACATTAGCCACATTTGAAAGATATATCTACACATATGAACGAGGCCTTGAGAGCTTGGTAGCTTATTGCATGTGTAATAAGCTTCAATTTGGACAGCTTAAAGAGCTGAAAGGGTATCTGCAACAGTAGGGATTAGTACATACAAGGTAAAAGGCAGCCACTACATATCATCAATTGATGGTATAGACAAATATGTTTGGGCAGGAACAGCAATTGCCAGAAGAGACAATAGAATAATCAGAGGAAAATTACAATTCTGTTTGTTTGCATAAGACTCAATGCCTCAGTTGTCAAGAACTCTTGTCTCTTCATCTAAACTGCAACTATCTATACACCCTACCCAAGCCCATTTTCATTTGGCATACTTTAAAAAAAAATTATTTGTGAATTAATTTTTTTATTAAAATTACTTGGTTGATAATCTACAGTTAAAAGCAATCCATTATCTATGAAACTCTTGAGATGTTCTGGGTGACGGGATAAATAATATGCACAATGAACTTCTCTTCCTTTCTCTCCCCCTAGTCTGGGGCTGAAAGGATGGATTTAAAAATATTCAGTGCTTTCACTGATAATTGCTCACAGAGTGTGGGTAACATTGGTAAGTGAACATTTGCTGTTTTATTCTGGAGGTTGCTTTTTCATTGAATACCATTCAGCTCATATGTGGTCCCATAATGGTGTTGGGAATAAAGTGTCAGGGTTCTGACTCAATGATGATGAAGAAATGGCAAATATGTCCGAATCAGAATGGTGTGCAAATTTGGGGGAATCCGGAGTTGACGGTGCTCTGCCAATAATGCGGCTCTTGCACTTTTTAGTAATAGAGGTTGTAAGAGTGGGAGATACTGTCAAACCAACAATGATGAGTTATTACATTACTTCCTATAGATTGTACAGCCACAGTGTGGCAGTGATGGAGAGGATCGAGGTTTGGCCCTGTGGCAAAGAAATCAATCAAGTAGAATTCTCTGTCATGAATGATATTCAGTTCCTTGAGTGTTGTTAAAGTTGCAACCATCCTTGTGAATGGGGAGTCCTCCATCATATGGCAGATTCGAACCGTGTTGCTGATAAAGAAGCTATAAGGAGTCGAGACTTGACACAGTGTCAAGCCCCTTTCTTGATCCATAATCGTGCGGTTGATATGTCTGGTCCTCCTAAATGGTAGTGAGAGATGTGGATGGTGACAGAACTGAGAAATGGCAGTACCAGCAAAAGCAAGAAGGACATGGTCAGGTCTTCACTTGCTGAATTGGATCATTACTCGGAACTTATAAATGGTGAATGCTGCCAGCTATTTCTCAGGCCAAATTTGGGTGCTAACCACGTCTGAAAGTAGAATAGCATGATAGCAAGTTATCAGGATGGGTAAAGGAAATGTCAGCAAATAACCATACTCTCAACCATATCGTCAAGGAAAAATCCTTCAGCAATTTATGGTGCTGGGACATTGCCCTGAGGGACACTGCAACAATCTTCTTGAAAAATACACCATCCTTCTTTGTGTCATAAATGACTTGTGACTACAGCCCTATGCTTAGAGTCACAGACGCATAGAATTTTTACTGTTGAAAGATGTGGTGCTGGAAAAAGCACAGCAGGTCAGGCAGCATTTGAGGAGCAGGAGAGTTGACATTTCAGGCATTAGCCCTTCATCATTCCTGATGAACGGCTTATGCCCGAAAGGTCAACCCTCCTGCTCCTCAGCTGCTGCCTGACCTGCTGGGCTTTTCCAGCACCACACATTTTGAACCCGACTCTCCAGCATCTGCAGTCCTCACTTTCTCATCGAATTTTTATACCCTTGGAAGGGTCCATTTGGTGATCATGTCTCTGGCAGTCATCAAGCATCTATCTAGTGTAATCCCATTTTACAACTCATGACCTACAGTCTTGTATGCTGTGGCATTTCAAGTGCTCATCTAAAGTTGTCTTAAATGTCGATAGTCGTGCGTCTATCACTCCTTTAGAGACAAAAGCCTGCCGATGCTGGAATCCAAAATAGATAGGCAGGAGGCTGGAAGAACACAGCAAGCCAGGCAGCATCAGGGGATGCAGAAGTTGATGTGTTGGGTGTAACCCTTCTTCAGGACTGGAGGTGGATGTAGGGGGAGCTGCAGATAAAAAGGGTGGCGGGGCAGAGTGGTGAAGTGGGGATAGGTGAAGACAGGTAGAGGGTATAATCTGGTTGGTCAATGGGAGGAATGGATCCGGTTTGTGGCAGGGAGCAGTGGAAGGGATGGGGAGGGGCTTTCTGACATGACCATCCTTGACCCTCCCAGCCACCACCCATTTTAATTCCGCTAATCACTCCCTTCCAACATGACCATCCTCGGCCTCCTCCATTACCACAATGAACGACACTGAAAATTGGAGGAACTACATCTCCTCTTCCACCTGGGGAGCCTACAGCCTGCAGGACTCAACATTGAGTTCTCCAATTTCAAATAACCTCCCTTCCCATCGTCCAACTCCCTTCCCAGCTCCTCCCCATCCCTTCCACTGCTCCCTGCCACCAACTGGATTCATTCCTCCCATTGACCAACCAGGTTGTACCCTCAACCTGTCTTCACCAATCCCCAGGAAGGCATCCTTGCAAGAGGATTCGCAGTAGGTTAAAATCTTTGAGGAGAAAGTGAGGTCTGCAGATGCTGGAGATCAGAGCTGAAAATGTGTTGCTGGAAAAGCGCAGCAGGTCAGGCAGCATCCAAGGAACAGGAAATTCGACGTTTTAGGCATATGCCCTTCATCAGGAATAAGGAAAGTGTGTCACTTTCCTCATTCCTGATGAAGGGCTTATGCCCGAAACGTCGAATTTCCTGTTCCTTGGATGCTGCCTGACCTGCTGCGCTTTTCCAGCAACACATTTTCAGCTTCACCTATCCCCACTTCACTACGCTGTCCCCACCACCCCCTTTACCTGCAGCGCCCCCACACCCACCCTGAGTCCTGAAGATTTCTCCACCTTCTGATGCTGCCTGGCTTGCTGTGTTCTTCCAGCCTCCTGCCTGTCTCTTCCACTATTCCTTTAGGCAGTGAGGTTGAGAAACCGATCAATCTCTGGGTGAAAAACCTCTTCTTCAAATACTATCTAAAACTCTGCCTCCTTCATATCTTGAAATGCTGTATCAACATTGTTAGACAAGTACATTAGATGCTAATTTAGCACGCACAACACCAGACACCAGTATGAAGTGAAGCATTTTGGGAGGACATATGAAGCAAAGGACCCTAGGAAGTACACAGAATAAGGGGGCCTTTTTTTTGCGCGCCTTACTTCACTGGTTACTGACCCCATTACTCAGGGTAAAAGTTTCTCCCTGTCTGTGTGCCTCATAACTTTATACATCTCAATTAATTCCTCTACATAAGGAAAACAACTTATAGCCTATCGAAGCTGTCTTCAAAGCACAGGCAACATCCTGATGAATTTCTTCTGCACATTTTCTCGTGTAATTCCTCATGTGGCAACTAGAACTGCACACAGTACTCCAGCTGTGGCCTAACTAACATGATATACAGGTTCTTGCTTTTGAACTCAATGTCTTGAATATAGAACATAGAACATAGAAGGATACAGCGCAGTACAGGCCCTTCGGCCCTCGATGTTGCGCCGACCGAATCCTACCTAACCTATACTAGCCCAATAACTTCCAAATGCCTATCCAATGCCCGCTTAAATGACCATAAAGAAGGAGAGTTCACCACTGATACGGGCAGGGCATTCCATGAACTCACAACCCGCTGTGTGAAGAATCTACCCCTAACATCTGTCCTATACCTACCACCCCTTAATTTAAAGCTATGTCCCCTAGTAACACCTGCCTCCAGGCAAATATACTGAAGGCAAATATCCCAAACAACTTCTGAACCACATTATCAACATATCCTCCTGTCTTCAAGGATCTTAAGGCATGTAAATGTATGTCCCCCTGATTCTGTGTACTTGCTAGCGTCTCACTATATCAACATGCTTCCTTTTGCTTCATTTGTTCTCCCAAAATGCTTCACCTCATACTGGTGTCTGGTGTTGAGGGTGTGAAATTAGACAATAAGACCATAAGACATAGAAGTGAAAGTAAGGCCATTTGGCCCATCGAGTCCACTCTGCCATTTAATCATGGCTGATGGGCATTTCAACCCCACTTACCCGCACTCTCCCCATATCCCTTAATTCCTTGCAAGATCAAGAATTTATCAATCTCTGCCTTGAAGACAGTTAACGTCCCGACCTCGACTGCGCTCAGTAGCAATGAATTCCAGAGGCTCTGGCTGAAGAAATGTCTCCTCATTTCTGTTCTAAATTGATCCCCTCTAATTCTAAGGTTGTGCCCATTGGTCCCAGTCTCCCCACCTAATGGAAACAATTGCCTAGTGTCCGCCTTTCTAAGCCATGCATTTCCTGTAAGTTTCTATTTGATTTCCCCTCAATCCTCTAAACTTTAATGAATACAATCCCAGGATCTTCAGCAGTTCATCGTATGTTAGGCCTACCATTCCAGGGATCATCCACGTGAATCGCCAGTATGTCCCTCCTGAGATGTGGGGCCCAAACTTGGACACAGTATGCTAAATAAGGCTAACTAGAGATTTATAAAGTCTCAGAAGCACATCCCTGCTTTTATATTCTAACCCTCTTGAGATAAATGACATAAGCTTTCTTAATCACGGGCTCAACCTTTAGAGAATCCTGGACTAGCACTCCCAGATCCCTTTGAAGTTCAGCTTTATGAATTTTCTCACCATTTAGAAAATAGTCCATGCCTATATTCTTTTTTCCAAAGTGCAAGACCTCACATTTGCTCACTTTGCATTTCATCAGCCATTTCCTAGACCACTCTCCTAAACTGTCTAAATCTTTCTGCAGCCTCCCCACCTCCTCAGTACAACCTGTCTGTCCACCTAACTTTGTATCATCGGCGAACTTCACCAGCATGCCCTCAGTCACTTCATCCAGATCATTAATATATAAAGTGAACAGCTGTAGCCCAAACACTGAACACTGCCGGACACCACTTGTCATCAGCTGATATTCCGAAAAAAAAGCTTTTATCCCAACTCTCTGCCTTCTGTCAGACAGCCAATCCTCAATCCATGCCAGTAGCTCACCTCAAACACCATGGGCCCCCACCTTACTCAGCAGCCTCTCGTGAGGTACCTTATCAAAGGCCTTTTGGAAGTCTAGATAGATAACATCCTCTGGATTTCCCTAGTCTAACCTACTTGTACCTCTTCAAAGAATTCTAATAGGTTTGTCAGGCATGACCTCCCCTTACTAAATCCATGTTGACTTGTTTTAATCCGACCCTGCACTTCCAAAAATTTAGAAATCTCAACCTTAACGACGGATTCTGGAATTTTACCTATAACCGAGGTTAGGCTAATCGGCCTATAATTTTCCATCTTTTGCCTTGATCCTTTCTTGAACAAGAGGATCAACCTTTAGAGAATCCTGGACTAGCGCTCCCAGATCCCTTTGAAGTTCAGCTTTATGAATTTTCTCACCATTTAGAAAATAGTCCATGCCTATATTCTTTTTTCCAAAGTGCAAGACCTCACATTTGCTCACTTTGCATTTCATCAGCCATTTCCTAGACCATTCTCCTAAACTGTCTAAATCTTTCTGCAGCCTCCCCACCTCCTCAGTACAACCTGTCTGTCCACCTAACTTTGTATCATCGGGGTTACAACAGCCACTTTCCAATCATCTGGGACTTTCCCTGACTCCAGTGACTTTTGAAAGATCACAACCAACTCCTCTGCTTTTTCCTCAGGCACCTCCCTCAGAACTCCAGGATGTAGCCCACTGGGGCCAGGAGATTTATCAATTTTTAGACCTTTTAGCTTTTGTAATGGCTACTATACTCAACTCTGCCCCAACTCTCCTTAATTGTTGGGATATAACTCATGTCTTCCACTGTGAAGACTGACACAAAGTACTTATTAAGTTCTTCAGCTATTTCCTTAGCAAATTAGCATCTGATGTACCCGTCTTACAATGTTGATGCAGCATTTTAAGATATGATTGGTCATATCCTGACACATCCATTAGACCCGGGTTAGTTAAAAAAAAGTCATGGACAAATGATGATCAATGAGTTAAGAGATGTGCTGAGCCATCAAGTTACAAGACAGTATGTAACTGCACTGCTGCTAGTGACTCAAAGAACTTCATATCCAATTTTAGGTTGTTAGATCTGTTGTATTCTGCCCTAATTAGATCAGTGATAATGCTACATTGCATGGTAGATGATGCTCAATTTGAAAAAAAGACTTGGTCTTCACAAGGTCTCTACTATGATCATTCCTAACAATGCTATTGTGGATAGATGTATCAGTGATAGGTCAGTTGGTGATCACCAGACCAAATAGATTACTTGAGTATATTCATTTTTTTCAATAGCTGGTACCCATGCAGAGTTGGCAGACCTTTGCTTATAAGTCAGTCAATTCAGTGAGAGGAGAGACTATAGAGTCACTTAGTGGTATACACCTAAGACCTTACCCAGAGTACAGTGCCCTTGCTTCTTCCAAGTGATACTCGTCTTGGTAGAATATCACTCAACAATTAAGGATATAGATTCAGTGCACTTTTGTGCTTCACACAACCAAATATTTTCCCTGTATACTGCCTAGCTTCACAATATGCACTCATTCAACCATACTTTGAGTAAAATGAACTCCTTCAGAGAAGGTGGGAGGTTACTGGAAAAGAGTAAATAAACAAATCATCAGCCTCAACTCTTTGAGTGAAAAGTGCTCATAGGCTTCCTGTGTGTTCAACAAAATAAATATTTCAGGCTACTCACTTAACATTGAATGTTGTGGAATATTTCTTTTTGATGTTTCAGCAAAATAGTCAATATCAACCCCTCAAAGCTAACAACCAGTCTTGGAACATCAACTCAAATTCTAGTCTAATTCGAACATTCAGGCTGCCTGTGGCTGCTTAGCCCCACAGTTGTAGTAATTAGTTTGCATTCATCTAACTTAATGTGCAAGTTGATGAAAGAAAATGATCTCGTGCAGTTGGCTCAAAGAGTTCTACGTACTTGGGGCATCAACTTGAAATGGTAGATCACATGGGAGAGTGATGTTGCTGTTCAAAGTCTTATTTGAACAGACTTCTATTCACAGTACTGGTTCTTAAGTATTAATCTACATCAACAGGCAGCACTCAGGGACGTTTAACTCATTTCAGCTCATCAAAGGTCTAATGTAGTGTACCAAAACAGGACTAACATGCAGAGATCAACAAAGCAACAGAAGGCAAAATGGAACTGAAGGGAGGAAGTAGTATTTTCGGTAGCCATAACTGGCCTCCTGAGAGATTTGAGAATAAAATTCAGCGATGCACAACATCTTTCACAAACAAGCCCTCTCAAATGTCACACAACAAATCTAAACAGATTAGCAATATAGGTCAAATACAGTTGCAAAATGTACTTAATGAGTCAATAATTTCCAATGGCCACAAGTCCATAGCCCAACATTAAACTGACAATCTAACTAAAAAATGTTATTGGATTGGTGTGGTAAAAAGGAAAGTGTCAGATTGGTGTAGTGAGTATCTTTCTGAATTTGGGGATGAGGCACACTGTGAGGATGAAACAAATCTTACTCTGTATCAGCATTATACCAGACTTGGAATTGCTGACTTGGAAGCGTTTTATTCCCCCTGCATGAATGTCCTTGACCCCCAAGGGGTATAAAGTTCATAATTTAGTGGTACAACACAGTGTAGCTGCTTAAGAGTAATCTGAAATGATTTATCCATAATTGCAACAAAGCTTTGTGTATTCATCTCCTGCTCCCGAATGTTATGGAATTGATAAGAGAGTTGAGACCAAATGGGCCCTAGGAGAGAAGGCAAACTAAACAGGAACAAAACCAAAATGTCACATACAAGGAAGAAGTGACTTGAATTATTTTACTATTCTTCTCTTCTGATTGTAAGAGAGGTGAATTTTAATCTTTTTCCCTTTTGGAATATGTTATTTGTAAAGTCCTATATGAAAATGACCCCCTTTAGGATTAAAACAAAGTAGGGTTTATTAATGCATTCAAGTCCTAGGGAGGATGCTTATCACAATTCATATTCACACACACAAATAAGTAAAAAAGAAAGATGGAAACAAAAAGACGTTACAATTATGAATGATGTAAAAATCAAAAATATTGACATTAGCTCATGTGAATTAGAGTTGAGTAAGTCAATAGCTAGTGAATTCTTTCAGGTGGCTGGTCTGGCAGAAATCCTTTCTGTAGCAGATACAGACGGTGACCATTTAGCCAGAGCAATATAATTCTTATGAATTGGGAATTTATTCACTTTTCTGGTGAAATATAGGATTCTTTCCAGAATTTAGGCTCAACAGAGGTCAAGATGAGAGGCAGGCTACAACTAAGCCTAGAGAAACTTTTCTGGCTTATGTCCTGAATATAAAACAAACTGAGGAAAGACATTAAAATTGCATAATTAAAACTATTTTAAATAGTGGCTTTTAGTCACATGATCAGCGTTCCAGTGTAAGTCGCTTTAGTTAACAAAATGGTTTTGATGTATCTATTGCGTGTTGGATGAGATAAACTACGGGACCATTACTACCATTTCAAGCAAAATGGGTTTTGATGGCAATTTTTCAAACCAAACCTGGCTGTGGAGACATATTGTCTGGGATTCCTTTGTATGAGCTTGACTAGAATGTTTATACAATGCAAGGTATAGCATTCCAGGAGGATGATGCATTGCTAATTCTGGAGACTTCTGGAGCCCAATCTATCTTTGCTAGGTACCATCTCCAGCAAGAGTTCATTTAAATATAAAGACATATTTTTATAGAATACAGTTTTAGCAAAACAATTTAGGATTGCCTTCTGGACATGAAGGCTGAACAGAGGTTGAAACAAAGACAGAAAATGCCGGAGAATCTCAGCAGATCTGACAGCATCTGTGGACAGAAAAACAGAATTAACATTTTTGGTCACGAGACTCAAAACGTTAACTGTTTTCCTCTGCACAGACACTGCCAGTCCTGCTGAGTTTCTCCAGCACTTTTTGATTTTGTTTCAGACCTCCAACATCCACAGCTCTTTGTTTTGTTTCAGTAGGAAATACTGCCTTCCTGCCTATTTAGTTGTACTTGAATTCTGTTTTTTACAACACTTGCCCCTTCCTTTCTCCCACTGGCTACATCTACTGCTACTCTTTTAAATCATGTGCAGAAATTGAGACTTGTCACTCTTGACTTACGAAGAACAGTAGAACACAGAACAGGCCCTTTTGTTCATCAAGACTGATACACTATGCCTCTTTAAACTAGAAACCTTTTGACTCTAGCCATTCTGTATCCCTCTATTCCCTGCCTATTCAGGTATCCATTAAATGCCTCTGAAACACAGCAATTGTATATGCTTCATCTGTGTCATCTGGCAGCATATTCCAGGCAACTACCACCCTCTGTATTAGAAATGTGCCTTTCACGTCTCTTTTAAACTTCCCCTCTTCTACCTTAAGGCTACGATGCCTAGTAATTGAGTTTCTATTGGGAAAAAGATTCTGATTACCCATTTTGTCCATGCCTCACATAATTTTGTAAACTTAGAACACAGAACATAAAACAATACAGCACATTACAGGCCCTTTGGCCCTCGATGTTGTGCCGGCATTTCATCCTACTCTAAGAGCAAACCCTTCATTGTTCTATTATCCATGTGCCTCTCCAAGAATCGCTTAAATGTCTCTAATGTATCTGAGTCTACTGGCAGTGCCTTCCATGCACCCACCATTCTCTGAATAAAGAACCTATCTCTGACATCTCCCCTAAACCTTCCTCCTTAAAATTATGCCCCATCATGATAGCCATTTCCTCCCTGGGAAAAAGTCTGGCTGTCCACTCTATCTATGCCTCTCATCATCTTGTACAACTCTATTGAGTCACCTCTCATCTTTTTTCATTCCAACTTCTATCAGGTTTGCTCCTCAGCCTCTGACAAGTGAAAAGAAACCACATTTGTCCAATCTCTCCTCATAGCTATTACCCTCTAAACCAGATAATATTCTGGTCAACCTTTTCTGTACTCTCTACAAAGCCTCCACATCCATTGGGTAATGAGACAACCAGAACTGTACACAATATTCCAAATGGGGCCTAACTAAAGTTCAATACAGCTGCAACATGACTTGCCAATTTTTAATACACTATGCCCTGGCCAATGAAGGCAAGCATGCCACATGCCTTCTTGACCACCTTATCCACTTGTATTGCTACTTTCAGGGAACTGTGGACCAAAAGCTGAGATCCCTCTTCAAGTTAATTCTTCTGAGGGTTCTGCCATGTACTGAATAATTTCTTCGTGCATTAGATCTTCCAAAATGCCTCACTTCACATTTTTCTGAATTAAATTCCATTTACTATTTCTCTGCTCAAGTCTCCAGTCTATCTATATCCCACTGTATCGTCAGGCAATCCTCCTCACTAACTGCAGCTCCTCCAATCTTTGTATCATTTGTAAACGTACTAATCAGCCCTTCTAAATTCTCTTCCAAATCATTTTAAATATATTATAAACGTCAGGAGTCCCAGCACTGATCCCTGCAGAACACCAGTGGTCACAGATCTCCAGTCAGAAAAACACCCTTCCACTGTTACTCTTGGTTTTCAATGACCAAGCCAGTTCTGTATCCATCATACAGCTCATCATGTGAGTTTACCCTCACTTCTGATTTATTGTTTATTGCATTCAAAAAGTACACTTTCCCTTCCTTAATCTTTCCTTCCTCCAGGCTTGTTAAATCCCAAGCATTATTTCTTCTCAATGTTTCCTATCACCATGGTCAATATGTTCCGTTCATATACAGTAGAACCCTTGTATCCAAGGATTCGGTTTCCGTTATCCACGGTTTACTGCAGCCCGCAAATATTTATTGGAAGATTCCAGAAATCCAGGGGTTTGCAGGGGAGGTAATTTAAATGATAGGGTTCACTACTATCCATGGTTTTGGGCATCCACGGTAGGTCTTGGAACATACCACCCATGGATGTAGGGGGACACCTGTACTCACATACCTTCATCAACACCAACACAAGCAAGTTTTCCTCTTGTACAGCATGGTTTTCATTACCATACTAATGATGGCTTTTGTTTTTCAGTTGTTTGGATTTTAAATTCTGGGAATTCCTTTAGCAAACTTTTCCACAATCCTCATGTCTTCATAATCTACTATATTTGGCAAGAAGATCAGTATGAAATCTTGTTTGCTAGCACTTTGTGAAGTACCTTATTACTTATAGATGTTAAAGGCATTGGAGAATTTCAAATTATTATTATCTTCTAACATTAAAATGTGGTCAGCACAGTATGGTAAAACATGATTCACCTTCAGTCTTTTCATGTGGTTCCCCATATCATGAAGCCGGTTTCTTAAAGTATAGAATTAATAAAGCACCCTGAAGCTACAGTAGTTACATACGTTGATCTCCAACAGACTTTGCTGTGGATGGTAAGAAGTGGCATCCAATAGTCCTTCATATTGCCAACTCACTATCTGATCTTTTGTGCACATCAGAATAGGAGGAACCTTTATTTCTGTGAACAAAGCATCACCAATGGAAGTAAAATTGGGTTGAAAAAGTGTGGCAGAATTTTACAGGATGCTCGCAATAACTTTCCATTTGTAATAGAGAACATTTGATAACAAAAAAGAAGGCATTCAGCTCATCCTAAATCTTTCTTCCAGAGATGTTGAAATCCCCCAGTAATTTGCAAAATGATTCAAGGGCATTTTTTTTTGCATCCATCACTTTATTTAGGAATCTGTTCCAACTGTTGATCAGTCTATGTGCAAGGAACAATATCCTAAATTGATATTAAAGATAAGAGATGGTATGGGGTTGAGGGGGGTGGTGGTAGTGTGACTTGTCATTCCAAACATATACCTGAAAAAATTACTCCCCATATTACTATGGTATAATTTTCTCCAGAAACACTGGACTTTCAGAATAACAACAGGTGCTCAGTAACACATTAATTATACACAAACAAAAAAAAAATCCACCCTGCTGTTTCCTGGTCAAACACATTGAATCCTTTATTTGTACAGCAAAAAATTATTGCATCATGATTTCAACTCTGTTTATATCTTTAGACAAGAGACTCCCTAGATATTACAGTAATTGCCTTATTACTCTCCACTGGGAATAACTCACAATTCTGATTGTTGTGAAAAATATATTTTCTGTTGGCCTGCGGAAACTCTCTTTCAGTAACGGTGCAGTTACCCACTGTGGCACATGGGCCAGGGAATCTCAAAGGCTCTGCTCAAGGTGCAGAAGTATTTTTCTGGTTAAAAAAATTACAAATTAAATTCCTAATGACATGTTTCAGCCTACTGGGGAACTGGGCAGCAGTTACCACCAAAGCAACCAGCAATTGAAGTTAAATGGCTCACTTGTCAACATTTGAGATGAAGCTCCAGTTGAAGAAACCAACCCATCAGTGACATACCCTTTATATATAAAAAAAATCACTCAATCATCCTCTTGCTGTGTTGCTTCTAGCTATTTTCACTCTCCCTGTAAATTATTTTCCTCATGTGGAATACAAATGAAATTTTAACACATGCGTAAGCTAAGCAAGTACGTCATTGAATATATATTTTATTCTTCGTGTAACGCAGAATAGCCTGTTTGAAAGTCCATTCTTCTCATGTGATTTGTAAACATTCAACCTCAAGGACATCACAATGAATTCAACCAAACTCTCAACAGAAACTTCAGGAGACAGGATCAGGATGCAATAATTTTTTGTTGTGCAAATAAAGTGCTTGATCAGGAAACAGCAGGTAGTATCTGTTGAAAGATTACTAAGTGGCTGACATTTTGGGTGTGGACCTTTCATAGATTTCAAATGTGCAAAACATTGAAAAAATAACAAATGTTGCCTAACTTGCTGAGTAGCTCCAGTGTTTTCTTGTCTTGTTTCAGATTTTCAGAAGCTACAGTTTCTTCATAATTCTGTCCTCAGCTTATTTTAGATATTCAGTGTGTGTTCCTCCTGGCTGAAGAGTCTATATCTAAGGGTCATAGTCTCAGGATAAAGGATGATTTAAGATGATAGAACAGAAACACAGATATATAGAAAATAGGTGCAGAAGTAGGCATTCGGTCCTTTGAGTCTGCACCAACATTCAATATGAACATGGCTGATCATGCAATCTCTGTATCCCATTCCCACATTCCCGCCATACCCCATGATCCTTTTAGCCACAAGCCACATCCAGCTGCCTCTTGAATATATCGAAAGTACTGGTCTCAACAGCTACTGTGGGAGAGAATTCCACAGGTTCATAACTCTCCAAGCAAAGAAATTCTTTCTCATCTTAGTCCTGAATGGCTTACCCCTTATTTTTAGACTGTGATCCCCAGTTCCGGACTTCCCCAACATTGGGAACATTCTTCCCATATCTAGCCTGTCCAGCTCCATCAGGATTTTATATGTTTCTATGAAATCACCCTCATTCTTGTAAATTTGGGATACTGTGTAGAGTTCTAGCTATCACATTACCAAAAGGACGTGGATACTTTGGGGAGGATGCAGAGGAGGTTCACCAGGGTGTTGTCTGGTATGGAGGGCACTAGCTATGAAGAGAGGTTGAATAGATTAGGATTATTTTCATTAGAAAGACAGAGGGTGAGGAAGGACCTGATTGAGAGGTATAGACAGGATGCATAGCAAGAAGCTATTTTCCCAGAGTGGGGACTCAATTACTAGGGGTCACAAATTCAAAGTGAGAGGGGAAACTTTTAAGGGAAAAATGCGTAGAAAGTTCTTTACATAGAGGGTGGTGGGTGCCTGGAACACGTTGCCAGTAGAGGTGGTAGAGGCAGGCATGATAGCATCATTTAAGATGTATCTAGACAGATACATGAAAGGGCAGGGAGCAGATGGATACAGACCCTTAGAAAAAAGGCAACAGGTTTAAAAAGAGGATCTGGTTCAGCGCAGACTTGGAGGACTGAAGGGCCTGTTCCTGTGCTGTAATTTTCTTTGTTGTTTGTACAAGCCCAGGTCTTTCCTCATATGTCAGTCCTGCCATCCCAGGAATCAGTGTAGGACCTTCGCTAGAGTGCCTTCAAGAACACTTTGCAAACCCACTCGAAGAAAAAGGGTAGCAGCCATACCGGAACACTGACACTTATAAGTTCCCCACACGCCACATACCAACCTGACTTAGACATACATTTGCCCTTGTGTCAAAGTCCTGGAACTCTCTTCCTGAGAGCACTGGGATTGTAGTTGATGGATGACGGTGGTTCAGGAAGGTAGCTAACTAACCAATTTTGAAGAACATTTAAGGATGAGCAACAAATGCAGACTCACTTGTAAGCATTAGCAAAAAGAGTCTAACATGTCCTGTTTTCAATGCTGAGCTGGGTATGCCGAAGAAAAGGAAGCAGACGGAGACAAGAAATGACTTGCATTTATATGGTGCCCTTCACAACTCCAGGACATGCCCAGGACAGCCAATTGAGTACTATTGAAATGCAGCCACTATTGTGATAAGGCAATTGCTGCAATCAATTTGCACACAGCAAGTTCCCTCAAACAGCAGGTGATAAGTCAATCTTTATTAAATTAATATTCATTCCTCAAATAATACTGTGACATATGCCCACCCAAAAGACCAAACAGGGTTATGGTTTAACATCTCATCTGGGAGAGGCACTTCTGACAACACAATCATGCAAGTGAAAACCTGGATAGTATGCTCAACTGTCCAGAGACAGGTCTTCAACCCATAACGTTCTGACTCACATGTCTTACCCACCAAACTGCAGCTAGCACCAGACAAAAGTACAAACATGATCAATGGCACACAAAGAAGATGAAGGCTATGAAAAAGTACAAAATAATAAGCACTGAAATAAAAAATGTCGAGTGCCTTGTTAAACCTGTTCCTGTCACAGGTCATGTGAGACCTGTTCTATCATAGACTGTCCAGTTTCAATTCGAGATGAAAGGTTGTGAACAGTTTTTTCAATGCGTGTGCAAGCAATTTTTCAGAGTTCCAATCCAACCTGCAGTGAAACAGATTAATTTTTGACTGCAATCTGTTCCTCAAATAAACTGCCCATGCTCTCAGCAACTCAGAAACCCACATGTCCGAGAGAACATTTAACCATTCTCCCTGCATTTACAATTCCATTCTATTGCAACCCAGATATTTATCCATGGCATTTTAAGGAAGTTAATCAGCAGTATAAACTGCTTTAGCTGGCACTCTATTCCACAGATCCACTACTCTGCAAGAAAACTAATTTCTTCTAATCTCCAGTCTTGCTCAAGGCATGTTAACTTTGTACTTGTGTCCTCTAGTGTTCCATGTTCACAGTTTAAGTAAAAAGATCTACATTAGCTATTCCTCTCATCAATTCAGAGATCTAGATCATTGTTCTCTCAATCTTTATATTTTTTACAGTGCCAGCAGGTTCTATTTAAGAGTCTCTCTTTACAATTGAAGGCATATGTCCTGAAATGGTCCTTAACATTCCTTGCAGAACACTCTTTAATACATCAATAATCTTTTGATGGCGCAGTTGTCCAAAACTACTAGTGATATTCTAAGCATGAACCTTCCAGCCGCATTATATAAAATGTTAAAGCTACTATTTTCTGGTTATAATCAGCACCTCTAAAAACAAATTACCTTGTCATTTATCTCGCTGTTGTTCTGGGACTTGAACCTATAAAGTGACTTGAAAAACAGTGACTACAATTAAAAATAATTTTTAATAAAACTGCAAGCTCTGGAAATTTGAAACAAAAACAGAAGTTCTGCATTGTCGACTGGTTAGCAAGATTAGATCATAAGGAATCCAGGGAGAGCTAACCATTCGTTTACAAACTTGGCTTGAAGGTGGGAGACAGAGGGTGGTGGTGGATTGTTTTCTAGACTGGAGACATGTGACCAGCAATGTGCTGGCATCACTGCTTTCTATCATTTATTTAAATGATTTGGATGTGAGTATAGGAGGAATTTTTAGTAAGTTTGCAGGTGACACCAAAATTGTTGATGTACTGGACAGTGACAAAGGTTATCTCAGAGTACAACAGGGCCTTGATCAGATGGGCCGAGGAATGGCAGATGGAGTTTAATCCAGATAAATTCGAGGTATTGTATTTTGGTCAGGCAAAACAGGGCAGGACTTAGATACTTTATGGTAGTACCTTGAGGAGTGTTGCCAAACAGAGACCTTGGGGTGCAGATTCATAGTTCCTTGAAGGTGAAGTCACAGGTGGATAAGGTAGTGAAGATGGCATTTGGTACATTTGCCTGTATTGGTCAGAGCCTTGCGTATAGGAGTTGGGTAGTCATGTTGCAGTTATACAGAACATTGATGAGGCCACTTTTGAAATATTGCATTCAATTCTGGTCTCCCTGCGACAGGAAAGATGTTGTGAAACTTGAAAGGGCTCAGAAAAGTTTTACAAGGTTGTTGCCAGGGTTGGAGGCTTTGATGATAGGGAAAGGCTGTAAAGGCTGGAGTTATTTTCCCCAGAGCATCACAGGCTGAGGGGTGATCTTATAGAGGTTCATAAAATCATGAGGGGCATTGATGGGTATATAGACATGGTCTTTTTTCCCAGGGTAAGGGAGTCCAAAACTGGAGGGCATAGGTTTAAGGTGGGAGCAGAAAGAGCAACTTTTTAAACACAGAAGATAGTACGTGTATGGAATGAGCTGCCAGAGGAAGTGGAGGAGGCTGGTACAATACAGCATTTAAAACGCAATCTGGATGGGTACATGAATAGGAAGAGTTCAGAGGGATATGGGCCAAATGCTCGCAATTAGGACTAGATTAATTTAGGATATCTGGTAGGCAAGGACAAGTTGGACCGAAGCATCTGTTTCCAAGCTGTTCAACTCAATGACTTATAAACTCAGCAGTTCTGCAAAATCAATATCTCAGGGCCAGTCATTCTTCTTCAGAACTGATTATAGCTAGAGAAAGCTTGGTATATATGCTGAAGACAAGGGTTTGGGGAAAAGGAATAAATGATAGGAGGAGATGGAGCCCAGAGAGAGACAACAGCAGTCGGGTAGACAAAAGAATGGATAATGGTGAGCCAGGTAGAAAGAAAAGTTGTTAATAAGGGGCAATTCTGGGTGAAAATGGGTTGGCTGTGAAATGACAAGGTCTGGGTAAAGAACATGGAACAAGATGCTTAGCCTTAAAATTGCTGAATTTGATATAGAGTCCTGAAGGCTGCAGCGACCCAAGTGGCAAATGAAATATAGTTTTTCGAGCAAATGCTGAGCTTCGCTGGAGCACTGCAGCAGGCCTGAGACAGAAGTGTCGGCCAGCCAACATGGTAGTGTGTTGAAGTGGTAAGCAACAGGAGACTTGGAGTCAGACATTCCGCAAAGCGGTCACCTCGTCTTCGGTTTCTTGTCCTCAACGTAGAGGAGGCCACACTATGAGCAGTGAACACAGTAGACTAGACTGAAGTGCAGGTAAATCACTGCTCCATCTGAAAGGTGTGCCTGGGGCCTTGGATATTGAGGAGGAAGGAAGTAAACAGGTAGCTGTTACACCTTCAGCGACTGCATGTAAAGATGGTGGGAGGGTGTGGGCAGGTGTTGAGAGTGGAGAAGGATTGTACTAAGGTGTCCCAGAGCAAGACTGACAAAAGATAGGAGGCGAATGTGTGTCTGGTTTGGGGCATCCCACTGGATTTGGCAGAAATGGTGGTTTATCATACTGTGGATATGGATGTTAATGGAGTATAAACTGACTACTGGGGATCCTATTGGTGTTACGGGATGGATGAAAAAGGGTAAGGGCAATAAGTAAGAATAACTACTGGCTATGAAGTGTTTTTCTTCAGTAGGTGGAGGTTACTATAAAAACTCAAGTTCTTATCTTCTTCGATTATGATAGTGCTACATGGACTATGTTTTTCAATAAATGAAAAGTAATGACACTAAATACTTTTCCATTGCACCTTAATTAATGACACTCGTATACCTTAACCAGATTTTAAATGTCTTATTCCAATATTACACTTAAGTCAATTTAAAATCCATCTGCCACTCCTTCGCTTCTCAACATAACCATTCTAAATCCTATTCAATGCATTACACAGCTTAGTGACATCATTTAACTTTAGACTATTCTTATCAGAAATATCCATCCCTAAACCCTAATGCAAAGAGTAAACACAGAGCTCCGTTGAAACCTACTGGCCACTGCCACTGACATTGACCTTGGTGCTGTTACAGATAAGCACAGAACAATTGTTGCTTTCCCTTTGTGTAACAACGCATCTTAAAATAATTCATTGCATGTCAGCATCTATCAAATCATGACCACTTCCATCTTGAAGGACAAAGGCAGCAGATATATGGAGAACCACCACTTGCAAGTTCCCCTCCAAATCACTCACTACCCTGGCTTTGAAATATATCACTGTGCTTTTAGAATCAAAATCCTAGAACTCCCACCATAATGAAATTGCATTTCAAAAAGGCATTTTCTCAAGGGCAACTAGGGATGAGCAATAAATGCTGGTCTGGCCAGTGATACCCACATCCCATAAATGAATAAAAAATAAGTCCTTTGAGATTCTTTACAGAAACATGATCAAATTTGTTTTGCTGTCTGTTTCCTAAACCACATTACACAAGTTTTCCTTTCTGTAAAGTCACACATGTAACTACATAAAATGCTTCCTCTAAATAAATGTAAATTCTCTATCCTGGATGACTGTCACTGCAGATTTAGTTAACTCCTTAAAGAACTGCAAGAATTGTGACCTAGTTCTACTCAAATCTGCCTCCATAGGGCATCATACCGCTACTGAGAGAATTTAATATTCTTTAAATTATTTGCAATGGTTTGAACAAATCAGTTCTCAGCTCTGTGATGTTTTTTGATCTGATGTTTAGCCCTTGTTTAATTTTGATCTTCTAATGGAATGATTCTGTTCTTTATATTTCTGCAGACCGGCACCCTTACTTTCTCTCCCCGCAGGTGCTGCCAGACCTGCTAACTTTCTACAGCACTTTGTTCTTTATTTTAGGCTTCAAGCATTTGCGGTACTTTGCTTTTATTCATTCTTACATTCAACATCCCTTCAGCAGAATACACAAGTCAAAATAAAGATACAGCGGGTAAAGCAATTCATGATAAATAGTTTGAAATGAGGCAGGGATAGCTTGGTGGATGGCACATTGGCTGATCCTTTAATAGATGTTTATTGTACAAGTTACAAATTTGAACAACCTTACCTCCATGAATTGGAATACTTTCCCATTTTGGCCATATTGGCTGGGCTTTAATTCATCGAGCTAAACTGCATTAATTCTATGATTCTCAGCAAAGGCAAGCAAAGATCTTACAACTCTACTAAAATAATATGTTGCATATTATAAAATTGGGCAAGTTTTCACCAGTTCCATGTCCAGCTTAACTCTTCTATGTTGCCTTCTCAAGTTAAATTACAAAGTTACTGATAATGAGGAAGCAGTTTGATGCGAAGAGCACCTGCACCCTGGGAACTAGGTTATTATTGCTTTAAATACATCTTAGATGGGACTGATACAACTATCAGACATAGCATACTTTCTTGCTCTCCCATAGGCCTGTCATGTTCCCAGATTTGAAAATTCAAAGAACGAACCTACACTATCATGCCGTTTTTAAGCTTTCTCTCTGTTCATCCGTCAGCCAGTAATCTTTTTACAAACTTCAACATGTGGCTCTGAAAGGGGGCCTTGACAAACCCACAACTGCAGCCTGAGGACATTCTATCTTCAACTTCAGATTCCACCTTCTCGGGTACAGGAATTAAATTGATCTGCTCCACAGTGTACTGATATGAATTGGTAATTAAAACTATCATGCAACTCCAACATTCCCTCAAAATAAGGATGATATTTGGATGACCATTATCAAAAACTGTTAGCCTCCATATTGTTTCACTCCTCGCAGGCTTGGTCAGATTTTGCAATACTTCATTCAACAGTTTAGCACCACTGGGCCTTGCAACTAAGTGAAATGTACTGTGATGCTGCCTCCAGTTTCAATAGTTATTTAGTCCTGTTATTTTTTGAACTGAGGTTGTAAGGCAGAGCTGCTGAACATGGCGACTGAAGATAGCTTAAATAAACAACTTGTGAGGCCTTGGATGTTTTCTTAAAAGAAAGGAAGCAACCTGGGTATGGCCTCCTCTCAGAGTTCAGGCTTCCTACTTGTTTTGTTTTAGCTTTAGCATCAGAAGCTGTTTGGGGTCTCAAAAGAGCTGAAAGTTTCAATGAATGTCTCTTGTTTGCTACACTGTCTGAATTTTCTCTTGATGTTTCCTCCTCCTGGATTGGAGAACTGCATGTAAGAATCTGTGTCTGAACTTGTCTTTTTTCCATGCTGCTTCCATTGTTCCAAACTCTGCCTTACAACCGCTCGTGTTTATGGGATATTATTATATTGGAACAATTCATTAGTAATCTGTACTGTCTCTATTATTCAGTTAAAATTTCCAATAATTAAATTATTCCAAATTCTTCTCTCTTTTGTTTGTATTTTAACAATAGTGCTTAAATAAATTGTGATTTGTTTAATGTTGTATAGTTTAACCAGTCACATCACATCTGGAACACATACTTCACATCTACCTTTAACATAAGAAAAAGTTAAGGTCTGGTCTATCTTCTTAAAATATTTTGAAGGGGTCTAGTCTGATCCATAACAAAACAAAATCCTTTTCCATTTGATTCAATTACTAAAACCAGAACATAACTGAATTCCTGGTCTGTTGAAGAAACTACAGAAAGCTGTATGCACAGCACAGACCATCACAGAAGCCAACCTCCCATCCATGGGACACCATTTACACTTCTTGTTGCTGCAGTAAGGCTGTCCGTGTCATCAAAGGACCCCCTCATCCCGGTAATGCTCTCCTCCAACCTCTTCTGTCAGAAAGAAGATACAGAAACTTGAACACATGCTGCCATTCACCAGCTGCATTCATGCACCAACAGATTCAAGAACAGCTTCTTTCCTGCTGTAATTAGACTGATGAATGGACCTTTCTAACTTCAAATAATGTTGATCTCACTTTATGCACCTCCTGTGCAGCTGTAACCTTGTATGCCTTGCTTTGTCTAAGCACTCTTTGATCTGTAAGTCCTTGTTTGCTATGATCTGTCTGCACTGCTCACAAAACAAAACTTTTCACTGGACTTAGGTACATGTGACTACAATAAATCAAATTAACTCTGTTGTTAGTGAGCCAATTTCAAACACAGTGACTATCAGGGATCTAAAATCGGACTTCAAACCTCTAGAAAATAGGAGAGTCCTGTTTTTGATCATGACCTGGTAACTCTTACTGAATGATGAGTGTGAATGCAGCTGGTGAATGGCAGCATGTTATACTCAGCCAAATGGACACAGTTCTGTCAACTCTCAATATCAAGGTACATCCATAGTCTAATATCCACCTTATAACAATCCTCAGTTAACTTCCATCTTGTGACTAATTGCAAGCATCCATTGTTTCTTATCTAATTTATGTACAGAATATACAATATTTAGAAAAGCTAGCTATTATGATTTATCTTAATTTAATAAATTAATTCCATTATTTCCAATATATATACCCTGAACACCTCAACTGCATTCCAGCCTGGAACTCACTCTCTACAATTCATTATACTATACTCAAACAATCCAAACACCTTAACTAGAAACCATCCTGTAACCCTCATCCAAATATTCCTTATTTTACATACACCTCATTCAAGCTACTTGATTAGATTTCAACTCGAAAGTCACTTCTAGGTATCCATTATTCTATATATAATCCTCTGGAACACATCAATTAGATTCCAGGCTGCAACTCTCACAGGTATCCATTAATCTAGCTGTCATAAAATGATAGCAACGTAACTCATCAAAACATTTATTTCCAAGCAAACATAAACCTTCTCCTGCAATAATTCTGAGACCACTACTGCTGCACTCGATAGGATGAAACCATAACTCCCACCCACCCACTCACTTTGTCAATTAGATCTTCACATTGGAGTTGGACAGTGAGTTGAGGAGATTGCAAGAAGATGAATATGACAATAAAATAAAATAAAATTATGTTTTCTAATAAGGTTTCAGAAAATCATTTCACAATGTAGAGCCAAACACGAAAAAACACTCACTAAGCAGTTTCAAAATTAAATTTGCATCACTCATTATGAAGCCATTAACCAGTGCAGCAGCAGAACTAACAGGATTCTCTATGTAAGCAAGGATCATTAAACAAGGACATGTACGTGGAGATAGTGCCTCCACCAAGCCAAACATGCAAGGGGGAGAAAACCACAGCTTGAAAGCTTACAACACAGAAGGGGAGCACTCAACCATTACCAGTGCTCCCAAAAGTAAATTCATGAACCTGTTCACTCCCCTTAGTCACATAGCAAAACACTTTGAGACTTCTCTCTCAACAAATGTGTGGACTAGGCATTTGCTGAATTTTATAGGCGTGTGTTAGGAAATTATACAAGAATCCTGCACTTGACTAAAAATGCAGTCAGTTGTAAAAGCTTCTGAGAGAGTGCAAGAAATGCACCTAAGTATTTTCATCATTTCTGTTAAATCTTTGACTACAGGTGGAAGGCAAACTGCGAGAAATTGGAAAAAATAAAGACAGATTTCCTGGGAACCGGGAATGAACTCAGATAGTTTCAAGATGACGGGAGAATTTGATACAGAAAAACTATTCCCTCCTATGAGGGATCAATAATCAGAGGGTTTAGAGTTACAAACAGTGATAAAAGATCAATAGCATAGATGAAGAGACTATTTTTCACTGAGTTGGGAACATATGAAAAGCCCTACTTGAAAAGGTGATGGAAGCTAATTCAATGAACAACTTTCAAAGGATATTGGACAAATAAAAGTAAAGAATTTGTTGGGTTAAAGACAAAAAACAGGATGTTAGACTTAGGGCAGGTTACATCCACAAATGGACCCATTCTGTGTTTTAGTTTCTATGATTCTACAAACATTAATATAGATGGATTCAGCTAAATGTTACTAGAAAACAGAGTCTGAATAATATATGAGATGAAGGGGTCACTTTCTGTCAAGAAATGAAGATTATAATTTGGCAACTGATCCATCAAGTGAAAAGTTTAGCAAGTTATTATAGAAATCTTTAAAAAGAAAGATATAAAATCATCAGGAGCAGACTGCCCCATTTGGAAAGAGAGACAATAATTAATAAAGTTATATCTACATTTAAAGATAAGTTAATAACACAAAAAGTGGGAGGAAAGCAGGAAATAGCTATCTTAGATTTCATGATAATTTTAATTTGAAAAAATCCCACACATAATTAAGAATCGATGGCTTGAACAGGCATGAGCAAGAGAAGAATGAGTTGACTGATTAAAGCTTTTCCTTTGAGGAATTTTGTGGACTATTATGAAGTACTCAACGTTCACCACAGGGTGGCAGAGCAGCAGAAATTGAGTTATCTTGTCAAAGCAGTTTTAGCACCATGGACAGTGCTTTGCTCTTCAAATCCAAACAGAGCTGAAATATTGACACAAAAACAATGAATGCTGAAACATGCCGCCGTGGGCCCTTCTTCACTTTTGATGAGAGATCTGCACCCAACATGCTAACCTGTCTGCTCTCCTGTGGGTCATAACTTATTAACTTAAAGTGGATTCATTCAGTGCTTTTACTAACCCAGTACAGTCCAAAATCCAATAGAAATACAGTTAAAGTTTAATCATGATTGTAATGCAGGAAACACAAAAACCAATTAGCACACAGCTGGATACCATAATGGTACAGTGGTAGTATCCCTCGTTCTGATCCAAGAGACCAGGGTTCAAGTTCCACCTGTTCCAGAGGTGTAATAACATCTTTGAACAGATTGATTCGGAAAAGTAGGTCAATTATTCGTTTTAAAATGACTACATAATAACTAAAAAATTGTTTTTATTGATCTTGGTCGAGGGGTAAATGTTGTAAAAGTATTGGTGAGAACGCCCCTACTCAAAATGATATTCTCATGGGATCCTTACATCCACCTGAGAAGACAAACATCAGTTTAAAATAATTTTCAAGTGAGATGTTGAAGTGACTAGATTGAAATCCTCAATGGTGAGGGTTTGATATCCAGTCACCAGTTCAGAGACAGTTGTATAACTCAGGTCAATAGAGTTGAGGTACACAGTCAAGTAACCAATACTTGGGCTCAGTTAAGTAAATGACTTTTTCTTCACATTTTAACTTCTAATGCATGATTTTAGAAAATAGAAGGAGTAGGCTATTCAACATGATAATGGCTGATTATCCAATTGAGGACCCTGTTTCTCCCCATACCCTTCGATCTCTTTAGTCCTATGAACTATATCCGACACCTTATTGAAAACAGTCAATGTTTTGGCCTCCACCATGTTCTGCAGAAAAATATTCTACAGGCTCACCACTCTCTGAGTGAAGAAATTTCTCCTCATCTCAGCCCTAAATGGCCTGCCCTGTATTCTTAGACTATGACCACTGGTTCGGGACTCCCTTGTTATCTGGAACATGTTTCCTGGCTATACCTTCTCTAATTCTGTTACAAGTTGTAGTTTTCTATGAGATCCCCCTTGTACTTCTAAATACCAGTGAATATAATCCTAACTAATCTAATCTCTTCTCATACAGCAGTCCTGCCCTTCCAGCAATCAGTCTAGCAAACCTTTGTTGCACTAACTTTGTTATGATTAATTCATTCCAAAGTGTAACTTGAGCGCATCTGAAATCTGATTAGCCGTATGACTTTGGTCTGTGCATCCACAATGTACTCAGAATGTAAATTTGCATTTGGTTGGAATAGGAACTGCACCCACAGTTCATTATCTGAAAGAGGTACTTTCAAAATGACTTCAGGCTTTTGGAAGCTCTGCAGTAATTGTGTCCTTGTCGATGGGGATTAAAGGAGAAACATAGCCCTGTGTATGAAACATGCTAAGAAATAGTAAAAAGCATTTTCTTGATATTATCTATTTAATTTGCATTATATTTCAGACATTTGTGAAAAATGCTTCTTGTCAAATCAGAAATTAACCCATCCCCTAGGTTTTTAACGTAACCAAAATAATATAAACAGTTCTATAATTTTCTTTTGTGTATTACTTTCTTGTTCAAAAATTAGCATCATGTTCATTACAAATACTTAAGAAGCATCTTATGAGTTTCTTGGTAAAGAGTTAAAATACCAGAGATAAAATTTACAGAAGTACAAACTTGTGGTTAAGAAAAGAAATCGAGGACATTTTGTCCATCTGAAACATCGTACGATAGTGGGACAACATTGTGCTGAAAGGTAACCAAATCAAATAGTTCAAGAGCAATGGTTGGAATTGAAGCCCGGCAAAAGTTTTCACATGAGGGGAGACAATTCGCAAATTAAAAACTCGGAAATAGGAGAAGGAGCAGGCCAAACAGCCTCTTGAGCTTACCTTGCCATTTGATAACAGCTATCTTTGATCTCGTCTCCACTTTCACTGCTGAACCCAATATCTTTTGATTCTCTTCGTATCTAAAATCTATTCCATGCCAAATACTGAATATACTCTACATACAAGTATGCAGAAGAGCTCTCTGGAGTACTGAATTCCAAAGTTTCACAACTGCCTAATTGAAGAAACTTTACCTAATTTCGACCCTAAACAGCCAATCCCTTATCCTTAGAAAATTATTCCTTCAGGACTCTACAACAACAGAAAATAACTGCTTAGCTACAACCTTGCCAAGTACCTCTAAGAATTATAGATGTTTCAGTTAGATCACATCACTTTTCCAAACTCCAGAGAATGTAAGTCCATTCTTTCAAAGCTCATAAAAATGATCCATTGCAGGAATCAGTTCAATGCAGCTTTGTTGTACCCCTGGAAGGGACAGAGGCCAACAATGAATACCAATACTTCAGCTCTTGTCTCACCAAGCCTTGTGTAACTGCAGAAAGGCTTCCTAACTCCAATTCCTGAGCAATATAAAAAAAAGTTTGCTTTCTGAACTGTATGTTAACTTAAATATGAACTGTGCACAAGAAATGATCTCCCTTGCAAGCCAACATTTACTAGCCTTGCACCTTTTCAAATATATTCTGTTTGTTTAATCTTCCCACCAAATGGGCGGAACTGGCACAGTGGTTAGCACTGCTGCCTCACAGCGCCTGAGACCCGGGTTCAATTCCCAACTCAGGCGACTGACTGTGTGGAGTTTGCACGTTCTCCCCGTGTCTGCGTGGGTTTCCTCCGGGTGCTCCGGTTTCCTCCCACAGTCCAAAGATGTGCGGGTCAGGTGAATTGGCCATGCTAAATTGCCCGTAGTGTTAGGTAAGGGGTAAATATAAGGGTATGGGTGGGTTGCGCTTCGGCGGGTCGGTGTGGACTTGTTGGGCTGAAGGGCCTGTTTCCACACTGTAAGTAATCTAATCTAATCAAAGTGGATAATTTCACATCTTACATTTCCTTAACCATTAACTTCAGCAATTTGTATTATTATACAGTACTTCCTCCACATTCATGTGCTGACCCAGGCTGAAGACAGAGCAGCAAGAAAAAGAAAATTACCATTGGTAACATTGCTTAACTGACAATTCGTCTTTGTAGGTGAATGTTAGACTTTATGACATTAATTTAACAACAAAAGATGTGATCATTCTGCTTAGTTCAGAGCATAACACTTTATTGTCTGAAAGAGAACAAAGGCTTGTCAGTGCTACGCATGAATAAGATCACATTTCCTCTCCTCCCAGGTTCCCTTTTACAAGGTGCAGGGTGTCGTGTGCCTGAATCTTTTTAGGCAGTTGTCTGGTGACTCACACTAACACCACTCCTGAGTGAAAGTGTGAATCCATGATCCATGAGGTGATTCTACAGGATAAGTAGTCATGAAATTTCTCTTCACTCAGATGAACCAACACCGTGTATGCAAACTATAATCAAAAAACAGTTGTAATAATGATAGGGCTGGGTCTGTGCAAAGACAGGGCATCCTGGCAATGTGCCAGTGTTTATGTTGGAGGGGCTTCTGGAAATGTATTATTATTTACAGAAGGATCCTGGGGTATGTCAGTATTAACACTGGAGGTGAGTCAGGTGGTTCTCTGTCAATGGAGTCATACAGCCATGCAGCACAGAAATAGACCCTTCAGTCCAACCAATCAGTGTGGACCATAATCCCAAACAAAATTAGTCCCCACCTGCCTTCGCTTGTCCCATATCCCTCCAAACATTTCTTATTCATGAACTTATCTAAATGTCTTTTAAATATTGTAACTGTACCCACATCCACCACTTCCTCTGGAAGTTCATTCCATGTGAACTACTCTATGTAAAAGAAATGCCTCTCAAGTCTTTTTAAATCTTTCTCCTCTCTCACCTTAAAAATATTCCCCCACGCTAGAGAAACAACACCTCCCATTCACCTTAACTATACCCCTCATCATCTTACAAACCCCTATAAGATCACCTCTCAACCTCCTGTGCTCTAGTGAAAAAACGTCCCAGCCTATCCAGTCTCTCCTGACAACACAAACCATATTATTTAGAGGAAATTTAGAGACGAAGTCTTGAAATTCTATCAGTACTAATGGGGAGTGCTGGGGTTGTGTCAGTATTTACAAGTTGGGTTCTAAAAGGATATCAGTATTTAAGAGAGGCTCTGGGAGATCCCAGGAATGGGCATGCATTTACAAGGGGTGGCAGGAGTGTGACAGAACTTACACAGTTCTGCTCACTGAAACATGAGACTTATGAGGAGGAGTTGGATTGAGACTCATTGCTTTAACTTCCCCTCTCTCCCTCTCAGTACAGAAGCACTCCAAATTCACTTTATTAAGCTACCCTTTTGCAAAGGTTGAAGTCGCAACCCTGCCACATAATAAGTGTTAGGCTGCGTTTGTTCTTCTTCTTTTCTGAACTACTTGTGCAGTAACATCATCACATACCCACAGGGAGCTGAGCAGCACTGTCTATAAAGCTCAAAGGCAGAATCAATACAACTTACGCAGCAGGTAAGAACAGAATAGTGAGAAAAAAACCTGACACTCTCTGAGCAAAGCAAAATTCAATGGCGAACGTTGCTTTAACTATTTCAGCTGATGGCTGGTGATGAAGTGGAAATGCTCATACATCACTCTTTTATACAAATCACCATTCAGACTGGCTGCCAGCTCTGCTCCAAGATCTGAGTTACTTACAGCATTTATGTATTTACAGTGGAAATAATGAATAACGGGGTGGTTCCACACATTCACACAGCTTCAGAAACAATCTCTCAAATGTTTTCCCTACTCAACAAGACAAGAAAATGTTCTGATTCAGTATGTGGATGTACCTAACAGAGAAGCTGCAAAACTTGACCTACTCTTGGGAAATAAAATAGGGCAGGTAACAGTATTAGGCAAAAACTTTCAGAAGATGGGGTGGGGGTGATGTTTGCAAGTGAAGAGACAGCAGGAATATAGGTAGCCTTCAAAAATGTGATAACAAGAGAACCGAGACAGTACGCTCCTGTTAGGGTGAGGGGCAAGGCTGGTAGGTGAGGGAACGCTGGATGACGAGATAAATTGAGGTTTTGGTCAAGAATAAGAAGGAAACATATGTCAGTGTAGACAGCAGGGATCGAGTGTACAGCAAGAGTACAAAGCAATGGAAGAATACTTAAGAGGAAAATCAGGAGGGCAAAAAGAGGATGTTAGATTGTTTCAGTAAATAGGGTTAAGGAGAATCCAAAGGGAATTCTGCAAATACATTAAGGACAAAAGAGTAACTAGGGAGAGAATAGGGCCCCTTAAAGATCAGAAAGGCCATCTATGTGTGGAACCGCAGGAGATGCGGGAGATACTAAACAAGTATTTTGCATCAGTTGAAAGGATGTAGATAACAAAGAACATGGGAATATAAATTGCGATATCTTGAAAAATGTCCATATTACAGAGGATGTGGTGCTGGGATGTCTTAAAGTGCATAAAGACCATAAGACCATAAGACATAGGAGTGGAAGTAAGGCCTTTCAGCCCATCGAGTCCACTCCATAAAGGTGGATAAATCCCCAGGACCTAATCAGGTCTACCCTAGAACTCTGTGAGAAGCTAGGGAAGTGATTGTTGGGCTCCTTGCTGAGATATTTGTATTGTCAATAGCCCAAGAAGAAGTGCCAGAAGACAGGAGGCTGGATAACATGGTGCCACTATTTAAGAAAGGTGGTAAGGAAAAGCCAGAGAACTACAGACCGGTGAGCCTAACATCAGTGGTGGGCAAGTTGTTGAGGGGGATTGTGACGGACCAAATTTACATTTATTTGGAAAGCCAAGGACTGGTTAGGGACAGTCAACATGACATTATGATTGGGAAATCATGTCTCAGTAACTTGATTGACTTTTTAGAGAAGTAACAAAAAGGACTGATGAAGGCAGAGTGGTGGATGTGATCTATGTGGACTTTACTCAGGCATTCGACAATGTTCCTCATGGTAGACTGGTTAGCAAGGTTAGATCACATTGAATGCAGGGAGAACTAACCACTTGGATACAAAACTGGCTCAAAGGTACAAAACAGAGTGTTGCTGGAGAGTTGCTTATCAGACTGGAGGCCTGTGACACAAGGATCGGTCTGGGTCGACTGCTTTTCGTCATTTATGTAAATTATCTGGATGTGAACATAGGAGGTATGGTTTGTAAGTTTGCAGATGACACCAAAATTGGAAGTGTAGTGGACAGCGAAGAAGGTTACCTCTGAGTATAATGGGATCTTGATCAGATGGCCCAATGGACTGAGGAGTGGCAGTGGAATTTAATTTAGATAAATGTGAGGTGCTTCATTTTGGAAAGGGAAATCAGGAGAGGACTTAAACACTTAGTGGTCAGATCCTGGGGAATGGTGCTGGAGAAAGAGACCTCAGAGTGCAGGCTCATAGTTCCTTGAAAGTAGAGTTGCAGGCAAACAGGATAGTGAAGAAGATGTTTGGTTTGCTGGCCTTTATTAGTCAGTGCATTGAGTAAAGGAGTTGGAAAGTCATGTTCCATTGTTTAGACTATATTTGGAATACTGCGTTCAATTCTGGTCTCCCTGCTATACAAAGGATGTTATGAAACGTAAAAGGCTTCAGAAAAAATTTACAAGCATGTTGCCAGGGTTGGAGGGTTTCAGCTTGAGGAAGAGGCTAATAGGCTGGGGCAAAAATTGGTAGAGTAGATGTAAATGTTCTTGAAGGGCTGAACAACGGTCATGATCTGAGGTTTTTTTTAAACTGCCCTGCTATTCAAGCATAAAAGAGGCTGCTTCTGGCAGGAACTTTTCTAAAGAAGAATCTCTGTTGAATTGCTTTGATTTACAGGTGTAGGTCAGGAAAAATATAGCAAACTGTCATGTAGTTTCAATAAAATTCCTGGGTGACATATCTCCTAAGGTTAACCTTCTGAGTTCAAAGCTTGATTGAGATCTTAAAGAGACTATTAAAGGATTAGGTATTTTGATGCAGTGTCTGAATCGAAACTGCTTTTCTTTTGAATTTATGACTTCAGTTTTAAAAGTTTTGAATGAATTCTAGGAAAGGGAGATTTTCCACGATCCAATCGGTCAGCTGCATTGTATTTATTTTTTCCATTGTTTCATGGCTCTTGAGGTCTTCCCATTGTGGATACTAAGTGAGTTGCAATGGAAGTGGCATGGAGATCATTAGGAGCCATGGCAGGGTAGGTGTGTATGAGCATGCACTGAGTTCACATAGAGGTTATGAAAGAGTGGGGGATGTTGGGGGCGGGAGTTAACATGGAATACATTCTGGTAGGTAGGGGGCAAAGATTGTGAAGGGTGAGGCTAAAGGGGCTAACAACTTCTAGAACAACTGGGATGAAGTCCCACAAATCTCACCTGGGCTTTTTAAGCAGCACCTGCCCCCATGAAATTCACCCACTTATGGCTGCCCTCGTTCTTCTTTCAGGAGTGGCAGGACTCTATTCTGCATCCACCCTGTATCTGCCATCCCTGTCTCATAAGCGAAAATCACATGTTTTGGAGTAATTTTTACTCAGGCAGGTCCACGGGTCAAAAAGTTTCCCAACTTAAGCTACCTGCCTCAGAAAGCAAAATAAGCCATGGCCCTTCCTTAGTGGACTGGCCTTGTGAGGTATCAGGGAATTACCCTGTGACTGTTTCCACAGTGTTGGCTTATAGGCAACTACATCATCACTCATTTTGTCTGTGAAAATCCACTAGAATTCCACACCTCACTCATGTACAATGAATATTATTTGGAAGCTTACAGCACTTAGTGGCAGACAATTCTACATTCTAACCAACCTTTGTCAGAAGTTACTTTTCTCAAATTACCCCTTTAGTGCTTTTCTGAAACTAACTTAATTCTGAGTCCTCATGTCTCTGGCTCACAGACCAATAGAACATCAATTTGATGACCTGCATAATGTCACCCTTTACTGACTCAGCCCAACTGGAAAAAATCTTTAGCTTCTCAATGACTCTCTTTGTAACACTAACCCTATATTTATTAATATTCTAACAAGTCACTGCACCTTTTGTTGTCAATGTAAAAACAAACCAGACAGAACTCAAACATCCTAAGTCATTTTCAATAAAATGGATGACATTGAAAAGCATAAAGACCCCTCCTGCAGACCATCCAGAACAGTGTAAATCTCAGATTAAAGCACACATCATGCATTAGGTTCCTTTCTTTGCACTTTCCCTTTGGCATTGTTAGTTGCAGTTAGTGGTTCGAGGACAGTAAACCAGGCGATGTAGGTTCCTTTGCTCACCTTTCCCCTTCCTTCTATGTTAAATATGGCATCTAACCTGTGCCATTTTGGTTTAGGATTATCTTCCTGTCAAACTCCATCCTTGCGTCATGTTTATGACTGCTGAAAATGTGTTGCTGGAAAAGCGCAGCAGTCAGGCAGCATCCAAGGAACAGGAAATTCGACGTTTCGGGCATAAGCCCTTCATCAGGACCCAAGGAACAGGAAATTCAACGTTTCGGGCATAAGCCCTTCATCATTCCTGATGAAGGGCTTATGCCCGAAACGTCGAATTTCCTGTTCCTTGGATGCTGCCTGACCTGCTGCGCTTTTCCAGCAACACATTTTCAGCTCTGATCTCCAGCATCTGCAGACCTCACTTTCTCCTCATGTTTATGACTACCCATTGGTTTCAAATAGCTTATCAGAAATCATAGTTTCATTCACGTTCCATTTTACATCAGTGCTGATTCTTACTTATTATATTCATCGACCATCCCACCACCACCATTCCACACACCACTCCTCCCCACCCCCACAATAATGATTCTAATGCACACAATCCTCTGATGTGAACTCCTGGCACCCTCTGCTGTTATGAAACTTTGTTTCAACTGCTTCTCTTATCAGCAGTTTTGAGAAGGGCCTTTGAGAACATGACAAGGAAAAGCAGACTTTTTCAAAAATGTGATTTTAAAAAACCATTCTATATTAGAGTTCAACCTCTATTGAAATTAAAATAATTCACAAACGTATCAATGTTTTTAAAGACCTCACTGTTCCAAGGGGCTAAATAATGCAGGCTATGACAAGCTGATTATCCTTGTCCAGGCCAGGGGAAACCGATGACAGTCCACACTCCAAAAATCATCAACTTCAAGTTCTAGTATGAGGAAACATTATTTGACATTATTATTTTATTAACAGTGAATGAATGGTAAATCTATGTAGACAGGCACAATAGGGAGATATTGAACGCAGTTCGTATTGATTTATTCAAATGCAAATTCCTTCAGAAAATAATATTTTGGAATATACAGGTAGTGCGAGTAAATTGAGCAATGACATGGGGTTAGCAGAAGAATATGTAATTATAGTTACACAAGATTTCCCCGTGAGGTTTTGTTTGCCTCATGTCTGCGTTTTTTGTAAACTAGTTGGCAGATTTATTATCAAGATTGGTTAACAATTTCATTATTATTTAACCATGGAATTGTCAGAATGGTTGAAGGCAAATTCAAGGGACTGACCTTTCTCTGTTCAACAATTTCTATGCAAACCGAAGTTTTAGATTAGATTAGATTAGATTACTTACAGTGTGGAAACAGGCCCTTCGGCCCAACAAGTCCACTCCGACCCGCCGAAGCGCAACCCACCCATACCCCTATATTTACCCCTTACCTAACACTATGGGCAATTTAGCATGGCCAATTCACCTGACCCGGACATCTTTGGACTGTGGGAGGAAACCGGAGTACCCGGAGGAAACCCACGCAGACACGGGGAGAACGTGCAAACTCCACACAGTCAGTCGCCTGAGTCAGGAATTGAACTTGGGTCTCAGGCACTGTGAGGCAGCAGTGCTAACCACTGTGCCACCGTGCCGCCCACGAGTGCCGCCCATCTATACTGGCAGTCAAGAAACACACTGACTTTGTTTCAGCCAGGATTGGGAGGGCTAGGGAGGGAAAGCATCAGGCAGAGTTCCCAGATCATTATTCAGTGACTCCCCTAATGGCAAATAGGGATAGAATCAGAACCAAACTCAGCTGCTAAAGGATCTGTGTCAATCCCTCGAACCTCATGCATGAACAGATGAGCTATCAGAGTAAGGCCTGATGCCTCTGGATGTGCAGGACTGCAAACAATGAATGGAGGATAAAGGAGAAAAGTGTGATATTTCTTGGGAACATGCTTATACGTTTATCAAGATCTCAATAGATAATAAAAACAATCCTGCCAGCGTTGAAGTGAAATGAACATTTCCTCTGTGCATGGAATCAAATGAGAAGAAAAAAGCAATGAAAGTCAACGAAAATTATTTACTCCATTGGTATTATTTACAATTGGAATCAACCAGAAGATAATTGGTCCAAATGGACTACACACGGTATCTGTTAATAGTTGATCTACTGGATCCCTTTCTCTATCTACAAATTGCATTGTACCCAAGTGCATGCACAAATAAATTAAGCAACACTGCTTTCATACAATTTGACCCCAGGGTCAAATGGAAGTGTTAGTTTCACTCAAATATGGACAAGACCTTTATTAAAAATTTTGACAATCTGTTGGTATCTTGATAAATGCACAAGTACTTTGTCAAGAAAATGTCATGCTTGAATTAGGATAAAGTTCAGTTCAGGATTTCTGTGAACTGTGAATAAAAATAGCTCATTTGCAAATCCTCAGCTCACTTAATCATTCACTCACTCAACCATTCAGCGAAAACAAAGACATTTATTTCATGTTGAACCGATTACAATTCTGAAATGGATTGCTGTCCCTTGTTAAATCCTGGCAGGTGACTGACCCTGTTTAATGCTCTGAGCATTAAACAAATGGATAACCAGGACAAATGTTATGCTTTCATCAGGATATTGTTTCTAAGTTGGATGCTCAAGTCAGCAATTCTGTACAATGAGAGTCAATGGTAAGATGCCTGCTTCACTGGAATTTAATCAAAAATAACTAGGCCACTTCAAACTTTCTTTCCATTCATTCCCATCCTACACAACTTATTCAACTGGAAATCTACACAATTGGACATAATTTTAAGTGGCTTGGCCTATTGGGAATCTGTATATTGGGACTTGGTCCATAACATTTTTAGTCACAGGGTGAAATGGAAGAACTGCAAAGTCACTGGAATTTCACGCAAGGGAACTCAATGCAAAGTGGCTTATCAAACTGAAAATCAATACAATGGAAATAACTAGGAATGTTTTATTCCATTGGGATGACTTACAATTAGAATGATTTGGAAGACATTTGGCCCATTTGGTTTCTGCATATAATGTGTTAACAGAAATATTTTGGTCCATTGGATACTTGTATCTATCTAAAACTATCTACGAATTTCATTGCTTTGAAGTACATCCCTACATAAATAAAACATCAGGCAGTGCATCATTTCTCCTTTATTTTATTTGCAACTGCCTCGATGTTATATTAAATACGTGAATTTCTTGCGCTCAATTTCCCCAAGCCAATCTGCAATAAAGGACAATTCACAGGAGTGCCATATTTTGGCAAACATTCTGTATCAGTTACTACAAAGACAGTTCAAGGGGAATAAACCTGTATTTTCTGCTGTAATTTGGTAATTTTTTCAGTGAAATATGCTTATCCAGAATAATACCATCCACAGCTATTAAAATGGTTTGAATCCAACGAAGTGTGTCAGCTCATGCACACCTTAATGTGTTTCTGAAGCATCATTAAAATGGAAATGTCCTCTTAAAAAATGTTAAGTACCATTTCACTTTTCCTGTAATGAACCTGCCTATAACCATCATTTTTGCAGTTATATAGAACAGTCTTCCATTGTGATTTTTCACCAAGCATTTTTCTGGGACTATTAAAAAATAAACAACCAAATTTATATTTTCCCAAACACTGTCTGCTTGTGCTTAATCTCCAAAATTGTAGAATTCTTGCAGTGTGGAAGCAGGCCATTCAGCCCATTTGACCACACTGACCTTCGAAGAACATCTCACCCAGACTCACACCCCGACCCTAACCCTGTAATCCTGCATTTTCCATGGCTAATCCACCTAGCCTGTGGATCCCTCGACCCTATGGACAATTTAACTTGGCCAATCCACCTAACCTGCACATCTTTGGACTGTGGGAGGAAACCAGAGCACCCAGAGGAAACCCACGCAGACGCGGGGCGAATGTGCAAACTCCACACAGATAGTTGTCCAAGGATGGAATCAAACTCCAATCCCTGAGGTAGTAGTGCTAACCACTGAGCCACCATGTTGCTCTATGTCTGATTTGAATCAGTACAGATTTTAAGCAAGCATTTTCTGTCTCCAAATTTATTTCCTCTCCTCCAAAGTCCCCACACCCATGGCCCAGACTTTCCGTAACCAATGGCTTATGTTAAATTTTGGCACCATATGGCAGGCTGCCATGATACTTTCGTTATGTAGATATGATAATGTGTCAGTCTAGGCTGCAAATATTCTTGAGGGATTCAATTGTAAGGGGGTATTACAGTCCCAAAAGAAAAAATACATGATGGGTATTTTTTGACTTACATTGACTAAATGACTAGGGTTCTGTGGGGCAGGGTATCATGGGATATTAAGCAAAGAGGGCTAAATGGAGTTGATTCATAGACCAAGTCATGATATGATCAAAAGCAGGTATAGGCCCAAGGGACCGAATGGCCTACTCTGATCCTATTTAATTTGCTGAACAAATACTGCTTTATCATGTTTCTCAGATATGACTCAAAGCATCATGCAATTGATGGAGGCAATTTCAACCTCATCTGCCAGTGCAATCCCACTTGATATGAGTCTCCAGTTAAGTCAAACTTTAAGACCATAAGGTATAGGAACAGAATTCCTGATGAAGGACTCTGGCCCGAAACGTCGAATTTCCTGTTCCTTGGATGCTGCCTGACCTGCTGTGCTTTAACCAGCAACACATTTTCAGCAAGGAACAGAATTAGGTCATTTAGCCCATCGGGTCTGCTCTGCCAATCAATCATGTTTCTCAATCCCATTCTCCTTCCTTCCCCCTATAAACCTTGATCCCTTTAAAAATCGAGAATCTATCTATCTCTGTCTTAAGTACATTTAAGAACTTGGCCTCCACATATGTCTGTGGCAATGAGTTCCGCAGATTCACCACCCTCACCATCTCAATTCTAAAGAGTCATTGCTCGACTCTGAGATTTTGCCTTTGGGTCCTGGTCTTTTCTACTAGTAGAAACATCATCTTCATGACCACTCTATCCAGACTTCTCGGTATTCTGTAAGTTTCAAAGAAATTCTCCCTCATCCTCCTAAACTTCATTGACTGCAGACCAAGAATCTGCAACCACTCCTCACTCATATGGCAAGCCCGCCATCCTTGAGATCATTCTTGTCAACCTCGTCTGGACACTGTCCAAGGTCAGCACATTCTTCCTTAGAGACATGGCCCAGAACTGCTCACAATATTCCAAATATGGTCTGACCAAAGCATTATACAACATTGGCAGTAAATCCCTGTATTTTACTCCCCTCAAAACTAAATGTTTCACCTGTTCTTACAGAGTTCTCACCTGGCAAACTGGATTAAAATTGCCAAAAAAAACTGGAAAGAGACCATTGTCTTATAGGAAAGTTGCATATTACAAAGACAGAAACAGCAACTTAAATCTACTTTTGGTGATGATGCTTGAATGTCTGTCTGGACATCCTCCAACTGCAAATAGTACTATGGGTCCTGAACCTGATTCAAGAGCCTTAGCTTAATATCTCATTTAAAGTGTGCCAATACCTTCACTATAGGATCATTCTACATTTTGTGCTGAAGGCCTAGAATGGGTTTTGAATTTACAACTTTTTGATCCTGTAACTTCAGTATTAGTAACTGAGCAAAGCCAATATTCTATGTGGATATATTTTTCAGAAGTTTTTTGGACAGCAAGCAGAAGAGGGAATTTGTTCCCCTTACTAACCCAGAAATCCAAGTGATGCTGCACGGGAGACTACCATCACCTGGTCCATGATGCTTATGTTGGCCTTTGAGGCCATTAGTCTATTGACCCCATTCCTTTGCTATTTCCCCATTGCAAATAAAATGTTCCATTCAAATATTTATCCAATAATAAAGGCTACTCTGATGTCCTAATGCCACTCAAGCTGAGATCAGCTAACTCAGCAGAGAAAGAAGCATAAATCAGAGAAAGAGTCAATCTGAGACAATCTGAAATCGGTCCCTGTTAGCAGTTTTAGAAAAGGGAGGTTGAGCATGTCCAGATTTTAGACTGTAAACTATATTTGGCACAGGAAAGTGAAGTATGCAGAGAAATGAAGCTGTGTTGCTTGATTGCATTGCAATTAAACAATATCATGAAACATGTTACATCAAAGATATGTCCTTTTTATATAGGCTAGGATCTGTAACACTCCAAAGCATTACATATGCAATGTATCAGTCACACAGAGCTCACTTGTAGGAAGGCAACTAACACAAAATGCTAATTCAGACTAACAAAAAGTCAAGGAAAATGCTGAAATATTTTCAAAGTTACAATATGGAACCATCAATGTCTTTCACTAAACTAATTCAATAGCTCAATACACTTCCACCATTCTTTTTCCATGTCATGTTTCCTTAGAGCCTAAAGCACATAGAAACTGGTTTGGGCCTACAAAGTCCCACATTGGGAGTTCCTGGTATCAGCTGGAATCTACTTATGACGCAAACTTTAAAGAATCATGTACCTGCATCCTTAGGTCCATCTGTTCTACAACACTACCCAAGGCCCTACTATTAATTGTACAAGCCCTTACTTGTTGCACCAAAATGCAATACCCTGCATTTATTATCCAGATTGAACTCCATCTGTCATTTTCAGTCCATTGACCTATTTGATCAAGATCCTTTTGTAAACAAGAAAACTTTCTTCACTATCTACTATGCCACCAACTTTGGTGTCATCCTCAAACATACCAACCAGGCCTTCCATATTCTCATCCAAATTATTTATGTAAGTGACAAACAAAAGATAATCGAGAAGCGATCCCTGTGGAACACTGGTCACAGGCCTCAGTGTGAGAAGCACCGCTCCACCATTACTCTCTCTTGCTATTAAGTCAATTATGTATCCATCCTGAATCCCATGTGACCTAACTTTACTAATTAGTCTACCATGTGGAACTCTGTCATAGGCTTTACTAAAATCCAAATAAACAACATCCAATGCTCTGCCATCATCAACCTTTTGGTAACCTAAATGTCCATAAATCCAAATTTTACAATCACCTCCAACAATTTACCCACAACCAAAAGCAGACTTACAGGTCTGTGGTTCCCTGGTTTCTCCTTACAAACTTTCTTAAACAAAGGTATAACATTAACCACCCTCCAGTCACCAGGCACCTCACTTGAATTATCCATGGAAATACACTGCCATCCCTTCAGCATTGCTGGGTCAAGCCCCACATTTTCCCACCTATTGGGAATGTCTTCACGTCATAGACTCCAGTCGTTCAAGGGAACAATTCTTCACTATCTTTCTAAGCTCAATTAGAGATGGGCCAGAAATGTCTGCCTTGCCAATGACAGCTACATCCCACAATAAATGAATTGAGGGGAAAACTGGTGCTCCATATATTGACACATTAGCTAAGAAGAATAATAAAATGTTCACCCTGAGTTCTCATTCCTGTTCCACTGCAAAGTTTGGATGTTGGAAAGGAACAAGGTCAAGCTTGACTGTGATGTCTGCTCAGTTTAACCTGCTTACATCTGAGGTAAAAACAATGACTGCAGATGCTGGAAACCAGATTCTGGATCAGTGGTGCTGGAAGAGCACAGCAGTTCAGGCAGCATCCAACGAGCAGCGAAATCGACGTTTCGGGCAAAAGCCCTTCCTGATGAAGGGCTTTTGCCCAAAACGTCGATTTCGCTGCTCGTTGGATGCTGCCTGAACTGCTGTGCTCTTCCAGCACCGCTGACCCAGAATTTGCTTACATATGAGGCAATTGCCCAACCTCCATTGCCTGAGAGAAGGTGCCAGTGAGGTGCTTTTTTGAACCAGTGCAGTCCTTGGGTGTGGACGTACTCATAGTGCTGTTAGAAAGTTCCAGGAATCTGACCCAGTGACTGTAAAGGGATTGTGACATAGTTCCAAATCCTGGATGGCGTACAGTTTGGAAGGGAAGTGGTAGGTGGTAGTGTTGCCATGTAAATGCTGCCTTAGTCCATTTAGGCAGCAGAGACTGCAGATTGGAAGATGTTGTCCAAGCAGCCTTACTGAATTTATATCTTGTAAACGATAAATACTACTGCCACAAAGCATCAGTGTTGAAAGGGAGTGAATGCTGAAGGTGGTGGATGGGATAGCAATCAGGTAGATTGCTTTGGCCCAGACAGTGTCAACATCTTGAGTATTGATGGAGCTGCATTCATCCAAATAAGTTGAGAGTTTTCAATCAGACTCTTGATTTGTGGCTGGTGACTTGTAGATGGGAGACAGGCATTGAGGAGACAGGAGGTGAGTTGTCACAGAATTCCTGGACTCTGATCTGATTTTGTGGCCACAAACTTTATATGGCTCATCCAATTCAATTTCTAGTCAACGCATGATGTTAATAGTGCTGGATTCAGCAAGGTTAAAGCCATTGCAGTTCAAGAGAAGATGGTTACGATTCTTTCTTGTTCCAGATAATCAACACCCAAATGTTACTTGACACTTGCCAGCCCAAGCCTAGATATCGTCCAGGTCCCACTGCATATGGAAACAGGCTGCTTCACTGTTGAAGAGTTGCAAATGGTATTGACTATTGAGCAATCATCAGCAAACATCCAACTCCAATCAATGCAGAGCTTCTCTCCTGCTACCCATGGACCTGTCTTTCTTGGGGTGTTTGATGCCACATGTGGTCAGATGCTACCTTGCTGTCAAGGGCAGTTACTCTCCACTCAGTTTAGGAGTTCAGCTCTTTATCCATGTTTGTACCAAGGTTGTAATGAGGTGAGGAACTAGATGGCCCTCACAGAACCCAAACTGAGCATAAATGAGCAGGTTATTCCTTTGCAAGTGTCACTTGACAACACTGTCAATGATCCCTTCCATCACTTTGCAGATGAAGAAGAGTAGACTAATGGATTGGCCTGCTTCATGGGAACAATATATATCTGGGCAATATTTAACATTACTGGGCAGTGTTGTAGCTATACCAGAATATTTTGGCTACTGGCATGGCTGGTTCTTGAACACAATTCTTCAGTACTGTTGCTGGAATGTTATCAGATCTCAATCTTTTCAGTATCTAGTGCCTTCAACCATTTCATGTGGAGTGAATCAAATTGGTTGAAGAATGAAATCTAAAATATAGGAAATCTTAGGAAAAGGATAGAATGGGTCCTTTACTTAGTATTTCAGGTCGAAGATGGAAATAAATGCTTCAGCTTTTGCTTTTGCGTAGAAGTTCTGGGCTCCCAGCTTGGCGATGGAGATAATCATGAAGCCTCAAACTCTTGTTCGTTGTTTAATTGTCCACCATCTTTCTGAACTGAATGTGGCAGACCTGCAGCGCTTGCTCACCCCCATCTGTGTTTCCATTTTTACATGTTGCATATGCTGTCTAACTTGCAAGTAATTCAGTGTTCCAACTTCAACAGAGTGACACTTCACTCCTTGTACACCTGATGTTCTCCTGGTATGACCTGCTGCACACTTCCTGAACAGACTGATTTCCCAGCTTCTAGTCATGGAGAAGTGGAGGATATGCCAGGCCATGAGTTTACAGATTGTGGTTAAGTACAATTCAGCTGCTACTGTTGCCCTACAACACCTTGTGAATGACCAGTTGAATTGTAAGATCTATTTGAAGTCTTTCTCATTGAGCATTGAAAGTGAGGCACTAAAATAGGTTAAACACTTCAGATAAAAGGACAAGAGAAAGGAAGGTGGTAGGAGTGGGAGCAATGAAATAAACAGTAAATTTAAAATTTATATACCTTTAATTGAAGCCTAAATTCTGAGTAGCCTACTTGTATTCAATCAGTTGGGTTCTAAAGTATGGAGTGATTTTACTGCTAAGTTTAACTTTTCTTTCTTAAAAGTTCTTAGTAACTTAAATCAATCATTGTTAATCACTCAGTTAATAAATAAACATTTTCAATGATCGATTTATTATCACAATGGCCGCAGTCTTGTGTAGAAAAAGTTGCACATGATAAATTCAAACGTTGAGTACAGTCTATTGCACCTCAACTGCCCCCAGATCACAAACCTAAGATCACCAGTAAGGTAGTTACTTATAATCTGTCAATTAGAATTTCTAATCAATTGTATTTGATTGCTCAATAGGCTCAGTTCCTCCACTTCTATTTAAATTCTATCTCAGTAACATCAATGTACTGTGTCAACTGCAGCCTTCCCATGTGAATGCGAATTACAGATTCCATGAGTGTTCAACTTCTCAGCTGAATTTTAATACATGAAGCACTGGCAATTTTGCATTAATTCCTTCCCAGATTTAGACTGTATTTTTGCAATGACAGCTTCTGAGATACATTTTATTTTGAATATGTTATTATTTCTACACTTGTCCCCTTTTTGTTCAGACATAGGGTTTCAGTGCTTTACTTAATTGAGGCATTTTGAACAAGATGGTGCTGGGGGTGGGGTAGTGGGTACACAGCGTGTCTATTTGTTTAACAAAGAGAGAAGGGTGTGATCCTGTGACACCTGTGCTTGCTAACACTTCATTGCTTATCTTCCATTGGATTTAAATTAAAACTCAGATGAAAATGTAATGACCATTGTTATAAATGGTTCATGTTGAGGCAGGCATGACCAATGCTGGAACACTGCCATGGCAGCCAATGCACAGCATGTTTACAGAAGAAGCTATTTGTTCCTGAAGCTCAGTGGTTTTATACATTTGGTATCAAAATGTAAGGGAAAAGCTGGGGTCGTTCTCCTTAGAGCAAAGAAGATTGAGACGAGATTTAATAAAGGTGTTCAAAATTAGGACGGTGTTTTATGGAGCAAATAAGGAGAAATTCATCCCACTGGCAGCAACATTAGTAACCCAAGGGCACAGATTCAAGATAATTCCCAAGTGAACCAGTTGGACAATGAAGAGATTCTTTTCTAATGTAGCAAGATGTTTGATCTCCAATGCATTGACTGAAGCAGATTCAATCATAATTTTTCAAAATAACTTTGGATAAATACTTGAACAGAAAATATGTTCTGGGCCTTGAGGAAAAGATTAGGTGGCATAGGCCCAGCAGATAACTCTTTTGAAGAGCTGACACAGGCACGATAGGATGATTGGTCTGCTCCTGTGCCACAGGATTATCTGAATTGCATTCTCTTCACAGATGCTATGTGAATGGTAAAGTGCATCCTTCGAGGGGTTTCCAAGGGAACTAAAGCACTGGTACTGGTAAACATAAATGAGAGCTGTTGGTGAAGCTTGTAAGCAGGATGAGCTGTTAGCTTTCCCACGTACACCAGAATGTAGGATTATATTCCTGCCAAATGTAGACCAGCCCTATCACTGGAAAAGGTGCATACAGAAAATTTATCTTTTATTTCATCTTGGTTTGTGAATGGTGTTGGCAAGACCAGAATTTATTAGCTATTGTTAGTTGGTGTTCAGACACTATAACTTCGGATAGGGATCTGTGAAACATGCAGGCCAGACCAGATAAGGATGGCAGATTTCCATCACGCAAGCATATCTGTGAAGCAGGTGGATTATTATGACAATCCATTGGGTTCATAATCATCATTATGCAGATTAACATTTTGTTCAAGACTTTTATTAATTAATTGAATTAAAATTGCCCCAGTTGCCATGATGGGATTTGAACTTGTGCCTCCAGACCATTAATAAAGACCTCTGAATTAATAGTCCAGTAATATTACCCAGGCTATCATCACAGAATTTCAATTTTCAATGTACACAGATGTTTCCATGAAAATCTGCATGTGATCTAAACAAATTCAATTCAGGTTGTTAGCAAAACTCATGGTAAAAATAAAGCATGAAGAACCTACAATAGCAGTATTTTCCAAATACCACCATGGAATCATCTAGTGAGATCTTAATACAAGACTCCAGCTGCCCTCTCATACAGATATAGAATATTTCAAGACATAATTTTAAAGAAGAATAGGCGAGTGCTTTCCATTGTCCTGGACAACTATTATCCGTCAACTCATGGCACAAAAACAGACTAGCTAGTTACTACCAGCTTGCGATTTCTGGAACCTTGCTGTGTACAAATTACCTTCTGTGCACCCAAATTATAACAGTGATGATACCCCACAAAGTACTTACTTAAATTAACTGCACTTTGGGTCATCCTGTTATCAATAGAGACATCATATACTATAAATTCTTCATTGATAAGTATTATCACTCACTTTCAAGCTTTATATTGGTGTTAATATTGGCTCAGTAGATGGCACTTTTGCCAATCTACCCAACCTCTCCTCCATACCTAATATAAGTCAAGTGAAGTTTCTTGGGACTACCGAAATCTCTTACTTTCATATTAATAATGAGCACATGGACATGTAAAGGTTGAAAATTATGGCTGGAAAAACATAGCAGGTCAGGCAGCATCTGAGGAGAGGTAGAATTGACATTTTGGGCATAAGCCCTTCATGATGAAGAGTATATGCCTGAAGTATCAATTCTCCTGCTCCTCAGATGCTGCTTGACCTGCTATGCTTTTCAAGAACATACTTTTCAACTCTGATCTCCAGCATCTGCAGTTTTCACTTTCTCTGAACATGTAAGAATGAGTAATGGGTAGCGAGTGACCCATGAAACTGCAAATAGCAAAGAGTTGCATATTTGAGAGTGGGGGACTGAAGTGGAATAGGGATGGGGTATTAGGGGCAAGCTTTGAAGGCAAACACAAAACTCACTCACGTATAATTGGTTCAAAAGACTTGAGAGCTATATAAGGGACAACTTCCACTAGAACAGAATTCCGAATGATTTCTCAATGCTTTCAATAACACATTCAGAAAATTTAATGTGTCTTTCCTGCATCTTCTCAAACCTTCAATAATGCTCACAAAAAAGGTTAGATGGGGAATACTAATTGCTGGTGGGTGGTTGGCTTATGAGAAGTTTGAACAAGCTATGCTTGCAGCTGCTGGAGTTTAGAAGACATGGCTTGAATGAAACAAACAAAATCAGGAGGGAGCTTGACTGGTGTGTAGGGAAAGGATACTGGTTGAAGATTTGTAGCTCGGGTGTCCATTGTTGTGGTTCTGTTCGCTGAGCTGCAAGTTTTTGCTGCAAACGTTTCGTTCCCTGGCTAGGGAACATCATCAGTGCTATTGGAGCCTCCTGTGAAGCGCTGCTTTGATGTTTCTTCCGGTATTTATAGTGGTTTGTTCTTGCCGCTTCCGGGTGTCAGTTTCAGCTGTAGTAGTTTGTATGTGGGGTCCAGGTCGATGTGTCTGTTGATGGATGTTCTTGCCGCTTCCGGGTGTCAGTTTCAGCTGTAGTGGTTCCTCTTGTGGGAGATGCAAGAATTTGCAAGGTTGAAATTAAGTAGTTGCCCGTTTAAGACAGAAATGAGGAGAATCTTTTTTCTTACATAGGGTCTTTGGGAACTCTTCATCGAAGGGATCGAAAGCAGAATTTTTGAAATTTTTAAGGCAGAAGTGGATTGATTCTTGATAAACAAGATTCTAATCAAGAATATGGTATAACCAGATCAGGCATAATTTTATTGAATGACAGAGTAAGCTTGAGAGGTTGAATGGCCTCTTCCTGCTCTTAATTCGTATGTTTCTAAGTGTTGGTAGATATCCATTAAGACTAGCTCTGTGAGTTGGAGTAGTGTTTGAGTGTATTTATATAGCTGTCTTGAATCAGTAACTGCTAGTAGTGATTCTGCAAGATTTGTTAACTATACAAATAAGTGCCAGCAACTACAAACAAAATTTGCATTTATACAATAGCTTTAAAAGTAGTAGAAAATTCCATGGCATTACAAACACAAATTTAACACTGAAACAGATAAGGAGATATATACAGCGAAATTCAAGGGAAAGAGCTGGAGGTGCAAAGGTAATTAGGAAGGAAATTTAAGCGTTTCAGCCCAAGTAGCTTATTATGAAGTTGTAGGTGTGTACTGTACCTTTAAGAGAGTTGAAAAGCTGGCAAGCCTGCCATGTGACTGACTGCAAGCACACAATGTGCTGGAAAATTTAAAAATGTAACATTTGTCTGTGAAACACATAGTTGAGCTGAGTTGCTATGTCCCACAACTACTTGAATATAGCCAATCTGTTTAAATTATGCCCCAAGGTACGAAAACCCAATCAAATTTGAATTTTACTGTTTTAACAACATCAAACCAATGAGACGAACCAATGTTTTGGTGTATAAAAATCAGGAATTTTGAACAATTAGCCAGAGGGGCAAAGAGCACCAAGATACTGCCTACAGAGACACTCTCTGAAAGGTGCCTGTTCATATGAAATCTGTGCAGCAGAAAACTGAAGAGCCAGGAAGATACCAAAGGAAAACTGACAGCTAGCTGCTTTTGAAATTTGATTTTTTTTGTGATTTTCTTTTGTAATTGGGGTTTTATCAGATCAGTGTGTTGTAGAGTGGGAGGTAAATAGATTGATCAGACAAAGGAGGCTTACAATGTAGATAGTTGTTTGATGTTTATTTGGAGTTAGCAAATAAGTTGTGAAACTATTTCTTTAAGTAGTGGAACTTGGGGTAGTTTTTTGTCACTCATATCTTTACAGATTATGAGGCGAGGTGAGCTTTTCTGTGTGTCTGGTTTAAATTAGCAGAAGGGTTTACCCAGTGTTGTAACAAGCTGAAGATGGGATTGCCATTGATGGAGGGATTAAAATCAGAGATGCTCAAGAAGTCAATTGAAGGAACACAGCTACTTCAAAGAGTTGTCGATCTGGAGAAGATAAAACAGATAAGGAAGGGCAAAATTCTCTTGATTCAGCCTCAGAGATAACAATAATAATATTTTCTCATAAATTTGGGACAATTTCAAGTGCTGTACCTAAATGTGCTTAATCCTAGTGTTATGTCCTAATGCTAGCTATATCACTAGGCCTAATAAAATGCTGGTTGTCCAACTGTTGTCAGTAATGTAGATACTGAGATTGTCACTGGAGCTCAACTTCAGGAAAGCACACTTTGTATACTCAAACCCACTGACCTCTGCTAGTTTCTTGACTTCCTGCTGATTGCATAGAACAGAGGTGGTCAGCCAGTCCATGCTCCAAAATTCAATTTGAATATGTGATCTCAGATTAGGGAGCAAAGAATATTAGTTTTCTAATCAAATTATTTTCCAGAAAAAGTGATCACAGTTCCATCAGCAGCCCTCCTGATCCATCCTCAGGCTCAAGCTGAGTAAAATGAATACTGGCCAATGCAGACTTGCTGGGCTGAATGCTCTCTTTCTACACTGTCAGGATTCAATAAAAATAATTACAGCTCTTGACTACACTAGGGAATCACAGCCGAGTCTGATGCTTACCACATGGACGCCGACAGGCAAAAAACCTCTAACAAGATGGATCTTCTTGCTCTTTGCTTGCTATATAAAAGCTTCTCAGCCACTGTGAGATACAATAGCTTTGAATGGACCTGCTTAACATCAAACAACTCCTTTCTGTTTTTCTCAATAACGTTATTTGATCTTTTATGTCCACCTCGGAGGACAGACAGAATCTTAGTTTAACAAAACATCTGAACACTGGTGTGCCCTTGTAATGGAGAGTGAGCCTAGACTCTTGTACACAAGTCTCTGGAAAAGTGCTTGAACCCACAAACAACTGACCTATGCCTGAAATCAATAAGTCCTGTTACAAAAAGAAAGCAATCTCTTTAATATCATCAGGGTCAAAAGCAGTGTATCAATGCAATTGTTGATCTCTTGGCACCAGAATGGTTCAGGGATAGCCGCCATCTGTCTGATGAAGTCTTGGCTGCTCTCCCCTTCTCATGTGTCATGCAGCACTGACAGGTCAAAGTAGCTAGGGAAACTGAATCTTCTAATACTTGTTGGTTCTGTGATTTGTTCCACTTTGTCAGTGCTGATCCACATTTCTGACTGCTACATCCAATTTCCAGAAATCTCTGTATTAGAGCCAAGAAGTTAATGCACACAAGATGGTGCAGTAACCATGCTCTGTCCCAAGGTATGTCCCATCAGTAGGGCTGAATAAAGTATTCCTAAATGTGGTAGCGTTACCTAGTGCTCAATGTTTTGTACTGTAATCCACCTTGATCTATCTAGCATCAGGCTGTGGCAATGATGGATTGGCATTCTTCAATGCTTTCTAATTAAAATGCAACTGCTCATTGGATATGTGGTTTATTCTGTCACTGCCAAATGAGTATAATGCTGTGCTAACATGATTACATGATTCTATGCGGCTTTCATGGCAACATAATATTCCAGATACAACTGTCTCGTGCCATAGAGTAAATATTAATGCTCCTTTTGTATTGCCTGAAGTGCCTTCACCAACTGGGGCTGCAGAGGGATGTCAGAAAAGATGAAGAATTTATCACTAGAGGAAAATCCCATTTAAAAGAAAATAAACAAATTTATATTACACTTTTGACAACCCTAGGATATCTCAACATGCCTTACCACTAATTAAGTACTTCTGGGCCGTAGCCATCATTGTAATGTAGGAATTGCACAGCTAACTTTTTCACAGCAAGATCTGATAAATAGCAATGTGATGGTAACCAAATAATTTGCTTCAGTGAGGTTGGTTGAGGGATAAATGTTGACCACTGTCCCAAGGACAAATCATATTTGTCTTCAAATTGTGTTATTATTGTCCATCTGTAAGGCAGACAGCAGCTTGATTTAAAAATAGTGCAAGCTTAGATTTTATGAATGGGTCTGAAATTTTCAATGTTTTGGCTTAGAAGTAAGAGTTTTTGACATTTTTCCAAACAACCTGTTGCACAGTTGTTAATCCTCACTTCTGGGGCAGATGAGACTTGAACCTGAGCCTCCTGGCCTACAGGTAGGAATACTACCCTTGTGCTAGAAGGGCCCTTAGTAAGGCTTTTACCCACTGAATCATGTTGACACTTCTAGAAATTTAACAATCACACCATCATACAAACCACATCAATGAAAAATAGGGCAGATAAATCAATGGCTGAAGAGATTGTGCAATATGCAATGATTCCGATTTTTGGATCATTGAGATCTCTTGTGGGGCAGAAAAGACCTATTCAAAAGGGATGGGTTTCACGTGAACTGGAAAGGGACCAATATCCTGATGAGGAGATTTGCTAGTTCTAGTTTGGGACCCTTTAAACTAGTTTTGAGAAGGGGTGTGGGATTTCCTAAATAGCAGTAAATATAGAAAGACAGATGAGGGTGATTCCGAATCAGAAAAGTACAAGTTATTTAGAAAAGACAAACAAAAGCAAGTCAGAGAATGAAGTTACGCCACAGAATCAAGTGCATTCATTTCAAATGCAAGGGGTTTTACAGGTAAGGCTGATGAACTCAGGTCACTTATGGGAACATGTGACTGGGATGTCATAGCTATTACAGAAGCATGGCTGAGGGAAGGACAGGATTGATAGCTCAATGTTCTGGATTTTAGATGCTACATGAAGGATTGAAAGGGAGGCGAGAGAAGGGGCAAGTGGCGTTTTGATTAAGGAACACAATACTACTGTAATTAAAGAGGATATTTCTGATGGATCATCCAGTGAAACTGTATGGGTAGGAATTAGAAACAAGAAAGGAAGGATTAACTTAATGGGATTGTACTATAGGTCCCCCAATAGTCAGAGGGAAATTGAAGAGCAAACATACAGAGAAATCTCAGATATATGTAAGAATTAAAAAATTGTAATTGCAGGAAAGTTTAAATTTCCAGACACTGAATGGGACTGCCAGAGTGTTAAAGGTTTGTATGATGAAGATTTTTTAAAATATGTTCAAGAAAATTTTCTTTATTAATATGTAAATATACTGACTAGAGAAGGAGCAAAACTTGACCTACACTTGGAAAAAAGACGTGACTGAAGTGTTAGTGGGGAACACTTTGAGACTAGTGATCATAATTCTACTAGCTTTAACATATTTATGGAAAAGAATAAGCCTTCCATAAAAGTTAATATTCTTATTTGAAGTAAGGCAAATTCTAATGGTATGAGACAAGAACTTTCAAAAGTTATTTTGTTCACAGGTAAAAGGATGACTAACAAGTGGGAGGCTTTCAAAAGTGTGGTAATGGGAGGTTAGTGGTATTATGTTCCTGTTAGAGCAAAGGGTAAAGGTTGGTAAGAGTAGAGTACAATGATGAATACTGTTTTCGAGATTCTAGTCAAAAATAAGAAATAATCATATTTTAGACACAGACAATTGGGATCAACTGAATCTCTTGAAGAGTATAGGAGCATTCTTAAGAGGGAAATCAGAAGAGCAAGGAAGGGATATGAGATAACCTTGGCAATAAGATTAAGCATATTCCAATGAGATTCTAAAAGTACATTAAGAGCAAAATAACAACTAGACAGAGAAATTGACTCTTGAAGATCAGTGAGGTAATCTATGTGTTGAACCTCAGGAGATGGGAGAGATACTAAATGAATATTCCTTGTCAGTTTTTACTGTGGAAAAAGAAATTAAGGCTAGAGAACTTAGGGAAATAAATACTGATGTTTTGGAAGCAGTTCACATTATAGAAGAGGAAATGCTGGAGGACTTAAAAAACATGAAGGTGGATAAGTCTCAGGACCTGATCAAGGATATTCCAGTAGATTTAGGGAGATTAAGAAAGAAATTGCAGAGCCGCTAGCTGAAATAACCACTGGTGAGGTGTCAGAGAACTTTAAAAATGGCGGTAAGAAGACGTCTGGGAACTATAGACATGTGAGCCTGGCATCGCTGGGGAGGTAGTTTTGATGTGATTCTGAAAGATAGCAATTACATGCATTTGGAGAGCAAGGTCTGATTAGGGATAGTCAACATGGTTTTACGCGAGGGTGATCATGTCTCACAAACTTGATTTTTTTTGGGAAAGTAACCAAAAAAATTGATGAAGGCAGAACAGTAGATGTTGTTTACATGGATTTTAGTCAAGCCTTTGACAAGGTTCCGCATGGCAGATTGATTTGTAAAATTAGATCACATGGGATTCAGGGTGAGCTTGCCAATTAAATACAAAATTGGCTTGGCGGTAGGAGACAGCGGGTGATGATGGAGGGCTGTTTTTTTGACTGGAGGTTTGTGATGAGCAGTGTTACACAGAAATTGGGTACATTTGTGTCTGTCATTTATATAAATGATTTGGATGAGAGTATAGAAGCCTTGGTTAGTAACTTTGAAGATGACACCAAAATTGGAGGTATAGTAGACAGTGAAGAAGGATATCTAAGAGATTACAAAGAGATCTTGATCAATTGGCTCCATGGGCTTGAGGAGTGGAAATGGAGTTTAATTTGGATAAATGCAAGGTTTTGCATTTTGGTAAAACAAATAAGGTTGAAATTTATCCAAATAATGGTAGGGCCCTGGGTAGTGTCGTAGAACAGAGAGACTGAGGTGTTAAGGTACATAATTCTTTGAAATTTGCGTCACAGGTAGACAAGAAGGTTGATAAGTGACTTAATTGAGACATATAAGGTAATCAGAGGGTTGGATAGGGTGGACAGTGAGAGCCTTTTTCTTTGGATGGTCATGGCTATGATGAGGGGTCATAGCTTTAAATTGAAGGGTGATAGATATAGGACAGATATCCGAGGCAGTTTCTTTACTCAGTGAGTAGAGGATGGAATGACCTGCCTGAAAATGTAGTAGACTCACAAACTTTAAAGGTATTTAAATGGTCATTAGATAAACATATGGATGAAAATGGAATAGTGTAGGATAGATAGGTTTAAGATTGGTTCCACAGGTCAGCGCAACATTGAGGACCAAAGGGACTGTACTGGGCTATAATGTTCTATGTTCTATTTAACTTCATTGCTCAGATCATTGAGTACAGGAGTTCAGACTTCATGTTTGAGGTTGTACAGGATGTTGGTGATGCTTGTTCTGGAGTACTGTGACCGAGTCCTAGTCACCTTGCTTTAGGAAAGATATTATTAATTTGGAGAGGGTTCAGAAAAGATTTACCAGGATATTGCCAGAAATGGAAGGTTTAAAAAGAGGCTGACTAGGGTAAGGTTATCTTTACTGGAGTGAAGGAAATTCAGGGTGACCTTATAGAAGTTTATAAAATCACGAGGGGCATAGATACCAAGGGTCTTTCCTCTGGGTGGGGTGAGGGATAAAACTAGGGAGCATATTTTTAAGGTCAGAGAACAAAGTTTTAGAATGGATACCAGGGGCAACCTTTTCCACACAGCGTGGTTCATGTGAGGATTAAGTTGCCAAAGGAAGTTGTGAATGCAGGTACAGTTACAACAGTTAAATGTCATTTGGACATGTACATGAATAGGAAAGGTTTGGAGGGATATCGGCCAAATGCAGGCAAGTGGGACTAATTTAGTTTGGGAACATGTTTGGTGTGGACTAGTTGGACCAAGGGATCCATTTCCATGTTGTACGACTCTATGACTCTATAACAACTCTAATACCCCAAACTTATTTACTTGTGAAGACTTATCAAATCAAAGCCACGGGCTGGGCCCTGATTCAGAGTTTATTACCCAGTTCAATGATGGGCAACAGTCAAAATGGAAAGAGGAAGCCAATGGTGTGAAGAGCTCCGCTCTACATTTACCACAGAGTAAATATTCTTCAGTGGAACAGGAAGGGAGCTTATTTTGAGAAAGAATAGAATACAGGCATCATTGAAACATAGGAGAGGCAGGGAAAAGTAATATGAAGAGGAAAGGGAAATTTAGAGGAATACAAAAAAAAGCAGAATTCCTCAAAAGTGACAACAAGGCCATTGACAGACAGTTTATTATTACTAAGAACATTAAAAAAAACTTGTCCTTATTAGTTAGTTTTGTTAAACTGTCTCTTCGGGGTGTTGCCAATTGGTAATCCTGTCAGGATTGTAGCCTGACCTCATGCACCAGCCAATCACTTGCAATTCCTTCTCCTCCAGGGCCATAGCTCATTGTGAGTGAGTGTCTCCTCTGTTTAATGTGTATTTGAGAGTCCAAAGCAAATGTGTGGGAAGCATCAAAATGGTCTTTTGATTCATCAAGCACAAAACTGGCTTTGTGATTTAACACAATTGGCATTAATTCTGCAGCAGTTCTCAAATAAGTGAAGAGGTTCACTGCAATGGGTACTTGAAGGGTCAGGCTTGTGTGGAGACCACTCGCTGAGAAATTATATTCAAACAATAGACAGTCAAAGTAAAGGACGCATTTCTAAAGCTGCTTGATTTATTTTGCTTTTATTACTTGCTATAAAAAGAGCTCCAGCTACAATGCCAAAACATTTATAAATTTAAATCCAATTATTTTTTAATATAAAGAAAAGTAAAATGGTTTACTGAAAGGGAACTGAGAGCAATTGTTGTTATCTATTTTCAGGTCTCCTCACACCAGCCTTTGCTGAGCATTTCCCCATGGGACCAGCACACTGAATGCCTTGAGTGACCTTAGTCAGCTCTTTCAAATATATTTTCACAGCCTGACTGAGGTGATCGCTGACATCTTCCAGCACTTTTCACCCTTGTACGGCTTTTCATAATCTGCTTGTATGTTATTCACCCATTAACTGTCTCTCTGAAACAGCATCAGCAGGTCTGAGCACTTCTGAAGAGGAAGGAAGGTGTGAATGCATTTGGATAGAATTCCATTACCTTTTTTCAAAACACAAAACTGCAGGAACATTGTCATAGAACATAGAACAGTACAGCACAGAACAGGCCTTTAGTCCACGATGTTGTGCCAACCACTGATCCTCATGTATGCACCCTCAAATTTCTGTGACCATATGCATGTCCAATACTCTCTTAAATGTCCCCAATGACCTTGTTTCCACAACTACTGCTGGCAACACATTCCATGCTCTCACAACTCTATATAAAGAACCCGCCTCTGATATCCCCTCTATACTTTCCTCCAACCAGCTTAAAACTATGACCCCTCGTGTTAGTCATTTCTGCCCTGGGAAATAGTCTCTGGCTATTGACTCTATCTATGCTTCTCATTATCTTGTATACCTCAATTAGGACTCCTCTCCTCCTCCTTTTCTCCAATGATAAAAGTCCGAGCTTAGTCAACCTCTCTTCATAAGATAAGCCCTCCAGTCCAGGCAGCATCCTGGTAAACCTCCTCTGAGCCCTCTCCAAAGCATCCACATCTTTCCTATAATAGGGCGACCAGAACTGGAAACAGTATTCCAAGTGCGGTCTAACCAAAGTTTTATAGAGCTGCAACAAGATCTCACGACTCTTAAACTCAATCCCCCCGTTAATGAATGTCACCCCAGTTATTGCATTCACTGACATTTTGCTTAGAATTCACAGCACAGACCCAACCCAACTGGTATATACCAATATTTATACTCCACGCAAGCTTCCTCACACCCACTTTCACCTTACACTAGTAACATATCCATCCTGAAAATAAAGGTGAAAATTGACCTATTCTGTGTAAAATCTTTGTAAATAGACTTTCTGCCAAAAAGGTGCTCAGTGATTGGATATTCTCTCCTGCTGATTTGTGATCACCTGGATATGGAACCATAAGAACTTCTAGATTTCAATCAAATGTGCCAACACTTCACAGATTTTATTCCAAGAACATTTAATAAAGTGACCAAATCTAAATGATAATTAACAGAATTTTACATATTTAAGTAATAACATTTAAATAATTTCACATTTTAAATATATGTGACAAACTGCAGTTACTTTTAAGCAAGTTTCACTTGGAATCTTTAATGAATGCAACATTTCAATCACTCAATTGTATAAAAGACCTCCCCCTTACAGCCTTCGGATTTAAGAGGTAACAGTTCTGTCACATTATCCTGCCAAAAGTCTCAATCTGAAATATCAATCTGCATTTTTTTTCCTTTCCTATAATCGCATTTCATTGTTTATTTTCAATTTTACTTCAATGTTAAGACAAAGGTTTGTATGATCAAGATAATAAGAAAAGTCTTAAAACACTTCAATCTGATGGTTAAATCTTCAATCTCAAACACACACCAAATCAATGCATGTTGATAAGTCTGTTCCAGGATCTTCAAGATTGAGATGCTTCAGAGAGCTGCATTCTGTGTAATATGTGACCCTATCAAAGTAAAGTCAGTGTCACCTAGGATTAGAAACAACATGTAAATGAGTTACTTGGTACAGCTTTCTAATTGAGTGACGGAACCTATCAGGGTTTCTGACCTGTTAAATGTGATTGAGGAGACCTAAGTACAATCAGTCCCTACCAGTTTTGAATAGACTTTGTCACCATAATCTTTTTATATCAGAATGAACTTTCCCATTTTCACTTAAAGCTGTTTTCTGGACATGGATGTGACAGATAGAAAGGCACTGATGCATATAGCCCCCACTCCTAAGGCAATATCACCTCTTTCAAATCAAGACAGCAATCTTATTCTCCTCAACAGAATAGTGATGTGGCTGTATAGAAGAAACATCTGTTCATATTCCAGAAACAAACCTGCACATTTGCTAAAAGAAGTGATTGCTAGGAAACTGGGTCATGTACATTAAAAAGAAAAAGTTGCAGCTCCGCATGGATACAAGTTTGAAGCACAAATTTCAATGTTTACAATTGTGGCCACTTGACAGTTTAGTGGTTGCCCAGAATCTGACAAATTTGTCTTTATTTGATCACAAATTGTGTCATTTTTTGGGGGTGGCCTCAAGAATATTAACAAGAGGTTATAATTTTTCTGATTTTACAATCAGTAAACATTTCACCTTTTTTTCTAGTTCATTTTAGATGCACTTTGGCATTGAGTGATGACAGCGCGGATTCAAAGGTATACTTCCTCACACTCCTGAATGCCCAGCAGAAAGAGGGCTGTTAATTAGAAAAGGATGGAAATGCTTTTGAAAAAATGTTCTGATTTGTGATTGGGAAGAGTGGGGCTCCTGTTTAGGTAATTAAAGATTGGGGAAGCTGGTGACTGGAGCACATTGCTGCTAGTGGTTGAAGGAGGTAGTAGCTGGTGACTGGAAGAAGCTGAGTCAAGTGAATGGAAAAACAAGGTTTAATATTTAAATTTACAGGGGCTGGATTCATGATTAGTTCCACTTTGTAAAGATAGAAATCTAAAGCAGAGTTAGTTGTTGAATCTATAATAACCACACACTGGACAATTAAAAATTCCTGATGAAGGGCTCCTGCCCAAAACGTCGATTTTTCCTGCTCCTCGGATGCTGCCTGACCTGCTGTGCATTTCCAGCACCACTCTAGTCTTGACTCTAATCTCCAGCATTTGCAGGACTCACCTTAAAAATTAAAAATGGCAACTCAGCATTATTGACCTCGATTTTAAATGCGGTGAGTAACATAGGTTTTCCATGTTTGTTTCCATAACAATGGGAAGGTAATTAGAATGAATATATAAAAGTACAATTGAATATAATTTAGACTATTTTAAATCAATACTCTTTTTGTTGTACTTCCACCTTCTTCATTCTGCACTCAACCATTGTCCAAACAGAGCTGTTGCGAAAATGTCTTGTTTTTAGACTTTGCTAGGTTCTAAGCAAAGCAGCAGGAAATGCACAAGGGCAGATCCATATTATCCCTTTCTCCGAGTAACAGTTTTGCATCCCAAGACACCTTTAATAAAATCAATGGTGAAAAATGACAGGAACAAACTTGCATATTACCACAACAAAGCTGAATACCAAAATATGTTTGGATGAGTGCTGAAGGGTACCCTTTCAAAGTGTTTGGTAAACATATGACGCAAGGATTCACATTTTGTCAGCAGGGATCATCGATCTTCCCAATAGGCTGATGATGTAAAGCTGTGATGCTTCCTACAGTCAAATAGCCTTCTGGCACCCACCATCTCAGCTCATGGATTAAGATGGACATTTGAGTGAGATATCATTGATTGTAGGATGGTATACACTAAGCATCCATCCTATCACTGGAAGAAGAAAATTCTAATATTAATACTTGCAGATTGACATAACTGTGCTTAGAGTAATGAACAGTTCTTCTCTCACACAAAGCGGAAGCAAATCACTAAACACTTGTTCATGAAGAAAATATCTTGATAAAAATGAATGGCTGGACAGATCATGATAATCAGTGATATCATTATAGTAGAACTGCTTCCTTTAGCTCTTTCAGTTTTGAAATGCAGAGGCTTTGGAAACAAAACTGAAACACAACAGAGTTAAGTCAAACATATCAACGAGTCTGGTCCCAACATATTGCACCATTCTCTGGAGGCAGCTTGAGGACTGGTTGCCTATTTAAGCTGCAATGACCGCAATGGTTGATTCCAATCAGAGTCAGTCACTGTACAATGCTACAGTATAATAGAATTCAATTACAAACATGAAATTGGAGGGCTGCTCTTCCAATCACCATGAAGGACGAGAAAAATTAAAATCTGTCACAGGAGACCTGAATGACGCACTGCCTTCAGCACAATATCTTTTTACCAATTACAGAGGAAATAAAATTGCAGCAATCCTGCAGCTCGGCTTTCCATTTGTTGTTCTAGGATAATTTCCTTCCCCACCTGAAGTTGACGGTTTTTGCCAACCTACAGTCCACCACTCTTGTTGAGAGGAAAGGAACAGACAGGCTACTGAGGATGCCAACCATTACAGTTTTCTCTTGCATCAGCTGACCATAAGAGTTCAGGAGGGATCTGCCTCTGTCCTGTTAGATAGCATTGTGACATTACTCACTGTCAGTATCTTACAGCTGCTTCATTCATCAACACAATATTCAAAGTGACAAATATGGCATTAAACCAGCTATTCTGAGAGTAAGTGTGTGAGTGTGTGAGAGAGAAAGATACTGAAGAGAAGGAGTAATAGCATTTTCATACATTGCACAATATTCTAATTCCAGAGCAGTTCTTTCTATACCATCAGAGTACCACAATTCCTTTTGTTTCCTCCTATTGATAGAAAGCTCCCATGTATCATTAATTCCTCACGTCTCCTGTTTTACTTTCCCTGCATATTTTAGTAGTTGAAGGGTACAATCATAGGTTAGATACGTCACTAAAACCTGACAGGTACTGAACAATTCATATTTTCACAGACTATCAAACTTGTAACACAAAACCAACAAATTGTACAGTTTTAAGTGCCTAATGAAGACAGTATATGAGATGTTCTGATATTGCTGTTACAGTCATTACTTTGCGCACCATTTTTACCATTCAATGTGTCAACAAATTGAAAAATGTTCCAGTTTGTGGAAATAAAGCAATTTGCATCATCAATGTGAGGGCTATCTCTGCCAGGAATGAATTTTGTTTCAATTGATGCCCGAGTTCAATTTCAGGCACTCACAAAAAAAGTGATTGGCGAATCTGCTACTGTCCCCCAATAATGCATTTCAAAGGAGCTTCCCAAATGCAAACTAATATGATACTGGTATATTTCCCACAGGGGTAATTCCATAACCCCTCCGTATTGTTAGCTCAGTTAAATTGCAGGTCAATTTGCCTCCAAGCCACACGGTTTTAACAACAAGATTGAACCTGCTCCCAAAACATTTCCTAACAAGGCTTTGCAACCAAATGGAGAAGGAAATGCTGATCAGTTGAAGGGCTGGATTTATACTCAACACCTATTGTTTAAACTCATCTCCAAAACACACAAATCAGATCACTTACCACACAGCAAGCAGCGCCTAACTCATTACTGCACCAATAACTGTACAAATTAATTGCCTGTAAACTAGATTTGAGATTTAGGATTTACAGAATCTTGGCAAATGTGCAAATCAAATAGAAATCTCATTGTCTTAAATTCACAGAGCAGATAGCAGGATACGGTCCTGATGAAGGGCTTTTGCCCGAAACGTCGATTTTCCTGCTCCTCGGATGCTGCCAGACCTGCTGTGCTTTTCCAGCACCACTCTGATCTAAACTCTGGTTTCCAGCATCTGCAGTCCTCATTTTTGCCGAGATACCAGGATACAACCACTTCAGTAGTCATTTATTCTAAGGGAGAAAAACCAAGGAACTGTGGATCCTGGAAGTCAAAAACAGAAATTGCTGGAAAGAAATCAGCAGGACTGGCAGTGACTGTGGAGAGAAAGCAGAGTTAACATTTCATATCCTGTGACTCTACTTCAGAACCATTCTGAAGCAATTTCTGTTGCTGTTGCATTTATTAAAGGGCATGTTTCCTCTAGTGAATTGACTTGCACAAAAAGTTACTGAGTTAGTAAAAAGGCATATTGACACAATCAGTGTCTGGAGCTGGGGAAATATATCAACAAGCTGAAAATCACATTGCAAAAGATGGATCACCTGCTGCAGCTCAACTTTCAACCAATGCCAAATACATTCCACAGTTGAGTTCAAACTGAGGCTCATCAAAAGCTCCTCTCGGAGGTAGCAAAACATTATCCAATGAACAATTCACAATTATACAGCACCTTTAACATAGAAAAACAACCCAAGTCGTTTCACAGGAGAAAAGCAGCAGGGGTGGATTCAACTGCGTGAAAAAATATGAAAGAAATGACAGGGAAGGAGTACTCAGGAGAGGCTATAGAAGTCTCCAGCACAGGCACAAATAGGACAGAGTGTTTGGAAAAGGTTAGCAATCAAACTTCAAGCGCACTAGACAAACAAATGACAATGAGAAGAGGGACAGTTAATATGGGACTGAAGGTGTTATATCGAATTGCATGCAGTAGAATAAATAAAGGAAACAAGCTTGGTGCAGATTGAAATTTGCAGGTATGACGTGGTGAGCATTACAGAGACGTGGCTGCAAGAGGATCTGGACTGGGAGCTGAATACCCAAGGACAGACATCCTATTGAAAAGGTGGGCAGAGGGGGTGGGGTTGCCTTATTAGTAAGAAATGAAATTAATCAAGTAGGGTCAGATGGTATAGAATCTGTGTGTGTAGAATTGAGGAACCACAAATGTGAAAAAAACCACAGTTGGAATTATGTACAGGCCTCCAAACTGTAGTTAGGAGCTGGGGCACAAGATACATCGGGAGATGGAAAAGGTGTGTAAGAAAGGCAAAGTTGGGATTTCAATATGCAGGTGGTCTGGGAAAATCAGCTTGGTAGTGGACTGCAAGAAAAGGAATTTGTGGAATATCTACGAGATGGCTTTTTGGAGCAATATGTGGTGGGGCCCATGAGGGAACAGGCAACACTGGATTTAGTGTTGTGCAACGAGGCAGACTTGATAAGGGAGCCTAAGGTGAAGGAAACCTTAAGAGGCAGTAATCATAATATGATTGAATTTACTCTGCAATTTGAGAGGGAGAACACAGAATCAGAGGTAACTGTACTATAGCTGAGTAAAGGCAACTACCGAGGCATGAGGGAAGAGCTGGATAGAATTGACTGGAAGAAGAGCCTAGCAGGAAAGACAGTGGAACAGCAATGGTAGGAGTTCCTCAGAGTAATTTAGGAGACACAAGCAAAGATTCGTCTCAAGAGAAAGGAAGCACGGTACCGAGAGGATGAGGCAACCATGGCTGACTCGGGAAGTCAGGGATAGCATAAAAGCAAAAGAGAAAGCATATGATTTGGCAAAGGATCAGGCAACTTACAAAGACCAACAGACTCAACACAGACATATACATCAAACCACCTGACTCCCACAGTTACCTGGACTACACCTCCTCCCACCCTGCTTCCTACAAAAATGTTATCCCTTACTCCCAATTCCTCTGCCTCCGCTGCATCTGCTCCCAGGAGGACCAATACCATCATAGAACATCCCAGATGGCTTCCTTCTTCAGAGACCACAATTTCCCCTCTCACGTGGTTAACAATGCCCTCTAACTCACCTCCTCCACTTCCTGTACCTTTGCCCTTGAACTCCACCCCTCCGATTGCAACAAGGACAGAACCTCAGGTCCTCACCTTCCACCCCACCAAGCTCTGGATACATTGCATCATCCTCCATCATTTCCGCCACCTACAAACAGACCCCACCATCAGAGATATATTTTGCTCCCCCCTCTATCTGCATTCTGCAGAGTCCATTCCCTCTGCAATTCTCTTGTTAGGTCCACGCCCCCCACCAACCCAACCTCCACTCCCGACACCTTCCCTTGCCACTGCAAGAAGTGCAAAACCTGCACCCACAGCACCTCCCTGACCTCTGTCCAAGGCCCCAAAGAATCCTTCCATATCCAACAGAGATTTACCTGTACTTCCACAATGTCATCTACTGTGTTCATTGCTCTCTCGATGTAGTCTCCTCTACATTAGGGAGGTAGGGTGCCAACTTGCAGGGCATTTCAGAGAACATTTCTGGGACACATGCACCAATCAACCCTACCACCTTGTGGTTGAACACTTCAACTTCCCCTCCCACTCTGCCAAGGACATGCAAGTCCTTGGCCTCCTCCACTGCCAAACTCCACCCAACACCTGGAGGAAGAATATCTAATCTTACGCCTTGGGATCTTCCGCCCCCCCCCCCCCCCAAACCTTATGGGATCAATGTTGATTTCACCAGTTTCTTCATCTCCCCTCCCCCCACCTTATCCTAGATCCAACCCTCTAACTCGGCACCATTGTCTCGAACTATCCGAACTGTCCCTCTTCCTTCCCACCTATCCACTCCATCTTCCTCTCTGACCTATCACCATCACTCCCCACCTTCAACTACCTATTGCATTCCCAGCTACCTTCTCCCCAGCCACCTTCCCCCAGCCCCAACCCTCTCCCATTTATCCCTTGCCCAGCCCATCTTACCCCATTTCTGATGAAGAGCTGTGGAGACCAGGTCATTGAGTATATTTAGGATGGAGATAGGTTGTCAAGGCGATCAAGAGTTGCAGGTAGAAAGCGGGAGACTGGGGTTTAGAAACTTATCAGCCATGATTGAATGGTGGAGCAGACCCAATGGGCTGAATGGCCTAATTTCAGCTCTTATGCCTTATGATCTTAAACAAAATTTGACACTGAACCATGTACGGTCAGCCAAAGATTTAGTGATGATAGTAGAGCTTATGAGGTGTCCTAAAGGAAGAAAGAGGCACAGAGAAGCACAGAGTAAAGAAAGTGAACTCCAGAGTTTAGTGCCTTGGCCAGGAAAAACTAATTGGCCCATCTAACCTGATTCTTCCAATGGAATTAGTGTCTGCAGTGCTACAGAGTTTCCCAGTTGAAAAGGATGGCACTGCAAAAGCATAGGTCAGACAAGCATCCGAGGAGGAGAGGTCAATGTTTCAGGCTTAAGCTCTTCATCAGGAATCCCTATGTTTTATCCAACAATTCATTTGACCATTTGACATTGTCTTCAAGAGGAAAAGCATTCTCCGACTTCTGGGCTGAATATCAGGTGGTAGGATCTCAGTTCGGTGCACTTTGGAGATCACATTTCTCTACATTACAGTGATGACAACAATATGCGAAGCTGTTTGGGAAGTCCCAATAGCTTGAAATGAGCTATATACATTTTTTTTTCTGAAGATCCTGGAATGAATGCTTCAGAATCTCAATATTATGACTGGTTACAATTACATTTCAATTCTAAAAAAAAGTGAAAACAAAGTGCTATGTGGAAATTTAACCATCTTTGCCTTTACTCCTCTCAATCCTCTTTCGTAGCTTCTAGCTAGTCTGACATTTAGGACTTGACCCATTTTTAAGACTCATTGATTCTTTTGCCATTCTCTGTTGTAGTCTTGAGCTCTATGTTTACGTGTCTGTGTTGCTTCAACAGTTCTGCTGAATACAACCAGCTTTAGCAGCAGAAAAGGATCAAATTTGTAAGGAGTCAGTGAAGCTATATGAATACACGTCAATTTATAGTCAGTAACGACTGCAACTAATGGTACAATGCTTTGATAAGCAGTGTGTTTATCCATTACATAAACATTACAACAATAAAAGTATCACAGAATTCTCCTTTACATTAACTATCTAGTTATGTGAACTAAGGAGGTCTACAGCAAAGGTTTTTGCCAGTGTGAAATTGAGAAGCATGCTTCAAAATCCTTGGGATGCAGCACTGATTCAAGTAGCCTTCCAATACCAGTTTATGCATGGAGATTTGGCACTGTGCACACATGGATATTCATCAGTGTGTGTGCACAGAAAATAGGAAATCTGCTCATTATGCATCTTGCTTCTGCTCATACATGCACAAGCCCAGCCGTTCAGTCCGAACATGTGAAATGATCAAGAACCATATCTCTGGGATAAGAAAAAACTTTGTGCATGAAGTAAAGAGGCATGCAATTGTTGAACAACTGGTGAACCGGCCTGCCTAGACATATTTCCAAATTAGCAGAGATTTTAAGATGAATATTTTTGACATTTTTTTACTTAAGCTACTGATCTAAGTTTTAGAATATATTCCAGAAGGAAATGGATGTGTTTCTGATCAAAAGACATGATTCCTCTGTTAATTCAGTCAAGGAAACAACTGAACCCAAAGGGTTAAAATAGACAGTACAATGCAAATTATATGAACAATGAATGAGATGCCACTTGCCCCTTACCTGAATGCCTCATCTGCAGACAGAAGTTGGCAAACTTTGGGGTGGCATGGTGGCTCAGTGGTTAGCACTGCTGCCTCACAATGCCAGGGACGTGGATTCGATTCTAGCCTCAGGCAACTGGCTGTGTGGAGTTTGCACATTCTCCCTGTGTCTGTGTGGGTTTCCTCCAGGTGCTCCAGTTTCCTCCTGGAGGTCTGGGTAAAGGTCCCACTGCTCCAGAGGCATATAAGAGCATCTCTGAACAGGGTGTTTTGTAAATATCTAAGACTCTGATCCCATTCTGGCTAGAATTTTCTGTTAGCAATTTCAAGAACTAATGTTCCAACCAATAAATCAAGTGAAGGACCCCTGATTCAATATCTGGTGGGCTCACTTCAGATGACTAATTATCTGGTTGTTGGTTTGTCCCTCCAGGGTCATGGTCAGGCAGATAGGCTTTTTGAAACTGAAAAATAACCTTGTCATTGTTTGCCCCTCGCTGTTGATGTATTTACTTAAGCAGCCTTCACCTTGGCTTGTTGGATGACTGATCACCGAGTACCGAAGGGACTCCCACTGACTCCCAACATTGGGAGCCCATCTGTTTAGTGGTAGATGGATCACAATGTTTGAAGTCCTACCAACACCAATCAAGACACTGTGCTCTTTAAATTATTGGTATTTGATCACTTTTTTTTAAATCAAACTTGATAGTACTGAAGTTTCATGAATGAATCATATAATGGCTTTCAAAAGGCAGGTCTAAACAGATAAAGACCTTATAACTAAGGGCAATAAGAAATAATTTGTTGTTTAATTGGATTTGCTGCCCAGATGTAATGAGGGCTAGTTTTTACTGTGGGAAAAAAAAACCTGGGAGACAGATAATTGTTTTGAGTTCATTTGTTGTAATGAAGGTAGGAAACAGGGTCTAAACAGTGGACTCAAGAAGGGTCAAACTCATTTGTGTCTGAATGCAAATCTTTCTAGTTTAAGCATTGTTCAACGCTGGTCAGTACTGTTGTTAAATCAGCATATTAGGAATGTATTAATACTGACATATCTGCAAGCAATACTGACACACACACACACTACAAAGCTGTTTTAACAGGTGGAATTGTATTTATTCTTAAAAATGATAGAAAAGAATTCTTTTGAGATATGTGGTGAAAATAATAATGCAGTTAAAAAGGAATCGGAAATGGAAATGTGAATAAATTATCACCTTGGACCAGAATTTGAGCTGTGCATAAGGATATGAGTTTATAATCTTTAAACATCTGTTCCACAGATTCAGGCAGTTGGCAAAGATCTCATGACACCTTTTAAAACAAAACAAGGAGTCCCTTCAGTCTACTGGTAAGCATTCGTCACCCAGCTAAAGCCACTAAAAACTAGTTAAATGTTCATTCAATCGATTACAGTTTTAGAGGATTACGCTCTGTGCACTCTTGCCAACATAGCAAGTCACTGCACTTTATTGTAGTGGGACACCTTTGGAGGTTTCTGAAAATCACAATAAGTAGCTTTATCAATGCAATTCTTTCTTTCCTGCCTTATCTTTTCTTCTTTCCATCCAAATGTCCTTCCTTCAAAGGCACTTTTCTTTCACAAAACCAGCTGAAAATATAATATGACAGAATATGTACATGTCTGAGGTCTTCCCTATGTATTTTTGGACAGCCAGAATCCAGCTGTTTCTTACTCCTGTCATTATTTCAGTGCAAAGTTATTCAGTTTTACAGTGCCAAATCTAACTGCTTCTGCATGAATTAAAATAGGTTCCACTTCTCTCATGAGGAACACCAAGCCCTTGTCCTGACATATAATTTAATACTGCTTAAAACAACTGAACGTGATATATTTTAACCCATGATCATTTCATCATAATCAAATGAACGGTAACCCACTGGGAAACCAATTAAATGCTGACACTGTCAAATATTATTAGTGAACAGCTCTAGTCTGGGTATATTGAGACCTCTGAGCTGTAAAAAAGTGGTGCTGATATCAAGTACTTTCTTTAATATATAGATGTACACTCCCACACGTTAATCCACATTGAGGTCCCTATCTCAGTGAATTAACCTTTAGAACTGAACAATGCCACAGCATGTTAAGTTCCATTATGTGCTGATCTGATCAATGGAGAAACAGAAATGGAGAGTTTAAACAATGTAATAACTAGGGTCTATTTTAGAATGTGAGCTCTAAAATTCACCAATATCAAAGAAAAACAGCAGCTACAGTTACGTTCCCTTGCAATGTTTATCTACTCAGGTCCCTCGAGTTCAGGAAGTGAGTTTAGGTGGTTCCTTACCTAGTGTGTGTTGGCTGAACTGATTGAAGCTAGGGCGTGACATGTGTTCTTGCTACACTTGGGCTACAAAGATAAAAACAATTGTCAGAGCTCTGCTGATTGCCATCTTGTGACCACCGATGGAAATGGCAGGTTTGTTACATTAGCTGAGGGCAAACTTCACTACGATAGGTTGCAGTACAATAGCTTGCAAACTGCTTGGACAAAATAACAAAGAACTCACCAGAACTTTCAAGCAGGGGAGATAAAGCAAAGCAGACCCTGCATTAATTAAATGCAATTTAATTCTCTCACATGACGTTTAAACACAACCTTTATTTATATCATGATTCATCATGCTCCATGCACTTTTCACATCTGGGTTACTTTTGAAGTATTTCTGTAAACAAATACAGCTGCCTGTGTTTGCTCAGGAAGATCACACAAACTCAAATGAAAGAATTTGCTATGATGCTGTGCTGACCAAGATACCTGGACAACTTCCTGTCCTGCAAACATGGTCATAGAACCATTCACATCCGGTGATAGTTTAGACTTTGGTTTAACGTCTAAAAAAAAAGTTGATCTAGTAATGCAGAAATCTTTCAGCACCATTAAATGAAGTGAAAATAACATTTTTGGATGGTGAGAGAGATGGGGAGGGTCTTATCAATAAATTGAAACTGTCACAACAATGCTGGATGGTAAAGAGGAAAACAAATCAGACAAATGGATGCATTAAAAGGCTAACATTGAGCCAAAATAATGAGGTAATGTTGCTATTTGAAAATCATTGGTGTGACTGTGCTTAGAACCATGTGCAGTTCTAGTTGCCATAGTACAGAAAGGATATTTTGGTTATTGAAAAAAATGCAAGTTAGAACAACCCGGGTTATTTTAAAGGATGGGGGGGACAGGATAAGAAGTGATTATGTAAGTTGGACAAGTTCTCACTAAAATCCATTGCTGCCAGGTGGTATAATCATTGTTTTAAGACTTTACAAGGTGCTGCATAATATCAGCTATGACTGATTCACCTTGTTTGGAACAGAAGAGCAAAATAGGTTTGGTTTTGGGATAAGGGTAAATTCAAATCTAATTTGCAGAAATATTATTTCAGACAGTGGACTGCTGGAAATAGAACAGACTCCATAAAGCAATGATAGAAGCAGCTAGTATGGATTAATTCAATTACAAATTAGATATATTTATTTGAGAAAATATTATGTTCAAACTTTTGAATAATTTTGAGTAATGTCATAAGTACAACATTTTAGGGAAGAACAGGTAAATTTGAACCCATGGTTGCTAAAATTCCACCACTTGAGGACACATTAAGATTATATGTGTTATAGGCTAATGTTTGGCAATTGATTGCTACAATTAGTCAACAATTCCATTCTCATTGTATCATGCAACTAAGAAAGTGAACTCAATGAACCATGGCTTTTTTTCATCCAGCAGTTCCTGCATTTTTACTTCCTGAATTGTTAGGGTTGATTATGTGCTCAAGTCCACAGCAGGGTTTGTGTATACAGTACAAACTTCCAGTGTGTTTCTGAGTCAAGTAGGAAAACCAATTTCTCAGAGTTCTAGGACACTTCCTGTACTTTGAACATCTGATCAACTCTGCAAACACCCTTTAAGTATGATAAACAGATCAACAATATACTGCAGAATATCCTGCAGTGAATTAATTCTTAGTGTCACTGCTAGTTGGATTTACACTCTACAATACCCTTATCCGCTGTAGTATATCTGCTTCAATGCTTAAAGCCCAATCTCCACTTTTATCCAACAGACTGGATCAACACCACCAGTATCAGTGCTCTTCATTCCAGAAGATATACTTACATCAAATATTTTGGTTTGGAAGTACTGATGAATTCAAATTCAAATTAGAAATACTTATTTCAGAAAGTAATAGTTTTGGACTTTTTGAGTAACATGTAATATGATGTCATGTCAGGTATCTTTGGTCTAGTGGTTTCTTTCCCTAAAACATTATAGTCATTTTATTCAGAGTTAAGTGCTGGAAACATGAGACGTGATAATGATTTACATTTATATGACACTTTGAACATAGTAAACTACTCCAAGTTAATACACAAGAGCATTAATGAAAATTTAAACAGAGACATAAAAAGCAATTCTGACAAAAATCTTGGTCAGAAAGGTAGATTTTAAGTATGCTTAAACAGGGATAATAAGGTAGGGAGGGTAGTTCAGGGAGGCACTTTAAGAACTTGGGGTCGAGACAGTTAAAGACAAAATATGCAGTCTAAAGGAGTACAGAAATGCTGTAAGGCTGGAGAAGATCACAGAGGTGGGGAACGGTCAGGCCAAAGCAGGATTGGAAGCAAGGATGAAATTTTAAAAGAAGTGTTGCCACACCAGGAGATAATGTTGGTCATGAGTTCTGAGATAATAAGTGAATGAGACTTGATGCATCCCAGGATAAAGGTGGCAAGGTTTTAGATGATGCCGTGACTCGCTGAGAATAGGTGCTATAAATCAAACACCACTGCTCTCCTAAAAAAATGATTAAATCATTGAATTGCCTAAGTCCAGCCAACTTTCAAATTCAGATTTTAAAATATGTATACCAGTTTTTTCCCTATATTAACAAGAAAAAAACAATTCATAATAGAGAAACTGTTTTTAAGTAACAGCAAGAAGTAGACTAGATGAATTGCTAGTCTAAGTTCAACTAGAACTGAAAATGTGTTACTGGAAAAGCGCAGCAGGTCAGGCAGCATCCAAGGAACAGAAAATTCAACATTTCAGGCATAAGCCCTTCATCAGGAACGTTTCAGGCTTATGCCCGAAACGTCGAATTTCCTGTTCCTTGGATGCTGCCTGACCTGCTGCACTTTTCCAGCAACACATTTTCAGCTCTGATACTCCAGCATCTGCAGACCTCACTTTCTCCTCTAAGTTCAACTAGAACACTGTTTAAAAAAACAGAATTTCTAATTTACAAAACTTGAATTGCATCAATTTGAAAACTCTGTCCCCGAAACGCACAGACACACACAGGAGATAAATGAAGTGGAAAGGCAAAAAAAAACAAATCGAGGAACAGAGTTCTGTTTCAACAGTCTAAAATCATAAATCTGTGACTTGGTGGCTTGGTTCCACAGTCCTTTTCCTTTCTTCGCTGATGCATCAAAGTTATTTGAGATGATCAATCTTTAGTTTACTGGATGTTTGATTGAAAACAGGGGTCTTTCTTTTCCTGCGCATTTTAACGTTCTTCCTTTTAGCAACTCTGAATGTACTTTTCCCTTCGTAATTAGACATCTTGTTGTAGATATGTACATATACACACAAAGTGTACACACATTTCAGGTTTGCGTTAAGTTGCAGGCAGCCCAATCAAGACGTTGTTACTGTGCTGATCCTTCCTGAACCCACAACATGTGGTGTTAATTTAAAAGCCAATCAAAAGATTGCAGTAATTCCCCGAACACACACATGGTTCCAATTTGTCTTGGCTTTGACTTTCCCCCTCCTTAAGAGTCCTCTTGTAGTGCAATGGTAGTGTCCCTATCTTGGACCAGGAAGGCCTGAGTTCAAATCCCACCTGCTCCACAGGTGTGCAATAACATCTCTGAACATGTTGATGAGAAATATAGGTTAGTAGAAAAAAGGGCAATGTATTGCATACAACCCACAATGTGCTCCAGTGTCTTGCGTTTAAAACTATGACCACCATCTGACACTGTTTCCTTGGTTTAATGCAGTATTGTTGCCATTTTTACCCACAATTCAAAAAATAAAGTGTGAAGTCCAATGAGCTGAAGTTTGCTAAGGTTACAAGATGGAAGCTCAGCCAAAAGACATGAGAATAGTCAATTCTCCAGGTAACAAATGCATGGATGAGGATTTCAGCATCAGATGAGCTTGGGCAGGAGTGATCCTGCAACTCAGACCACTGTATACGTTAACATTTGAATTCGGATAATCTGAGCTATCCAAACATTGTTAGTGGAAGGTCAAAATGAGAATCAGTGTAAAAGGGTGGACAAATGGGTATGATCAATATAATGTACCTCATTACGGACCATTTAGAAATATTCAGAATTTATCTGGTTCTGCTACAAGTGGCTGTGAGGGAAGCAGGTAACTAATTTAATGTCAACAGATGCAAACCATTAACTTTACAGGAATCTGTATGTTGCTTTCTTGTAAATATCTTGTCATAAAATGATACACACTGAGAGATATTGATCAACATAGGTGTAGAAACGATGTGCCAGTGAAGTTTCTCTGTCACAAAAGCAATGAACAGCTAAAAAAAAAGCCGACACAATAATTGTAATGAACATGCTCACATCTCCATTATGTTATTTTGTCCACCAATCTAACCCATTAGGTGAAAGCCTTTAAGATGGCAGATAGAAATGTTAATGTATTCATTAGTAATAACACAGAGCACAATTTCAACAATATTTTTTTACAATGCTAGCAGGTTAACTTCAGTTTCTTTAAGGTAGACATGTGTAAGCATAGCCTGGAGGAACAATACCTCACTTTTCACTTAGGCATCTTACAACCTTTAGAATAGAATAGCAATCTATTGTCACTTGTATTTATGAAAATACATTGAGATGTGTACAGGTCACCACAATCCAACACCATTTTAATTACAGAAATTATAAAAAGAAATAATTGAGACAAAGTTAGAACAAAGGTCACCTTTTGTTCCCTCTAAGGCAATCTGGGTTTAGGGAGTGGCCATGAAGTGCCACTGCCAAAGCTGCCCAAGGTTGTCAAAGCAAGGATTTCCGGACCAGACCCACCCGGCTGCCACTGCTGAAGCCGACACCAAAGCCACTAGGACTCAATACTGAGTTTAACAATTTCAGAGTATGACCTCTGTCCTCCATTTTGATTGCATACCCAATGCCAGCCATGTCTTGATTCTGCCTTATTTGCTTTATTCTCAGCAGAGCTCCTTTTCACTCCAAACAGTTTGAAGCCTTTTATTTATCCATCTCACCCTTATCACCATCAGCACTCTCTTTGTCTTGTCTTCTGGGCACCCACCCCATCTGTTCAACTTGTTCCTTCTCCTCCACTGAGGCCAGCATAAAAGCAACCATTTTCCAGCAATTTTCCTTTCAGTACAGGAGTCATATTATACTCAAAACATTAACTCTGTTTCTCTCTTCCCAAATGCTGCCAAACTTGCTGAATTTCTCCAGAACTCTCTTTCTTCTTTCAGTATCCTTTGTACTTTGCTTATGTCCTGAAGAAGGGCTTATGCCTGAAATGTCAAATTTCCTGTTCTTTGGATGCTGCCTGACCTGCTGCGCTTTTCCAGCAACACATTTTCAGTTATGTGTTTAAGTGTATAGTAGTGCACTTTAACCATAGATTCAGAGTAGTTCCTCTACTGACTGCTGTAACTTTCCACCCTCAACACTAATCATCTTTATTCCTCGACATGAGTTGCCCCTTTTTTATATGCTTGATCATAGTTCCTTCACCTATTTTATCTTTTTTACCAAATATATTATTTGTTATTTCCCACCTTTCTTGTTATGTTCTTGTCTTTTACTATTTGTACATCAACGTGCTACTATTATAAATTTGCTGAACAAAGTCGCAATACATTTACAAATAAGATGTTGTAATGTTATTTATTTACTGTAAAAAATACTGGGGGAACATAAAAGGTGGCCTCTCTTTGATTTGTGAATTTGTCAGTCCGTCAACTTAATGTTGTATTGTAGTACAGCATTCCAAACACATATGAAGTGGGGCAAGGGAAGGAAGGGAACAAGTCAAGTAGGGTTCGCTGCCTGCTGATCATTAAGTAACTTCTGTGAGAAGATGTGTGCTCATTAACATGAGTCAAATGTCATTTGGAACTCAGCTCTGATGTCTTCAGCATTTGAATATCCACCAGTGCTTCCTGTTTAAACTGACTGAAGAAAGATGGTTATTTAGAGATAGTATCTTAGAGCCATAGCCAAGAAAAAGATGTTGAGGAAAGAATAGAAGAGGGAATGATTCAATAAAATGGATTGTTCCCACAAAAGTAGAGGTTCTGATCAACTTTGTCACTGGATTTTTTGTTCTAGGGAGATGAACTAAAAAATAACCATTTGTTCACTGAGTGATTCCTCAGTCGCAAGGACTGATGAGGGTTCAAGTGGGTAGAAATTCAACACCCTCCAAAAAGGAACTAAATAAATACTTAAGGAAGACAAAATGCACGGAAGGGGGAAAAGAACTAAGAGCTAATTGGATTGATCTGTGAAAGAACCATTGAAGACTCAGTTGACTGAATTGCACTTCTGTTTTTAGTGTTCTGTGATTCTAGAGCAGTTACTATCGCAATAACTCAGGTCATCAGTCATTTTGCATTACGCATCTTATCCGCTCCATTTCACATGCAAGAATATGTGATAATAATTGTACATCAGTACAGCTATACTTTCAACCAAGACAACATCACCCTCAGTATCAGACACAGTTAGGCTTCAATTCTGTCCCACGAGCTGCTCTCCTCATCCTCGGATGGTTTCATCACATTGGGCCTTGGCCCTTCACCTAATGCTTTAATTAAGTGAAAAACAGCCCTTTTTTTAATCTAATAATTGATAGTGAGATAGACAAGTAGAAACTATTTATAATTGTAAGGAATAGGGTGAGAGAAACTAACCCTCACCAAGGATTTCATTCAAATAAATTAACAGCTCTACAATAACAACAATCAATGCTAAGCGTGCAATATTAATCTTTTTGCAACCTAGATATTGTGACCTCAACGACTATTTAACTTTCAATTTAGACTTCACAAATCAGTGAAATTTTCCAACTGTTTTGACCTTATATGTCCTTACTCTGTGCTGTGAGCTGAGGTATGATTCTACATTTGGGATTTTACTACTCTAAGCTGTGTCTGACACAACAGTTCTAGTTTTCATTTTAATAGTATCTCTGTTGCTTCATTTTCTTCCTTCCTCATGTTTGAAACTATTTCAGTTGACTGAATTGCACTGAAATAATTATTTCCTTGCAATTTACAGCTTCTTAATCACAGCCTTTTCTTGTTCCTCCTAACCATAAGCATAACTTTTAAACCCCAAATTTGATGAAATGGAATGAGTGTGTATGGGCTAGGGTGTGCACAACTCTAACTAAAGACCCTGCATTTATATTACCATAACTCTAGAACCAATTTAATACTTTGTGAAGTGTAATCACTTTCACTAATGTAGGAAATGCTACAAGTAATTTGCACACAGTCACTTATTTCCTTTCTCCCTCTGCAGATTTGCTCACTTTTAGATTAGATTAGATTAGATTACTTAGATTAGATTAGATTAGATTAGATTACTTACAGTGTGGAAACAGGCCCTTCGGCCCAACAAGTCCACACCGACCCACCGAAGCGCAACCCACCCATACCCCTACATTTACCCCTTACCTAACACTACGGGCAATTTAGCATGGCCAATTCACCTGACCCGCACATCTTTGGACTGTGGGAGGAAACCGGAGCACCCGGAGGAAACCCACGCAGATACGGGGAGAACGTGCAAACTCCACACAGTCAGTTGCCTGAGTCGGGAAATGAACCCGGGTCTCAGGCGCTGTGAGGCAGCAGTGCTAACCACTGTGCTACCGTGCCGCCCACTTGCCATCTGAAGGAATGACTTAGAGTCAGAGAGTCATAGAGCTGTCCAGCACAGAAACAGACCCTTTGGTCCAATTCATCCATGCCGACTTGTTTTGGAGAAAATTTCTATTGGAGCCAAATGATTGCCAGTGCCTGGAATCCTGTCACAGATGATCTCATCATGTGGCAGAACAGGCTTGAGGGCAAAAATGGCTTACTCTTACTCCCTTGTACTTCTTGCAAGGGTGCTGAGGCCAACAGCATCACCTTCAGATGCTGCGACTAAAATGGGCCAAACAGTGCAACCTTTTGAGCAAGTAAGACAGAAACTGCACATTGGAGAGAGACTACACATTGAATAGATAACGAATCAACACAGCCAACACAACAGTCCAGACCAATGCTGTTAGACACACATTCTTTTATCATGAATGTGTCATCACCACCAGCTGCCTGCTGCTGTTAGTCTGTTCCACATGCTCCTAGCGGGTGACTGATTCTTTTGACGCAAAACCCTGAGGGATCTACTTCTGCATAAATCAGAGAAGACAGGGCACGCTGTGACACCTCGTCCTGACAATAAATGCAAACATTCAATTTCATTTCTCTGCAATGCTGCAGCTTGGGATCAGGAGCAAGAACCTTGATACTTAGAAATTTGATATACAATGAAAAGAGGTTAAGCATCTTTTCCACAATCAGAAACATTTAGCTAGTTAAAAAAAAATGTTTAACAGCAACATACAGAAGAGTCTTGGAGGGACCAGCTGTGCATTGCCAATATTGAGAGGAGAAATGTTTTTACACAGTGAGTTGTGATTTGGATCGCACTACCTGAAAGGGTGGTGGAAGTAGATTCAACAGTAACTTGCAAAATAAAATTGTCAGCTTACTCAAAAAAGGCAATTTGCAGATCTATGGGGAAAGAGTAGGGAGAGAGAAACTAATTGGATAGGTCTTCAAAGTGCAGCAGCAGGCATGATGGCACGAATGGCTTCTTCTGTGTTTAAAGATTGTGTGATTTCCTGCTTCGATTTCAGGCTTCCAGTTCTTCATATTTCCTCTACCACTGAAGGGTAATCATTCCCTTGTATTATCTCTGTGGCTTGTTTCAGAGACAGCTGCTTTATTGTAACTTAAAGCCTGCCTACATGGACCCATGACCAAAAGCGCACACACTGCAGCAATCCAGAGCCATGGCCTCACTATAGGACAACCTCACCTTTACAGGGTCACCTGTTTCTGAAATACAGCTCATCTTTTAAAAAATAGCTTCTTCTATAATAAAAAGGTGCAGCATAACTGTTGTTGCACAACCATTATCCCACGCGAAATAAAATTAAAATCAAATCAGTAAATGCCAGAAAATACTCAGAAGGTCAGGCAGCATTAGTGCAGCAAGAAGCAGTGTTAATGTTTCATTCAGGTTGATGACCAGTCATCAAGACCAGAGGATTTGGTCCAGATTTTCCATTGGCATTGACCAATGTAGACTGGAGTTGTATGGGCATAACCCTTATTATAGCACACACTGAAGGAATTTCACATGAATTTTAAATGTTTACTGGACTGTTCCTCCACGCTAGGAACCCTCTGAAAATCTCCATTTAAACTGGAGACTATGGAGGATTCCAACAATACTCAAGTAAAATACTTACTCAGGAAATGTTAGACTATTATATAACTGTTAAGGTAACCCAATACTTACCTTACCCACACACCCAATCAAGAAGGGCTTATGCCCGAAACGTCGATTCTCCTGCTCCTCGGATGCTGTCTGGCCTGCTGTGTTTTTCCAGCACCACATTTTTCAACACACCCAATCACACCTCCCCAGAGCCTTTATACCCACAACCCCCAACAGACCAGATCCAATACCCCCACCCCACAAATCTGATCCAACATCCTGCATCCCGCCAACTTATCTTCCCACTTACCATCCAATTTATCTTGCACCCTACCCAGCTGGTACGCTACCCTTACTAATCTAGCATCCTAACCCCTACCATTCCACCCTTCCCCAACTGGCACTATAAACAGCTGACACTTTAGTTACTTGACTTACTGCCATCTTCCCATCTGGAATTCTATCCTTGGCACCTACCTCCACCCCAGCTGGCACACCAGTTACCTGACATCCTCATCCCTTCCCCTCTGGCATCCTACCCTTGGTACTTTGACCCCTCCCAGCACCCTAATAATACTTTATGTACTTATGACTTGACAGCAGCTGTAAAACTGGTTGTCAGGATCTTTACATTTCAGTAAAGGCAGCTGAGTGTTGTGAAAAGGGGACATGGTTAGCCTTCCTGTGACAGTTCTCTGCATTGCTCTACAGTTCCAACTTCTGTCAGAGCCCTAAATGGAATCTCCTCTCAGAAAGTGGAGCTCTCTTTTTCTGTAAGAAAGAAAGGCTCAAGGGGCAATCTGCAAGAGATTGTAACTCCTCAGAAAATCTGATCCTTACAAACAAATGAGTTACCATCATCTTGGATGCACTGCCTGAACCGGTGGTGGATGCAAATTCAATAATAATGTTTAAAAGAGAACTAGATAAAAATTTAGTGAAAAAAAACTATACAAGTTTAGGAAAGAGTAAAGGAATACGATTAAATAGAAATATCTACCAAAGGGTTTGAGTTGGCACAATGGCCAACTAGACTCACTCTGTTGTGAAATATTTTATGATTCTATGATCAAGCAGCTCTAATGATTTTCTACACAAATAAAACTAATGATTGTGGTCAAGTGAAATGGTGGCAATGGGGATTGTGCACATGGACCAGCAGCATCCCATTTCGAATATAACTCTGTGCTGAGTCAGTAAGTCTCAGCTGTAGGAGTTACAGTTCCTTGTCTTCAGAACCCTGAGTTAGTGAGGGGTAATGTCCTGCACTGCTGAGGCTAATCACTTACTTGTTGGTCGAGTTGCATAACAGGAAGTTTCATCAGGTCAGAAAAACGATCCTTCAATTCAAACAAAGTGAGAAAAGCAACATCGCGGATTGAAGACGACAGAAATAAGCTGAATTTGTTTTGTGAGACTTAACGTAAATCCATTTGAAAAAGGATAACCTACTTTAGGGACTAGCATAAGATACAGTATCTGTGTTAGGAGTGAAGATTTATCTATATCATTTCAGGCTGTTCAGTGATCTCTGATGGCTCTGATGGCTAACAAAGCTCCAATCTGTGCTGTGTTAGCTGATCTCAGCCCATATAGCAATAGACTAGTATTAGAACTAGCTTTGACATTCCTGAGCTAGAGATGGAGTGGAAGAAAGCCCTGCTCCTGATCATAACTCTGGAAAATACCAGAGTGACAAGAGGATCAGGCTCATCTGTGATCCTGAAACTGGAACCTGGTTTCACTGGCTACCCGAGTTCAAATATCAAGAATGTTCACTTGAATGAGGAATGGGCATTTCAAGAGTCCACTCCAGCAATTTAGGGATTTACATGTAGCAAATTCATGAGTCACAGAATCTAATCTAAATGATGGATTGTGAGGGTTAATACATGACTAACAGATAGTCAACACTGAGTTCAAGAATGGAATTTTATAAAAGAATTATGGAGTTTTTGAAAATAGGATGTGTTAATAAGTGTACAGTTGAACGAGAAAATACAAGACTTGGTCCATGATCTGCAGCTCCTGTTGGGGGGTGGTTGTTTCATTGACCACAGCTAGGGAAGAGTAAAGTCAATCAGGATTCTACCAGGGACTGACTTCTACCTGAAAGTGAGCAGAAAATAATGAATGAAGGCCAGGTGTGACATGTAACAATATAGCTGTCCCGAAAGCTGTGGAGACTTGTAAACAGCTTCCAACAGAGGATGTCTAGGAATGGGATACAAAGGAATAAAAACAACTTTTTTTTTAAAATAGAGTCTGATCAAATTAACATGGAAGTCTTACTCTAAAAACAATAATGGGGGAGTGTGTGCAGGTTATGTGTCTTGTGATGTTGGGAATGGCATTAAACAGGAAATTAGAAATGCATGCAGTAAAGGAACACCTCTCATTATAGGTGACTTTAATTTGCATGTAGATTGGGCAAATCAAATGAATCGCAATACTGTAAAGGAGGAATTCCTGCAGTGTGCAAAGGATAGCTTTTTGGATCAAATACATTGAGATACCCAACGAGAGAACAGGCCATCTCAGACTGGGTATTTTGCAATGAGAAAGGAATAATTGGTAATATAGTTTTGAGAGACCTCTCGGGGAGTGACCATAATTTTTCTTCAAATTGGAGAAGGAAATCGTTGATTTTAAGACTAAGGTTCTGAATCTTAATAAGGGAAACTACAATGTTGAGGTCTGAGTTGACTATAGTGGATTGGGAAATGCTACTGAAAGGAATGACAGTGGACAGGCAAAGGCAAGCAGTCAAAGAGTGAATGGGTGAAGTACAAAAGAGTTTTATTCCTGTCAGGCGCAAGAATGCACAGGCAACGGTGACCAAACCATGCTTATGAGGGAAATTAGAGGTAGTATTAGGTGTAAAACAGAAAGGAGCATTCAAATTGGCTAGAGAAAACCACAGACCTGAAGATTGGGAACAGTTTAGAAGTCAGCGGAGGGCCAAAGGATTGATTAAGAAGGGGAAATAGATTATGAAAGTAAGCTTACAGAGAACATAATTAATTGTAAAAGTTTCTATAGGTAGGTCAAGAGAAAAAAACTGGTGAAAACTAACATAGGTCCTTTACAGTCAAAAATGGGGGAATTTATAATGGGGAATAAGAAAATGGTTGATAAACTAAATTCATTCTTTGCCTCCATCTTTACAAAGAATGGCATGAATAATGTCCCAGAAATGGTGGGGATCGCAGATTTTAGTGATAGGGAGGAATTAAAGGAAATCTATATTAGTAGGAAAATAGTTCTGGAGACATTGATGTGATTAAAGGCTGATAAATCCCCAGGACTCAATAATTTACATAACTGAGTATCTCAGGATGTAGCTCTGGAAATTATGGATGCATTGGCAGTCCTCTTCCAAGATTTTAGACTCTGGAAAAGTTCCAACAGATTGAAGGGTAACTAATGTAGCCCCACTATTTCGTGGTAGTTTGACGCACCAACCTCTACATTGCTCAAGTCAGGCGCCAACTCACAGACACCTCCTTCTACTGCCCCCCAACCACGACTTCAACTCCCATCACTAAACCATCATCTCCCAGACCATCCACAACCTTATTACCTCAGGGGATCTCCCATCCACAGCCTTTAAACTCACAGTCCCAGAACCCCGCACTGCCTGGTTCTAGCTCTTATCCAAAAACCATAAACTTGACTACCCAGGACAACCTATCATCTCCGCCTGCTCCTGCCCTACCGAATTTATCTCCTCATATCTCAACACCGTCCTCTCCCCATTGGTCCAGGAACTCCTCACATATATTCGGGACACCACCCACACCCTCCAACTCTTCCATGATTTTCATTTCCCTGGTCCCCAACACCCTCATCTTCACCATGGACATCCAGTCCCTATACACATCCAACTACTGTGGCAAAGGTCTCCAAGCCCTCAGTTTCTTCTTCTCCCACCAATCCAACCAGTAGCCCTCCACCGATGCACGCATTCGATTGGCAGGACAGGTCCACACCGTCAACAATTTCTCCTTTGAATCCTTCCACTTCCTTCAGACCAAAGGGGTAACCATGGGCAACCGCATGGACCCCAGCTATGCTTGCCTCTTTGAAGAATACATGGAACAGTCCATCTTCCACAGTTACACTGGCACCATCTCCCACTGTTTCCTCAGCTACATTGATGACTGTATCATGCTCCCACGAGGAGTTGGAACCATTCATCAACTTCACCAACACTTTCACCCTGACCTTAAAATTACCTGTATCATCCAGGACACCTTCCTCGCTTAATGTTGCATTTAACTATGGGCAACACAGGAAAAGGTAGTTTAGATTTAATTTACAGCTCAGAACCAAGGGGCTCATGTCATAGTATCATAGAGTCATAGAGATGTACAGCATGGAAACAGACCCTTCAGTCCAACTTGTCCATGCCGACCAGATATCCCAACCCAATCCAGTCCCAACTGCCAGAACCCAGCCCATATCCCGCCAAATCCTTCCTATTCATATACCCATTCAAATGCCTCTTAAATGTTGCATTTCTACAAGCCTTCCTCTGGCAGCTCACTCCATACATGTACCACCCTCTGCATGGAAATGTTGCCCCTTGGGTCTCTTTTATATCTTTCCCCTCTCACCCTAAACCTATGCCATCTATTTCTGGACTCCCCCACCCCAGGGAAAAGACTTGGCCTATTTATCCTATCCATTCCCCTCATGATTTTATAAATCTCTACAAGGTCACCCCTCAGCCTCCGAAGCTCCAGGGAAAAACAGTCTTAGCCTATTCAACTTCTCCCAATGGCTCAAATCCACCAACCCTGACAACATCCTTGAAAATCTTTTCTGAACCCTTTCAAGTTTCACAACATCTTTCCGATAGGAAGGAGACCAGAATTGCACACAATATTCCAACAGTGGCCTAACCAATGTCCTGTACAGCCGCAACATGACCTCACAACTCCTGTACTCAATACTCTGACCAATAAAAGGGAAAGCATATCAAATGCTGCCTTCACTTCCTATCTACCTGCAACATCACTTTCAAGGAACTATGAACCTGTACTCCAAAGTTTCTTTGTTCAGCAACACCCACTAGGACATTACCATTAAGTGTATAAGTCCTGCTAAAATTTGCTTTCTCAAAATGCACACCTTGCATTTATTTAAATTAAACTCCATTTGCCACTCCTCAGTCCATTGGCCCATCTGATCAAGATCCCATTGTAATATGAGGTAACCTTCGCTGTCCACTACACCTCCAATTTTGGTGTCATCTGCAAACTTCCTAACTATATCTCTTACGCTCACACTCAAATCATTTATATGAATGATGAAAAGTAGTGGATGCAGCACAGATCCTTGTGGCACTCCACTGGTCACAGGCCTCCAGTCTGAAAAACAACCCTCCACCACCACCCTCTGTCTTCTAACTTTGAGCCAGTTCTGTATTCAAATGATTAATTCTCCCTGTATTCCATGAGATCTAACCTTGCTAATCAGTTTCCCATGGGGAACCTTGTCGAATGCCTTACTGAAGTCCATATATATCACATCTATCACTCTGCTCTCATCAATCCTCTTTGTTACTTCTTCAAAAAACTCAGTCAAGTTTGTGAGACATGATTTCCCATGCACAAAGCCAAGTTGACTATCCCTAATCAGTCCTTGCCTTTCCAAATACATGTACATCTTGTCCCTCAGGATTCCCTCCAACAACTTGCCCACCACCGAGGTCAGGTTCACTGGTCTATAGTTCCCTGGTTTGTCCTTACTGCCTTTCTTAAACAGTGGCACCACGTTAGCCAACTTCCAGTCTTCCAGCACCTCACCTGTGACTATCGATGATACAAATATCTCAGCAAGAGGCCCAGCAATCACTTTCCTAGCTTCCCACAGAGTTCTAGGGTACACCTCATCAGGTCCTGGGGATTTATCCTCTTTTATGTGTTTCAAGACATCCAGCACTTCCTCCTCTATAATTTGGACATTTTTAAAGATGTCACCATTTATTTCCTTACATTCTATATCTTCCATGTCCTTTTCCACAGTAAATATTGATGCAAAATACTTATGTAGTCTCTCTTTCATCTCCTGCGGCTCCATACAAAGGACGCCTTGCTGATATTTGAGGGGCCCTATTCTCTCCCTAGTTACCCTTTTGTCCTTAATGTATTCGTAAAAACCCTTTGGATTCTCCTTGACTCTATTTGCCAAAGCTATCTCATGTCCCCTTTTTGCCCTAATGATTTCCCTCTTAATATTCTTTATACTCTTTGCAGGATTCATTTGATCTATCCTGTCTATACTTGATATATGCTTCCTTCTTTTTCTTAAACAAACCCTCAATTTCCTTAGTCATTCAGTATTCCCTACACCTACCAGCCTTTCCTTTCACCCTAACAGGAATATACTTTCTCTGGACTCTCATTATCACATTTTTGAAGGCTGCCCATTTTCCAGTTGTCCCTTTACCTGCCAACATTTCCCTCAATCAGCTTTTGAAAGTTCTTGCCTAATACCATCAAAATTGTGATGTAGTCAGGGCCCCTATCTGTGAAGATCTGGGTTCAATTCCCACCTTCCCCAGACGGGTGGTACTGCATGTCCAAACAGGTTGACTAAAATAACTACAGTTCAGGACTTCTAAATATTGTGTATTTATTCAACTTGCATCACACAGCATCATTTTTAAAACAAAAAGTCACATTTTAAAAATAAAAATTATGACATTAATCATTAGTCATTTATGCTTTCTTATTTCTTCCACTGAAACTGGAAGTTGAGTTAGAGTTAGGGTTCCGGTCACACATTCTTATCCTCCTCCCTTTGCCATGTTTAATTTGAGAATCATTCTCCTCAAATTCATTCTTTCCAAGGACCTCAGAACTTTGGAACTCTCCAAGGTGCCCCATCCCCATAAATTTAAAAGCAATTGTAAACCCAAATTTGGAGGCATCTAATTCTCATTTACTGATATATCGCACCATCTGGCTTCATCTTTTCAGCCTTTTTACCAACCTACAATAAGAGAGACAACCTTTTATTCTCAATAAACATCCTTCTACCATAAGGCTTTTCATAATTATGTGTAAAGACAACATTTTTTTTTGGGATATTGGACCAAAAAAGGACAAGGATTGCTTTAAATCAAAAAATACTGTTGAAGATATTTCAGATTCTAAAACAAGTTGCTGAAATTCATTGAGAGCTGTATTTACATTGTTGCTGTTGTTCAAGCAGTGACGGAGGATTGTTCGACTCATAAGCAGCACCATTGGTGTATGTTTGAGGCAGCTTTGCCCAGAAACAGACTGCTCGTTTTTTTTCTCCTGATCAGGATAGGTAAGTGGGTTCAGCAATATCTTTGATTGGCTCATGGACAGATGAACAGCTTTTGTGTGAACTGTGCACTGGCGGAAACCTTCTACCAACACTTCTATCACCTTGTGAAATACAATACCTCTAACATGACAAACCACACTGGTGATATCTGCAGCCTTATACTGCAATCAAATTGCTTTTACACCAAATAAGAATTGCAGCCAGAAATCTGTTTGCAATGTTAGGAATTTACAATAACTGCGGAGAGGATTTTGGATTTCACCATTAGACCAAGCAACCTTCACAATCTTGCCTTTGGATTCCTTTTTGCTTGATACCGTTGATCCAGATAACAAAATTTAAAGCTTTCCTTAGACTTTTTTTTTGCTTCAAGCAATACAACATCACGTTTAATAAGCCTATCCTTGAACATTACCAGCACAAAGAAATGAAACTCAAACGGAATATATCAAATAATGTATAGAGCAAAATCAAAGAATCTAATGTGACTTGTGTGCTACAAAGTGAGAGACTTTGTTTCCCAAGTGAATGGGATTGTCTGGGCCCAGCTGAGAATGGAAGGAGAATTCATTCAGGCTTCCATACAGTTAAGGGATAATGTCTGTGGCAAAAATTGGTTGTTCTCTGATTTTTCAATTCGGCTGAAGTAGCAGCTTTAAACCAAATGATCAGTACAGAAGGCATGCTATTATTAAAAGTTTGCTTGAATTACAAGATGCTCATTTCACTATGATAGTCCCTGTTTGACAGAAGTAACCGAGCATGCTGGTGCTTTGATTACAAAGTTAAGAGCTGTGCTTTCGGATGCAACATTTCTTGTTAACTATTCATCAGAGTCGCCCACCAATTTAATTTGCCAGATCGTGCCATGTAACCTTGTTGAATTGCTTTCAAAATAATGCACTCACCTTGTAATCTTCTCATGATAGTAGAATGTAAACTGCTTTCAGATTAGAATAAAAATTTCCCCAGCAATATTACACCTTCACATGACTCAGTTTGGTTGATAGTGTTGGTGTATGAAATGGATTCAATTTCAAAAACCTGCAGCGAGATTTCCATACATTGACTGTTTTCTGTTATTACTGAAGCACCTTTCATATATTCCTGATCTCAAGTTCTGCTAGGAGAATTCAAAACATCAATGCTTGAATTAACCCTTTGTGTAAATTTTCAAAACTTTTGGTGCTGTACTGAATTGTGCAATACCTCTTTACTGCCAACTTCTGTACATAATCTTCTGTGGAAATAAACTTTTTGATAAGTTAATCTGTTATGAATAGTGGCTGGTGTGGCTTGTATTATCCATCATCTGAAGTGATAAGAGATGCAATAAAATCCTATGCTCTATGCTGCAGATTTAAAATGAATGTGAGGGCTATTTGCTTGGTGGGAGGCTATATTAAATGCATAATGTTAAGTTTCAGATTATGGGCAATGCTGCCTACTAAAAGTGCCTTTTACAGAGAGATCAAGTACAGAAGGATGCCTGAATACGAACAATTGCAAAAAACTTTTGTTCCTCAGTGTGAATTTCCATCTTTCATTGTTTCTGCTGGGAATAGAAACCTCTCTAATTCAGTGACCTAGCCTGAGCTCAACTGCAGCAAATTAAATATAAACCTTCCCTCACTTTTCTCCTGTAATGCAGTTTAACACAAACCTCACAAGAGCACCCCACAATTGCAAATTGTGGCATCGCCGTCTCTCCTGCATCAGCCCACCTACGGCAGCTCTCAGCGAAATGGATAATGTCATGATTTTTCCATTTTTCAGCTTTGTGTGGGAAGTCAATGTCTATTGAGACTGAATGAACATATTTTGGGTTTGGATCCACACTCCCAGAATCTGTCCAGTGACTTCTCTGGAAGCTGTGCGTATGTCCACTCCTGCTGCTATTTTGAATATTCAGGCAACAAATGAGGATAGCATTAAAATCATCTAGACTTTTTGTCAAGTAACACACAATGTCAAGGCTTAATTGTGAAAATTTGGGGTGGAGAAATTGATGACTAGCCCTTGCTCAACTGGTCCCACTGAAAACTCAACGACTTCAGGACACGACAGGCAGGAAATCTTAGACAAAACTTCTGGACAGGAAAATGAGAAGTGCTTTTGAATGAACAAAGAACAAAGAAAATTTACAGCCCAGGAACACGCCCTTCGGCTCTCCAAGCCTGAGCCAATCCAAATCTACTCCCTAAACCAGTTGCCCAATTCCTAAGCATCTGTATCCCTCTACTCCCCATCCACTCATGCATCTGTCCAAATGCATCTTAAATGAAACTACTGTACTTACCTACTAACTCTGCTGGCAACACGGCCCCAGGCACCTACAGTGAAGAACTTGCCGCATGCATCCCCCTTAAACTTTTCATTTCTCACCTTGAAAGCATGACCTCTCATTATTGAATCCTTAATCCTGGGAAAAAGCTTATCTCTATCTACCCTGTCTATACCCTTCATGATTTTGTAAACCTCAATCAGGTCCCCCCTCAATCTCCTCTTTTCTAATGAAAATAAACCTAACCTACTCAACCTCTCTTCATAGCTAGCACCTTCCATACCATGCAACATCCTCATAAACCTTCTCTGCACCCTCTCCAAATCATCCATATCCTTTTGGTAATGTGGCGACCAGAACTATACAAGGTATTCTAAATGCTGCCGAACCAATGTCTTGCACAATTTTAACATGACCCGCCAGCTCTTATACTTAATACCCCATCCGATGAAGGCAAGCATACCATATGCCTTCTTGACCAGTCTATCCAACTGTGCAGCAACCTTCAGGGCACAGTGGACCTGAACTCCCAGATCTCTCTGCCCATCAACTTTTCCCAAGGCTGTTCCATTTACTGTATAATTCGCTCTAGAATTAGACTTCCCAAAGTGCATCACCTCACATTTGCCTGGATTGAACTTAATTTGCCATTTCTCCACCCATTTCTCCAGTCTACCTATATTCTCCTGTATTCTTTGATAGTCCCCAAAGCTTTCTGTTTCTCCACCAATCTTCGTGTCATCTGCAAACTTACTGATCATACCAACAGTGCCCTCTTCCAGATCTTCCATATCACAAACAACAGTGACCCCAGCACTGACCCCTGTGGAACACCACAGGTCACCTTTCTCCATTTTAAGAAACTCTCTTCAACTACTACTCTCTGTCTCCTGTTGCTCAACCAGTTGTTTATCCCCTAGCTGAAACACCCTGCACACCATATGACGTCACTTTCTCTATTCGTTTACCATGGGGAACCTTATCAATTGCCTTACTAAAGTCCATGTATATGACATCAACAGCCCTTCCTTCATGTATGAACTTGGTCACTTTCTCAAAGAACTCTATTATGTTGGTAAGGCACGATCTCCCCTGCACAAAACCATGTTACGTATCACTGATAAGCCCATTCTTTTCTAAATATAAATAGATTTTATCCCTCAGTACCTTCTCCAGCAACTTTCCCGCCACTGACGTCAGGCTCACTGGTCTGTAGTTACCCAAAATATTCCTACTACCTTTTTTGTACAGGGGGACAACATGAGCAACACTCCTATCCTCCAGCACCTCACCTGTGTTTAATGTATATCTTCCCTTACAGTTTTAGAGAGATAAGATGCACCTATTAACCTTCTGTATTATTTTTAATTTGATTATTTGAGCTGACAAGACAAGTGAATGGTGGCTGTAGTTTTGGCAGGGTAAACGTAAATCATGTTCTCAAAAGGAAATTACTTCCTTAGGCTGAATGTTATTAATCTAAATTGCTGTTAGTCAGACTAGTGCTCAGAATAAATAAGGAGCAGGCCTTAATGCTAAGAGAATGCGGACATTCTGCTGGCAAATGTCTTCTGCTCCAGTCTAAAAAAAACTCACTTCATTTCATTAAGACTTAAAAGCACATTCCAGTGCAGATCAAGATGTGTTCATGATGCTATTGGATTGTCTCACCTTTCCTTCCCTTCTACGCATGAACAGTGGTAGGGGGTGCAGGGTGAGAGCAGCAGATGATGATTTTCCATCATATTATACAGGGGATTTTATTTGCTAAAATAAATGGATAGGAGAGGTGGAACAAAGCCAGATTAATACAACACCTAGATGTGTCCACAAAAGATTGCAAAAACTGTCATAGCTGATGGGCTACTTTCCAAATTTGTTTTGTTGTAAAGAAAACAAGACAACCCATATAGAGCAAGTGTTTTCAAATAGCTAAATATTAACAAATATTTTATTTTTCTTTGGCGATACTAGTTAAGGGAGGAATAATGATTAGGATACTAGTCTTCTTCATGAATTCTATGCGAGTTCTTACCTCTTTAATGCTGCACCAATGTGCCAGTTTCGAATGGGGTTTAAATGAAATATCACAGACTTAATGTGCACTGTAGCTAAGACATGGCCTATATTTTCTATGAACTCAAGACCTTCTTGACTTGGAGGTTTAGTTCTAATGAATGAACCAAGTTGGCCCTGGGCAAATCTGACTGTTTTTCCTTCGATGGTTCAGTGGTGTGCATGGAGCTAAAATCCTGGAATCTGCCACCTCTTCCCATGGTACTGTGTCTTGATACTCCAAGAATCCTTTGTTTCAAGAATGTTTTGAAGAAGTAATGAAGAGAATTGATGAAACCAGAGTGTTGGACATGATCTATATGGACTTCAGTAAGGTGTTTGACAAGATTCCTCATGGTAGACAAGTTAGCAAGGTTAGATCACATAGAATAGAGGGAGAACTAGCCATTTGGATACAGAACTGATTCGAAGGTAGAAGACCTTGTGGGCGGCACGATGGCACAGTGGTTAGCACTGCTGCCTCACAATGCCAGAGACCCGGGTTCAATTCCCACCTCAGGTGACTGACTGTGTGGAGTTTACACATTCTCCCCGTGTCTGCGTGAGATTCCTCCGGGTGCTCAGATTTCCGTCCAAAGATGTGCGGGTCAGGTGAATTGGCCATGCTAAATTGCCCGTAGTGTTAGGTAAGGGGCAAATGGGGGGGGTTGCGGGTCGGTGTGGACTTGTTGGGCCGAAGGGCCTGTTTCCACACTGTAAGAAATCTAATCTAGACAAGAGAGTGGTGGTGCAGCGTTGCTTTTCAGACTGGAGGCCTGTAAACATTGGTGCTGGGTCCACTGCTTTTCGTCATTTATATAAATTATTTGGATGTGAACATAGGAAGTAAGTTTGTATATGACACCAAAATGGGAGGTGTAGTGGACAGTGAAGAAGGTTACCTCAGAGTACAACTGAATCTTGATCAGATGGGCCAATGGGTTGAGGAGTGCCAGATGGAGTTTAATTTAGATAAATGTGAAGGTGCTTCATTTTGGAAAGGCAAATTAGGGTGGGACATATACACTTAATGGTAATGTCCTGGGGAGTTTTGCTGAACAAAGACACCTTGGAGTGCAGGCTCATAGTTCGTTGAAAGTGGAGCCACAGGTAGACACAACAATGAAGAACGCGTTTGGTATGCTTGTCTTTATTGGTCAGTGCATTGAGTATAGTAGTTGGGAGGTTATGTTGCAGCTGTACAGGATATTGGTTCGGCCACATTTGGAATACTGCATGCCTCGCCTCCCTGCTATAGTAAGCATGCTGTGAAACTTGGAAGGGTTCAGAAAAGATTTACAAGGATGTTGACAGGGTTGGAGGGTTTGAACAGTAGGAACAGGCTGAATAGGCTGGGACTATTTTCCCTGGAGTGTAGGATGCTGAGGGGTGACCTTACATAGGTTTTTGAAATCATGAGGGGCATGGATAGGGTGAATAGACAATGTCTTTTCCCCTGGGTCAGGAGTCCAAAACTAGTGGACATAGATTTAAAGTATGAGGAGAAAGATTTAAAAGGACCTAAGGGGCAATTTTTTCACACAGTGGTGCATTTGTGTAATGAGCTGCCAGGGAAGTGGTGGTAGTTGCCAGGTAATGAGCTGCCAGGGAAATTACAACATTTAAAAAGCATCAAATGGGTCGATGAAGAGGAAGCATTTAGAGGGATATGGGCCAAATGGCAAATGGGACTAGAAACATTTAGGATATCTGGTTGGTCTGGACAAGTTGAACCGAAGAGTCTGTTTCCATATCTGGTCAGTATGGACTGAAGAGCCTGTTTCCATGCTATACAGCTCTGTGGCTATAATTCTGATTACATAAAACAAATCAACTCAACCCAATTTCATAAATCAATTGCAAGTAATGAAACAGGACAAACAGTTGCAATACAGCCCTTTGTGTATCCCAAAACAAAACCTGGAGATCTGCTGACTTCAGCAATTTAAGTTCATTAACTGCATGAATCTAATGAGAATACGACTGCCCAATATTCAAAGTGTGTTTTAATTTTGGGAAGGCTGTGTAGTGTTTCAGGATGAAAGCCAGATTGCAAACTTCTATATTCAAGCACAATATTGTCCTCCAAATGATTTACCCGAAGTCCCAAAACACTATACGATGCAGTTACATTTTTATGACTGTTTTTTATATCAAGTATGTTCTGTATATATAAATAAATAACAAGACGTGTTTGGAAAAGATAAACATGTTTTATCTGCTGGGGTAAAAATCAGAAGGAAAGTTGCACTGAATAACTTTGAAGCAGAATTGTCAAAACATTTTGTCTTTGTGAGGCACATAGGTATGCATGAGGTTGCATTTAAATTTGGCTTCCTATTAATTCCCATATATCTCAAGTTGTTGATACGAGCATACCCTGAAACTCTAATTTAGGATATAGTTGCCAATGTGGTACTAGCATTTAGAACAATCCCTATCAAACCTATTGCCTTATAAAATTCAAACAAGAAGACAGTGAGGAATGTGTGTAAGCAAGCACTTAACTTCTGCATTTTAAAAGTAGATTGTCATACCTCTGGGGGCCACATTTGGACACCTCTGCACAATCTTGGTTGGTACTAATGTAGTGCTACATTGTCAGAGGTTCTATGTCTTAAATGAGACCCCTGTGCCTGCTCAGGAAGATGGCCAGAAGCCCACTGATCATTTTCAGAGTGAGGATGTTCTCCAAGTATCTTAACCAGCATTCATCCTTCAAACAACATAACAATCAATTAACTGCCTACTCATTCTATTACTATGCACAAATTCTCAGCAGGGTTCGCCTGCAAAGCTCTGGTGAATGTGCTGGGACTACCTGGGGCATGTAAAATGGTACATAAAGCGGAAAGCCTTGTAATTATATCAAGTTTTTGTATAATCTCAGAATATCCCAAAGCATTTCACAGTCAAACAAGTACTTTTTAAGGCAATCATAATTGGAATGGATATAAAAGAAACCTAGTTTTCTTTTCTGTCTTCACTCTAGAGACTTTACAATGGAGTTGTTCTTCACATTTTCTTGCGTCAAGAAATATGCAAAACTTGTTGACTTCCACGTTCCCAAATTATTCTCAATGAAAGCAATGGTTGATGAGAAATGGGATTTCTCCAAGAAGCGATTTTTCAGGAAAGGCTGTCCTTTCATCTCCAAAATTTAGGCTCCAGGCTTGACCAGACTAATTGTTCTCTACTGGCTCAAAGGAGAGGATGTTACAGTACCTGTCATAGGGTTAGGGTTATTATTGCACTATGAGGCAAGATTCAGCAGTGTCTTTCACGGAGACTACAGCTAGCAGAAATGAAATTATGTAAAGCAAGAGCGATATTATAAGGTACAGCCTGAGACCCAACTGCTGGGCAGTATAAAGTACTTGACATGACATTGTCTTGCTGGGATCAGGTTTCAACATCCCTGGAATCTTAAGTGATACTTATGCAAGTCTTGACATAAAATGTTATGTTGAGGTGGGAATCAGAGTCAATTTCAATTTTATCATTAATCTGCACTGCATTTCCAGCAGAGATCATTGATTTACAATTTGGATCAGGTTCAGCCCAAAATTCCTGATTCTCAACAGACACTGAGCCCAATAATAGATAACTGAGCTTACACTGGGGATTGAAGAGAGGTGAGTTGATCTCTATACACTCAGTTGCACCACTGACAGAAAGGTATAGCTAAAGCTTAAATCTGCACCTCATTCTTTTCCGGAGACCCTGAGAGTTCAATGTGCTTCTGCTCTGGTTCAAGGAGACCGAGATGTTCAAGGAGACAAAATGGTTGTTAAATCTTGTGCATGATCTGCAGACGAAGTAGCATTTCTTGCGTTGGGGAGAAAAGTGATGGTTGGACTTTGCGTACTCCCCTGATGTCTTCATTTTGCCTCTGCAATGGAGTGTGTGTGTGTGTTCAATGCCTTCCCAAATAAGTCTTCTCATATTGATTCAGTCACAAGGTTGGTGGGCATGTTTGGTCTTTTCAGGGATGTGTTGAGGACATTTCCAAAGCATTTCTGCTGTCCTCCTCTGAATCTCCTTCCATAAACAGGTTCCAAGAAGAGCAACTACTTTAGTGGTCAGGTATCCACAGACAAACTATAGAGGAACCTTGATTATCCAAAGGACATGGCGGGGAGTATTTTGTTTGGTTAATCGAACTCTGGATAATTGTATGCCAGATAACATAGTTCAGCCAAGCATCGGGACCTTAAGATCTTGCCACATAATCCGATATTTGAATAATCAAGGTTCCTCTGTACTTGTTCCACCCAGTGGAGCTTTATGGGTAATTTGAGTTTAAATGCTGGATGAGTTCACTTGGGAGGGGATGTTGAAGTTGACCCGTTTCTTTGTCATTGGATTTGCAGGACCATGTGAAAGCATCGCTGATTATAGTTCTCCAGTTTGCATCTAAGCTATACAGTTCAGAACTGGAAGTGTGTTACAGACAGTGACTGTCAGAAATGGAAATACGTTTTATTCCATTAACACAAAAAAATCAAACTGAAAAGGGAAGTAAAGCAGCTTCTATTTAAAGTGCTACTATGCTGTGGCATCACACCACAACTCTGAGGAATTAAACACACTCAGTACACAATGCAACAGAGTAAGTGTCTCTGTAAGCTGCCATTGTTCTAACATGTTGCATTGCAGACTATAGATCAGATTCTGCCAAAAAAGAAAACTAGCGTGGAAAATGATGGGGATGAATGCAAATAAAAATGCACAGATCAATGTACAAACAATTGTGTTTATGTAACATTTTTAACAATAAAGCTTCCTAAGAACTTCAAAGTGTATTGTAACATAAAATACGACACTGAGCCACATAGGGAGATATTAGGTCAAACGATCAAAACAGCTCAAAGACATAGGCTTTAAGGAACATCTTTAAAGAGGAAAGTGGCAGGGGGATGTACGGAGGGAATCCAGAGCTTATGGCCCAGGCAACTGATGGCATTACTGATGGTGTTTTGTTTAAAATGATAATGCTGAAGAATCCAGAATCAGAGAAGCGCAGTAACTTGGAGGGTTTTGAGGCTTGTGGAAATGGGCGGCATGGTGGCTCAGTGGTTAGCACTGCTGCCTCACAGTACCAGGGATCCGGGTTCAATTCTCGCCTCAGGCAAATGTCTGTGTGGAGTTTTCCCCGTGCATGCATGGGTTTCCTCCAGGTGCTCCGGTTTCCTCTCATAGTCCAAAGGTGTGCAGGTTAGGTGAATTGGCCAGGCTAAATTGCCCGTAGTGTTAGATGCATTAATCAGGGGTGAATGTAGGGGAATGGGTCTGAGTGGGTTGCTCTTCAGAGGGTCGGTGTGGACTTGTTGGGCCGAAGGGAATCTAATCTAAATTAGAGATAGGGAAAGGTAAAGCCATGGAGATATTTGAAAAGAAGAAAAGGAATTTAAAATTGGTTCCTGCTTATGCAACACCTCAGTGTAGGTCAATGAGTAGATGGGCAATGGGTGAACAGGATGTAGTCTGAACGAGGATGAAGGAGCAGAGTTTTGGATCATCTCACAATTACAGAGGGCAGAATCTAAGAGTGTATGCGAATAGACAGGTCCAAAGCAATGAAATCACAGGTATGAGTTTCAGATGATGATCTGGAGTTAGATAAAGTCATAAAGATGAAAATAGGCAATTGCAATGATGTTGTCGGAATCTCACTTCAGGGTCAAATGTAACATCAATGTTTTGAACAGCCCAGTTCAAACACAAATAGTTCTAAGGGAGAGAGATGAAGTTGGAGTCTAGGGATCAGAGTTTTTGATGTAGGTCAAACACAGCACCTTTGGTCTTCCCAAGACTTAGTTGGAGCAAATGTTTTTCTTATCTAGTACTGAATGTCAAACAAGAAGTCTAATAATTTAGAGGTAGAAGAGAGGTCAAAGGAGGTACTGGTGAGGTAAACTGAAATGTCTATAGCTTGCATTGTTTTTGGATTAACACTCAGTTACATTAATTCATATTTGGTAATCCAATTGTAGATTTGAATTGACTCCATGTATTTTCTTTTCCTTTCAATTATCTCACTTCTTCCTCAGAAGGCACTGGCTTTTGCCAGAGTATGGGGCCTGCAAAAGTTAGGCAGATTTCCAGTTTCTGGTCCAGGTCTATGCCGAAACAACAGATGTTAATTTATGACCCCAGAGAGAGAACACGAGAGCAGAATCTAACAAACATATCTCACATATCTTGAAGCACAGAAGCCTGTATAGCAAGCAGGAGTAGCATAATGGCTCAGTTTCCATTCTCCAACACAGCTGCTGATTTGGTTGAGATCATCTTATCAGCACAGATTAGAGTTAACCTGGAACATTTCCAGCTGTATGGCTGATTCTCCATTGACTTGAGGAAGAAGAAAGAAAAATGAAAATTAATGTACTGCACATCATACTAACCTATGTGCACTGAATATATTGGCTGGGCACTATTTTTCAGTAGAATGGTATTTGACTGATTTATCCTCCCTTTCTCACCCTGCAATTCCCCATCACTAACACTCCCTCTCTCTCTCTCCCTTACACACACATAAATTGAGTTTATCACTCACTTTCATTATTCTAGTTATATTCCTCTCTTACATCCGAGTTCCTGGAAAAAGTTGAAGGTACAGGCCACAAATTCACTGGTATTTGCCCAATTTCATATACAGGCTGCACTACTGATATCAGGTGGACATAATAAAATTTATGGTCAGGTCTAAAATATTTATACTCATTCTTTTGTTTCTGAGAAACATTTAATAAGTAGTTATTTCCTCTGCAGTTCACACAATCTCATGCAATATCATGATACAGAATATGTAAACTGTTAAAGGCAGCAGAATAGTGCATTTTAAGCAACAATGGGTCATACCCTAAGGCCTGGGGATATCCACTTTCAGTGGCATAACATTTTTTTTGTAATATGCACAATTAATTCACTAACACACTGTAGAGAAAGAAACCATGGATGAAGAGATCTGCAAAAATCAGGCTGTCATGAAGCAGTTCAGAGAGAAAAAGGACTTTTGGATCTCAATGATGAGGGGCTATAAAATCTTTGAACAGTATCTTTTATCATTAAACTTTTGAATCCAGTCATGGAGACAGGAGATAGAGATGAGGAGGAAAAAAAAGAAAAAGTCAGATAGACACAGGCCAGAGTTACATAAAGTTGGTCAGAAGCAGAAGGAAGAGAATAAAGGAAAAGTTGAGAGAGAAGATCGCAAGTTATGAGAGGCATGTGAAGCAAAAATGAGAGGATAAATAAGCTGGATGTCCTTGCTTGACCAAATCCAGCTAATATGCCTCATGCTTCCACGAGGAGATTGAATGGTTTATCAACTTCACCAACACCTTCCACTTTGACCTCAAGTTCACATGGACCATCTCCGACACTTCCTCCCCTTCCTGGGCCTCACTGTCTCCAACTCCAGTGACCGACTCAACACAGGCAAACCCACTGACTCCCATAGCTACCTTGATTACATCTCGTGCCACCCTCCCTCCTGTAAAAACACAATCCCTAATTCCCAATTCCTCCACCTCCACTGTATCTGCTCTAGGAGGAGCAATTCTACTCCAGGAGATTCCAGATGTCCTCCTATTTCAGGGACCACAATTTCCCCTCCCACATGATCAACATTGCCCTCCAGCTCATCTCCTCCACTTCCCGCCCTCAAACCCCACCCTCCAACCACAACAGGGATAGAAACCTGCTAATCCTCACCTTCCAATCTCCAATTACAGTGCATCATCCTCCACTATTTCCGTCACCTACAAACAGACCCCAACACCAGGGATATATTTTCCTCCCCATCCCTATGTGCATTCCACATAGCCATTTCATCCATGACTCCCTTGTTAGATCCACGTCCTCCACCAACCCAACCTCCACACCTTGCACCTTCCCTTGCCACCGCACGAGGTGTGAAACCTGCATCACGCCCCTCCAAGGCCCCAAAGGATCTTTTCACATCTGGCAGAGACTTTCCTGCACATCCACTCACTTCACCTACTGTGTCTGTTGCACTTGATGTGGTCTCCTCTACTTCGGGGAGACAGGACGCCAACTCGCAGAGTATTTCAGGGAACATCTCTGAGACACACACACCAAACAACCCCACCGCCCTGTGGCCGGCCACTTCAACTCTACCTCTCAATCCCCCAGGACATGCAAGTCCTGGGCCTCCTCCACCACCAAATCTAAGCCACCCACCAAATGGAGGAAAAATGTCTCATCTTCCCCCTTGGGACCCTTCAACCACATGGCATCAACATGGACTTCATTACTTTCCTAATTTCCCCTGCCCACACCTCATCTCAAATCCAACCATCCACCATTCAACTCGGCACCATCCTCAACCTGTTCATCTTCCTTCCCACCTACCCGCTCCAGCTTCCCCACTGACCTATCACAATTACCCCCCCCCCCCCACCTATCGTCTTCCTACCTTCCTTCCTCCCAGCCCCACTATTTATTTCTCTTCCCCCTTACCTCCACATTCCTGATGAAGGGCTTATGCCCAAAAGATCAACTCTCCTGCTCCTTAGATGCTGCCTAGCCTGCTGTGTTTTTCTAGCACCAATCTTTTTCACCTCAGCTAGCCAGTCACATAGAGGTGAGTCTTTCCTGTCACACAGGATATAATAATCACAATCACAATACTTATATGACAAAATATATTGATTAAGACAGTGAGTTAAAACTAGTAAAAGTGGATGATTTATGGCCAAGATGATTTTGAATGTTCCAAATTAAGAAAATAATCCTACTCATCCAATGTTGACTACTGAAGCACTTTTTGGTTTACTGCTTTCATGGCTTTTATTTAAGGAGTAGCTGGAAAGAATTTTACAGCCTTGCTGACAAGATGTGACCAGGAAAATTTATCACTATACAAATAAAACTCACAAGAAAATGTTGGAAATTCAAGTGAAGCAGATTTGCTAATGTTTGTCCAAATAGCTACCCAGAGAGATAATGGCATATCTTCCTTCTTCCAAGGAGATCACGAATGACTCGGTCCCACTCTGATTCAGTGAGTTCGGAGATGGCTGGCAAGCCCAATGAGCAACCGGCACACTCAGCCACATGACTGTACATGGTATTTCAAGGTTCATGTGTTCACTCTGATGTCTTGACTTCGCATTTGTGCATTACCAACAAAGTCACCGTGTTAACTGCCTTTACAAATGAGCATTTTCCATTTAGGTCTGGAACAAACCAAGGATTCTCATGAGTCAGCGAGGGTGTTTTGAAGATAACCCTAAAGCATTTCCACTCTTGTCCTCGGAATCGTCTGCCACATCAGAATAAAGTAGTTGCTACAAAAATCTAGTATCAGGCATACAGGCTATAAGTCTCTATAAGTAGAATCATCCACATTTTCCAAGACCTTAATCAAATGGTTACCTGTGGTATTGTGGGAAGTGGTTGGACAGGACCTTAGTTTTCCAGTTGTTTAGTAAAACAACCATTTTCTCATGTGCTTTGGAGGAGTCAGCAATGAATTGCGGCCAGTGTCGAATTGAACACACATAAGAGTGACATTTGAATGCTGAAGTTTTTTGACCATGGATGTGATCTACATGGACTTCAGTAAGGCATTCAACAAGGTTCTGCAGGGTACACTGGTTAGCAAGGTTAGATTATATGGAATACAGGGAGAAGTAGCCATTTGGATGTCGAACTGGCTCGAAAATTGGAGACAAAGGGAGGTGGTGGAGAGTTGCTTTTCAGACTGCAGGTCTGTGACCAATGACGTGCCATAAGGATTGGTGCAGGGTCCACTACACTTTGTCATTTACATAAATGAGTTGGGTACGAACATAGGCGGTATGGTTAGTAAGTTTGCAGATGACACCAAAATTGGAAGTGTAATGGACAGCCAAAAAGTTACCTCAGAGTACAATGGGACCTTGATCAGACGGACAGGTTAACCGAGGAGTGGCAGATGGAGTTTAATTTAGATAAATGTGAAGTGCTGCATTTTGGAAAGGCAAATCTAGACAGGACTTATACACTTAATGGTGAAATCCTGGGGAGTGTTGCTGAACAAAGAGACCTTGAAGCTCAAGTTCACAGTTCCTTGAAAGTGAAGTCGCAGGTAGACAGGATAGTGAAGGGGTAATTCGGTATGCTTGCCTTTATTGGTCAATGCATTGAATATAGGATTCGGGAAGTCATGTTGCAGCTGTACAGGATATTGGTTAGGTCACTTTTGCATAGCAACATTCACTTCAGGTCTCCCTGTTACAGGAAGGATGTTGTGAAACTTGAAAGAGTTGAGAAAAGATTTACAAGGATGTTGCCAGGTTTGGAGAGCTTGAACTATACGGAGAGGATGATTAGACTGGGGCTACTTTCCCTGGACCATCGGAGGCTGAGAGGTGATGTTATAGAGGTTTATAAAAACATGAAAGGCATGGATAAAGTGAATAGACAAGACCTTATACCTGGGGTGAGGGAGTCCAAAACTAGAGAGCATAGGTGAGAGGGGAAAGATTTAGAAGAGACCTAAGGGGCAATTTTTTTCACATAGAGAGTGATGCATATATGGAATGAGCTGCCAGAAGAAGTGGTGGAGGCTAGTGCAATTATAAGATCTAAAAGGCATCTGTATGGGTATACGAATAGGAAGAGTTTAGAGAAATCTGGGCCAAATGTTGGCTGATGGGACTAGATTTATTTAGGAGGAGAAAGTGAGGTTTGCAGATGCTGGAGATCAGAGCTGAAGATGTGTTGCTGGAAAAGCGCAGCAGGTCAGGCAGCATCCAAGAAACAGGAGATTCGATGTTTTGGGCATAAGCCCTTCTTCAGGAATTCTGAAGAAGGGCTTATGCCCGAAACGTCAAATCTCCTGTTCCTTGGATGCTGCATGACCTGCTGCACTTTTCCAGCACTAGATTTATTTAGACTATCTAGTTGGCATGGACAAGTTGGACCAAAGGGGCTGTTGTCATGCTGTATAGTTCTATGACTATGCCTGAGTTTGGAGTGACTTTGGCTTTGGAATGAAGAATGTGTAGATCTCTCCATACCTATGAGTAATTTGCTGGAGATGAGATATATGCTACTGCGAAAAAACGAGAACAGAGTTAGAGCTATGACACAATTTTATTTGACTCCATTCCTCACTGACATAGGATTTCTGATTGCTAGTTGACCACAGCTTCCAAGCCATAATGAAGTTAGCAAAGGGACATTGATATGCATATATTAACAAGACCAACAACTCTGCAACTGCCTCCATGCAAGGACGCACAGATTCAAATCCAGTCTGCTCCAAAGGTGTGTAACAACATGTCTGAATATGTTCATTAGAAAAATATCTAACAATTCTGCAACATTTGCAGGTACCCTCACAAGGGAATCACTACTGTATATAGTATAGTGGACTACTCAGGTAGCACAAAGAAAATGTACCTGCCCCAACATTCTTCGTAATAGTGAAAACCCCAAATTAAAATAGTGTGATTGTATTTTAGCTATTTGTTTTGAATAAGACTTTGTCCATGCAATCTTTCACCCTGTCGTGAATGAATGCAAGACGACTTACAAGTCTCTCAGCAATTAATTCAGAGTAAAAGATGTTGCAATGATACAATGTATGGTGGCCAAAAAACATGCAAGATTGCAAAAAGGACATGGACAATTTTAGGAGGAACAGTTGGGGATGTTCAGGGAATAACAACTAACAGTCATGATAGATTAGAGTAAAATGATTGAAATAGGCTGTATCCTGTCACCAAGTCATCCTTCATTGGCAGGTGGAAAATCCTTGACTCTAGCATAACCTCATCAGAGTCAGCACCCAGAGTGTCCGAATCTCTGACATTTCTCTTTTCTATTGTCAGCCTGGGATCTCTGACTGGACCAGATTAACAACCCTAATCAGGGAACTCATTTTCTACTAGGACCAGCTGGCCGACCTCATTACAATCACAGCATCCCTCCTACCATCCAACCCCACTGCCCGAGCCTGAGGACACAAGACTGTCCTTTTCCTTGAACAGCCTCCTGGGGTGTGTTAGCACTGGCTCAGGTTCCTCTGACTTGGTGTTTGATATGGAAGGCATGTAATGCATGGGAGCTTGACTCTTGCACCAGGTGTATCTCAGTAGAAATTCACTCTCTTGTTCTGCTCCCAAAGGCATCGATGCAGCCACATCTGTCATGTCATTTCAGATTCAAAAGTCTCTTCAACACTTTACAGAGAGGATGGGCTTACAGACTGACCTTGTTACAATCACTGCAATGATGGTCAAAACAGTTCAAGGTGGAGAAAAACCGGCCAGAACTGAACAAAGAATTTCCTGTCAGATGAAAAGTTTCCAGAATATGGACTTCAGTAAGGCGTTTGACAAAGTTCTCCATGGGAAACTGGTTAGCAAGATTAGATCTCACGGAATACAGGGAGAACTAGCCATTTGGATACAGAACTGGCTCAAAGGTAGAAGACAGAGGGTGGTGGAGGGCTGCTTTTCAGACTGGAGGCCTGTGTCCAGTGGAGTGCCACAAGGCTCGGTGCTGGGTCCACACATTTTCATCATTTATATAAATGATTTGGATGTGAGCATAAGAGGTACAGTTAGTAAGTTTGCAGATGACACCAAAATTGGAGGTGTAGTGGACAGCGAAGAAGGTTACCTCAGATTACAATGGGATCTTGATCAAATGGGTCAATGGGCTGAGAAGTGGCAGATGGAGTTTAATTCAGATAAATGTGAGGTGCTGCATTTTGGGAAAGCAAATCTTAGCAAGACTTATACACTTAATGGTAAGGTCCGAGGGAGTGTTGCTGAACAAAAAGACCTTGGAGTGCAGGTTCATAGCTACTTGAAAGTGGAGTCACAGGTAGATAGGATAGTGAAGGAGGCATTTGGTATGCTTTCCTTTATCAGTCAGAGTACTGAGTACAGGAGTTGGGAGGTCATGTTGCGGCTGTACAAGACATTGGTTAGACCACTGTTGGAATATTGCATGCAATTCTGATCTCCTTCCTAATGGAAAGATGTTGTTAAACTTGAAAGGGTTCAGAAAAGACTTACAAGGATGTTGACAAGACTAGAGGATTTGAGCTTTGGGGAGAGGTTGAATAGGCTGGGGCTGTTTTCCCTGGAGCAGTTGCAGGCTGAGGGGTGACCTTATAGAAGTTTATAAAATCATGAGGAGCATGGATAGAATAAATAGACTAGGTCTTTTTCCTGGGGTGGAGGAGTCCAGAACGAGAGGACATAGGTTTAGAGTGAGGGGGAAAGATATAATAGTGACCTAAGGGGCAACTTTTTCACGCAGAGGGTGGTATGTGTAAGGAATGAGCTGCCAGGAGAAGTGGTGGAGGCTAGTACAATTGTAATATTTAAAGGGCATCTGGATGGGTATATGAATAGGAAACGTTTGGAGGGGTATGGGGCGGGTGCTGGCAGGTGGGACTAGATTGGGCTGGGATATCTGGTCGGCATGGACAGGTTGGACTGAAGGTCTGTTTTCGTGCTATACATCTCTATAACACTATAAGAAAACAAGATACATTTATAGCTCAGTGTCATACATTTCATTTTTCTTCTCTTAGTTCTGGATGAAGAAAACCTCAACATCTTCTGCAGAATGAATACCCACTGGACCAGCCAAAGACCAAAATAAGTTTTGGTTGCTGAGGATTTTACTGCTGTATTGATTATTTTCTGCTTTGAGATGAGCTCCGACTTAATCACTGAACAACAAAGGCTGCAGACTGTCAATACTCATCAATAGACATTAAAAATTTTTTTTCTCAATCAATTGAAATATATTAAGACTTTTTGGTAGCCAACTAACTTCAACCAAAATACTATATCACTACCTAAAAGATATTGTTGCAGATCTTTTTAAATAAATTAAGAAGTTATTTAAGAACATTTTGCAATCTTGGACTCAGGACATAACTTGGTGATAGGATGTTAAAATCTCACTAGCACCTAATGATGCCATTTCTGCCGAACTTACAATAGTCAGTTCCTTTATTAAAGTACATTGTACACAGGGCCACTCCATATTTGTAGAGTTTATTTTAATTTCTTGCAGTAGTTAGTTTAAGCTGGTTTCCATAATTGTAAAGGCCTCATGCTGTATTTTTTTAAATCTCCAAATTTTTCTTCAATTTTCTGATTTCCCAAAGCCTACTCTGTTGTGGCTAGGAGAGGTGAGAACAAAGCTAGCCCCAGTCCCACTGTCTTCTCAATCAAACTCGTTCTTCAATATCTCTCAACAGGCACCAATTAGCAGCTCAAGCCCATGTACCTTGGTGCAGTGACCTCTCAACAACCCGACCTAATCATAGTTGATTTTAACAACATTTCAATTAATCGCTCAGGACAACAGGTGGTCCTCTTCATGCTAAGTTAACATTCCTCCTCCTATTATTGTTGGATTGTTCTTCTCATTCCTGTTTATGGGATTTCATTATGCTCAAATTATCTGTTGCTTTTTATACACTCATTGAGCGTAAGTGACAATTTTGGGCTGTTGTGTTTGTATCAGCTCTTTGAAAGAACTATTCAATCACTCCCACTGTTCTTTCCCTAAAATCCTGCTTTTTTTTTCTTTTAAAATAATTATCCATTTCTATTAGAGCTACTTTTCAATCCATCTCCTACACTTTTTTCCTTGTAGAGTGCTCCAGATTATAACTTCCTATGTAAAAGAGATTAAGTCCCATTTTGGCTCTTTTGCCAATTAATTTAAATTTGTATGAAAATTCTCATTTACTTGAACAAAACCTCTCATGATTTTGAACACCTGAGGAAGATGTGTGGGAGAGCATTAGTGAAAGGGGATTAAACCAGCATTTCTTTGGCTGTAGTCGTGATTCCTGGATGGTACATTGTCACCTTGGTACTGGAGTCAAAGACATCAAAGAGTAACTGCAGGATATTCTTTGAAGAAGGATGAACAACCAGAGGTTTGGTTTACATTGGTGCCACATGTAAGACAGTACAGAAATAGATGGGCAAGATAAATAAATGCATGCCTGGAAAGATGGTGTAGGAGGGAGAACTTTAGATTCTGCAACTCTGGGACTGGCAATATAACAGACTGGATGAGTTGTACCCGAACAGAGTTAGGACAGACTTCCTTGAGGGGCATTTTGTTAATGCTATTTGGAGCACTTTAAAATAACTTAGCAATGGTTTAGAAACACAGATCATACATTAAGCAATAATGTTAAGTTGCACAAAACAATGGGAGAGATAGTATTAGAATAGAAAATACTAACTTAATAGGTGGAGCTGCAGTAAGGAAAAACAAATGGACTCTGCATCAGGGTTTCACTGACATATGTGAATGAATGGGAGTAGGGTTAATAAGACTGGTGAATTATAGGAGCATATGTCATATGGAATTATGATGTTGAAGCTTTAGCTGAGAGATAACTGAAAAAAGACAGCGAAGAAGGCTACCTCAGATTACAACAGGATCTGGACCAGATAGGCCAATGGGCTGAAAAGTGGCAGATGGAGTTTAATTCAGATAAATGCGAGGTGCTGCATTTTGGGAAAGCAAATCTTAGCAGGACTTCTACACTTAATGGTAAGTTCCTAGGGAATGTTGCTGAATAAAGAGACCTTGAAGTGCAGGTTCATAGCTCCTTGAAAGTGGAGTCGCAGGTAGATAGGATAGTGAAGAAGGCATTTGGTATGCTTTCTTTTATTGGTCAGAATATTAAGTACAGGAGTTAGAAGGTCATGTTGCGGCTGTACAGGACATTGGTTAGGCCACTGTTTGGAATATTGCGTGCAATTCTGGTCTCCCTCCTATCAGAAAGATGTTGTGAAACTTGAAAGGGTTCAGAAAAGATTTACTAAGATGTTGCCAGGGTGAAGGATTAGAGCTTTAGGGAGAGGCTGAACAGGCTGGGCCTGGAATGTCGGAGGTTGAGGGGTGATCTTATAGATGTTTGCAAAATTATGAGGGGCATGGATAGGATAAACAGACAAAGTCTTTTCCCTGGGGTCAGGGAGTCCAGAACTAGAGGGCACAGGTTTAGAGTGAAAGGGGAAAGATATAAAAGAGACCTAAGGGGCAACGTTTTCACGCAAAGGGTGGTACGTGTATGGAATGAGCTGCCAGAGGATGTGGTGGAGGCTGGTATAATTGCAACATATAAGAGACATTTGGATGGGTATATGAATAGGAAGGGTTTGGAGGGATATGGGCCGGGTGCTGGCAGGTGGGACTAGATTGGGTTGGGATATCTGGTTGGCATGGACACGTTGGACCGAAGGGGATTTTCCATGTTGTACATCTCTATGACTGCAAGTTAAGTATTGCAAGGTTTAAAAGTGTTGCAAGAAAATTAGGAAGGAGCTGTGCTGGTAGTATTGGTTAAGTTGAGTATTATCAGGCTGCTGAAAGATGTCCCAAAAAATTCAAGAACACAGTAGATTACCTGGAGTTAAAGAACAAGAAAAAGAGCAATAATATTGCTCAGTGAAGGCTGTAGTCAACTAACAGTGGAAAGAATGCAGGTCAACAAATCAGAGAAGTTATAATAGTGGACTTTAATTTCTCAAATATAGACTGGATGATGGCAATGTGAAGGGCAGCAACAGGCAAGTGTTTCTAGGTTGTATCTGAGAAACTTTTCCACAGAAGTAGAATGGGTGCACTGCTAGACATAGTATTTAGGAATGGGGTGGGCCAAGTAGATCAAGTAGCATTGAGGCAACAGTGAGATTGTATCATGTGGCTTGGGATTATGATGCAAAAAGACAAAGGCCAAACCAGAGTTAGAATAATTAATTGGATGACTGTTGAATTAAATCAGGCAAGAATAGAGCTGGGCCAGATGGACTGGAATCAAATGTTGTTGGGAAAACCTATAACTGAACAATGGGGGATCTTAAAAAAATGATGATTTGGACAAAGTTGAGCTTTATTCCTACAAAAGAAACATGTAGAGCAGACAAACCCAAATTTCCTGAATGAAAAAGGAGAGAGAGGTTAAGATAAAGAAGAAAATGTATGCTCATGACAAGTGTCAAGCGGAAAATACAACTGAAAACCAATATGAATTCAGTATTTTCAGAACAGAAGTGAAAATGCAAATAACAGTAGCCAAAAAGGATAATGAAAGAAGATTAGCAACTAACAAAGGGGATTCCCAAAGTCTTCTACAAACACACAGACCACAAAAGGGTAGAAGTAGGCAGAGTAGGGCTGATATGAACCATAAAGGAGTCTTACACATGGAGACATAAGATGTTATGTGAATAATTTATGCCTACCTTTACTGAGAAAGGAGATGCTACTCAAGCCAAAGTAAGAGGAGGGAACTCAGTCACTTGAAGGATTTAAAATTGATATGATGGTGATATTGGATAGGCTGTTGGTAGATAAAGTTGATGATGCATCAGGACCAGATGTGATGCATCTAAATATGTGGAAGGAAGTGAGAGAAAAAAATTGCAGAGACACTGGTCCTGATCTTTCAATACTCCCTCAAGTTACAGATGTCAGGAAAATTGAATACGTAACAACCTTATTCATAGATAATTCTAAGGGTAAGCCCAATAATTATAAACCAGTCAGTTGAACTTTAGTAGTGGGAAAATGTCTCAAAACAATTATTTGAGACATAAACAATAATCGCATGGAAAACTATGGATTAGTTAGGGAGAATTAACATAGAATTCTTGGGAAATTCACAAAAAAACTAACGTATTTGTTTTTGAAGAAGGAATAGTGTGAGTTAATGAGGAGAATAATGTTGATATGGTCTACATGGACTTCCGAAAGATGTTCAATACTGTGAAACATAACAGAGACAAAGAAGAAATGTTATAGCTCATGGAACAAATTAGATGGTTGCAAAATGGATATAGTTCTGGCTGACATTTAGGAAACAAGGAGAAATGGTTACTTGGATATTTTTCAGGCTGGAGCAACGAGTACAGTGAAGTTCCTGAACGATAAATTTGGAACCCTTTCTTTCTGTGATCCATATATAATGATTTAGATCTTGGTGTGCAGTGATATAAATCTTGGAAGCATTGTAAACCATGAAAAGAGCATTTAGAACTACAAAAGGACAAGTTGGTGAAATGGGCAGGTAAGTGGCAAATGAAGTGCAATGCAGAGAATGTGAGGTGGAGATAACCTGAAGAGACAGTATAAAATAAAGGGCTTTAGAACAAAGAACAAAAAAAATTTACAGCTCAGGAACAGGCCCTTCAGCCCTCCAAGCCTGAGCCAATCCAAATGCACTGTCTGAACCTGTCGGTCAATTCCTAAGCATTTGTATCCCTCTGCTCCCAACCTACTCATGCGTCTGTCCAGACGCATCTTAAATGAATATACCATGCCTGCCTCTACCACCTCTGCTGGCAACGCGTTCCAAACGCCCACCACTCTATGTGTGAAGTACTTGCCATGTGTATCCCCCTTAAACTTTCCATCTCTCACCTTGAAAGCATGACCTCTCGTTATTGAATCCTTCACCCTGGGAAAAAGCTTATCTCTATCCACCCTATCTATACCCTTCATGATTTTGTAAACCACAATCAGGTCTCCCCTCAATCTCCATTTTTCAAATGAAAGTAAACCTAAGCTACTCAACCTCTCTTCATAGCTAGCACCTTCCATACCATGCAACATCCTCGTAAATCTTCTCTGTACTCTCTCCAAAGCGTCCACATCCTTTTGGTAATGAGGCCACCAGAACTGTACACAGTATTCTAAATGCAGCTGAACCAATGTCTTGTACAATTTTAACATGACTTACCAGCTCTTATACTCAATACCCCGTCCAATAAAGGCAAGCATACTATATGTCTTCTTGACCACTCTATCCACCTGTGCAGCAACCTTCATAGAGTCATAGAGATGTACAGCATGGAAACAGACCCTTCAATCCAACCCGTCCATGCCGACCAGATATCCTAACCCAATCTAGTCCCACCTGCCAGCGCCCGGCCCATATCTCTCCAAACCTTTCCTATTCATATACCCACCAAAATGCCTCTTAAATGTTGCAATTGTACCAGCCTCCACCACATCCTCTGGCAGCTCATTCCATACACATACCACCTTCTGCGTGAAAAAGTTGCCTCTTAGGTCTCTTTTATATCTTTCCCCTCTCATCCTATGCCCTCTAGTTCTGGACTCCTCAATCCCAGGGAAAAGACTTGTCTATTTATCCTATCCATGCCCCTCATGATTTTATAAACTTCTTTAAGGTCACCCCTCAGCCTCCGACGATCCAGGGAAAACAGCCCCAACCTGTTCAGCTGCTCCCTGTAGCTCAGATCCTCCAACTCTGGCAACATCCTTGGAAATCTTTTCTGAACCCTTTCAAGTTTCACAACATCTTTCCGATAGGAAGGATAGCAGAACTGCACGCAATATTCCAACAGTGTCCTAACCAATGCCCTGTACAGCTGCAACATGACCTCCCAATTCCTGTACTCAATACTCTGACCAATAAAGGAAAGCGTACCAAACTCCGCCTTCTCTATCCAATCTACCTGCGACTCCACTTTCAAGGAACTATGAACCTGCACTCCAAGGTCTTTTTGTCCAGCAACACTCCCTCGGACCTTACCATTAAGTGTATAAGTCCTGCTAAGATTTGCTTTCCCAAAATGCAGCACCTCGCATTTATCTGAATTCAACCCAATCTGACACTTCTCAGCCCATTGGCCCATCCGGTCAAGATCCTGTTATAATCTGAGGTAACTCTCTTCGCTGTCCACTTCACCTCCAATTTCGGTGTCATTTGCAAACTTACTAACTGTACCTCTTGTGTTCGCATCCAAATCATTTATGTAAATGACAAAAAGTAGAGACCCCAGCACCGATCCTTGTGGCACTCCACTGGTCATAGGCCTCCAGTCTGAAAAACAACCCTCCACCACCATCCTCTGTCTTCTACCTTTGAGCCAGTTATGTACCAAATGGCTAGTTCTCCCTTTATTCCATGAGATCAAACCTTGCTAATCAGTCTCCCATGGGGAACCTTGTCAAACGCCTTACTGGAGTCCAAATAGATCACATCTGCTGCTCTGCCCTCATCAGTCTTCTTTGTTACTTCCTCAAAAAACTCAACCAAGTTTGTGAGACATGATTTCCCACGCACAAAGCCATGTTTTCTATCCCGAATCAGCCCTTGCCTTTCCAAATACATGTACATCCTGTTCCTCAGGATTCCCTCCAACAACTTTCCCACCACCGAGGTCAGGCTCACTGGTCTATAGTTCCCTGGCTTGTCCTTACCACCCTTCTTAAACTGTGGCACCACATTTGCCAACCTCCACTCTTCCGGCACTTCACCTGTGACTATCGATGCTACAAATATCTCAGCAAGAGGCCCAGCAATCACTTCTCTGGCTTCACACAGAGTTCTCTGGTACACCTGATCAGGTCCTGGGGATTTATCCACCTTTAACTGTTTCAAGACATCCAGCACTTCCTCCTCTGTAATCTGAACATTTTACAAGATGTCACCATCTATTTCCCTACAGTCTATATCTACCATATCCTTTTCCACAGTAAATACTGATGCAAAATATTCATTTAGTATCTCCCCCATTTTCTGTGGCTCCACACAAATGCCACCTTGCTAATCTTTGAGGGGTCCTATTCTCTCCCTAGTTACCCTTTTGTCCTTAATATATTTGTGAAATCCCTTTGGATTCTCCTTAATTCTGTTTGCCAAAGCTATCTCATGTCCCCGTTTTGCCCTCCTGATTTCCCTCTTAAGTATACTCCTACTTTCTGTATACTCTTCTAAGGATTCACTCGATCTATCTTGTCTATACCTGACATATGCTTCCTTCTTTTTCTTAACCAAACCCTCAATTTCTTTCGTCACCCAGCATTCCCTATACCTACCAGCCTTGCCTTTCACCCTGACAGGTATACACTTTCTCTGGATTCTTGTTATCTCATTCCTGAAGGTTTCCCATTTTCTAGCCGTCCCTTTATCTGCGAACATCTGCCTCCAATCAGCTTTCAAAAATTCTTGCCTAATACTATTAAAATTGGCCTTTCTCCAATTCAGAACTTGAACTTTTACATCTGGTCTCTCCTTTTCCATCACTATTTTAAAACGAATTGAATTATGGTCGCTGGCCCCAAAATGCTCCCCCATCGACCCCTCATTCACTTGCCCTGCCTTATTTCCCAAGAGTAGGTCAAGTTTTGCACCTTCTCTTGTAGGTACATCCACATACTGAATCAGAAAATTGTCTTGTAAACACTTAAGAAATTCCTCTCCATCTAAACCTTTAACATTATGGCAGTCCCAGTCGATGTTTGGAAAGTTAAAATCCCCTACCATAACTACCCTATTATTCTTACAGATAGTTGAGATATCCTTACAAGTTTGCTTCTCAACTTCCCTCTGACTATTGGGGGGTCTATAACACAATCCCAATAAGGTGATCATCCCTTTCTTATTTCTCAGTTCCACCCAAATAACTTCCCTGGATGTATTTCCAAGAATATCCTCCCTCAGCACAGCTGTAATGCTATCCCTTATCAAAAATGTCACTCCCCCTCCTCTCTTGCCTCCCTTTCTATCCTTCCTGTAGCATTTGTATTCTGGAACATTAAGCTCCCAGTCCTGCCCATCCGTGGGCCATGTTTCTGTAATTGCTATGATATCCCAGTCCCATGTTCCTAACCATGCCCTGAGTTCATCTGCCTTCCTTGTTAGGTCCCTTGCATTGAAATAATGCAGTTTAATTTATTAGTCCTACCTCATCCCTGCCTGTTTGTTCACAGCTGTACCCGTCTCAGATCGATCTCTATCCTCACTTTCTCCCTGGGTCCCACTCCCCCACCTTACTAGTTTAAATCCTCCCAAGCAGTTCTAGCAAATTTCCCTACCAGTATATTAGCCCCCTTCCAATTTAGGTGCAATCCGTCCTTCTTGTACAGGTCACTTCTACCCCAAAAGAGATTCAATTGATCCAAAGATGTGAATCCTTCTCCCATACTCCAGCTCCTCATCCATGCATTCATCTGCTCTATCCTCCTATTCCTGCCCTCACTAGCTCGTAGCACTGGGAATAATCCATATATTACTACCCTTGAGGACCTCCTTTGGACCTGAACTCCCATATATCTCTGCCCATCAACTTTTCTCAAGGCTCTTCCATTCATTGTATAATTTGGTCTAGAATTTGCCTAAATGCATCATCTCACATTTGCCTGGATTGAACTCTATCTGCCACTTCTCCGCCCAACTCTCCAGTCTATCTATATCCTCCTGTATTCTCTGACAGTCCCTTATGCTTTTTGCTACTCCACCAATTCTTTGTGTCATTTGCAAACTTGCTGATCACACTAACAGTGCCCTCTTCCAGATCATTTATGTATACCACAAACAACAGTGGCCCCAATACTGACCCCTGTGGAACACCACTAGTCACTTTTCTCCATTTTGAGAAACTCCCTTCAACTAATACTCTCTGTCTCCTGTTGCTCAACCAGTTCTTCATCCACCAAGCTAGCACACCCTGCACTCCATGTGACTTCACTTTCTCCATTAGTCTACAGTGAGGAACCTTATCAAACGGGAGAAAGTGAGGACTGCAGATGCTGGAGACCAGAGTTGAAAAATGTGATGCTGGAAAAACACAGCAGGCCAGGCAGCATCCAAGGTGCAGGAGAATTGACGTTTCGAGCATAAGCCTGAAGAAGGGCTTATGCCCGAAACGTCGATTATCCTGCTCCTCGGATGCTGCCTGGCCTGCTGTGTTTTTCCAGCATCACATTTTTTCAAACCTTATCAAACGCCTTACTAAAGTCCACGTATATGACATCTACAGCCCTTCCTTCATCTAACAACTTGGTCACTTCTTCGAAGAACTCTATTAAGTTGGTAAGGCACAATCTCCCCCGCACAAAACCATATTGCCTATCACCGATAAACTCATTCTTTTCTAAATATAAATAGATCCTATCTCTCAGTACCCTCTCCAACAATTTCCCCACCACCGATGTCAGGATCATTGGTCTGTAGTTACCCAGAATATCCCTACTACCCTTCTTGTACGGGGGAACAACATGAGCAACCTTCCAGTCTTCCGGCACCTCACCTATGTTTGAGGATGCCACAAAGATATCTGTCAGGGCCCCAGCTATTTCCTCTCTCGCCTCCCTCAGCAACCTGGGATAGATCCCATCCGGTCCTGGGGATTTGTCCACCTTAATAACCTCTAGCATGCCCAACACATCTTCCCTCCTTATGCCAATGTGATCCAGACTAATCAAACTTCGATCTCTAATCTCAAAATTCATCATGTTCATCTCCTCAGTGAACACTGATGCAAATTAATCATTCAGAATCTCACCCATTCTCTCAGGTTTGGCACATAGCCTTCCTTCATTATCTTTTAGTGGACCAATCCTTTCCCTAGTTTCCCGTTTGCTTCTTATATAAGAATAAAATGCTTTGGGATTTTCCTTAAATCTGCTCGCTAAAGCTATTTCATGACCCCTTTTAGCCACTTGGTTCCTTGTTTAGGATTTGTCCTACTCTTCTGATATTCCTCCAGGGCCCGTTCTGTTCTTAGCTGCCTAGACCTTATCTAGGAGAAAGTGAGGATGGCAGATACTGGAGATCAGAACTGAAAATGTGTTGCTGGAAAAATGCAGCAGGTCAGACAGCATCCAAGGAGCAGGAGAATCGACGTTTCGGGCATGAGCCCTTCTTCAGGAATGAGGAAAGTGTGCCAAGCAGGCTAAGATAAAATGTAGGGAGGAGAGACTTGGGGGAGCGGCGTTGAAAATGCAATAGGTGGAAGGAGGCTAAGGTGAGGGTGATAGGCTGGAGTGGGGGTGGGGGCGGAGAGGTTGGGAAGAAGATTGCAGGTTAAGAAGGTGGTGCTGAGTTCAAAGGTTGGGACTGAGACAAGGTGGGGGGAGGGGAAATGAGGAAACTGGAGAAATCTGCATTCATCCCTTGTGGTTGGAGGGTTCCTAGGCGGAAGATGAGGCTCTCTTCCTCCAGCCGTTGTGTTGCTATAGTCTGGCGATGGAGGAGACCAAGGACCTGCATGTCCTTGGTGGAGTGGGAGGGGTAGTTGAAGTGTTGAGCCACGGGGGTGGTTGGGTTGGTTGGTCTGGGTGGCCCAGAGGTGTTCCCTGAAACGTTCCGCAAGTAGACGGCCTGTCTCCCCAATGTAGGAGGCCACATCAGATGCAGCAGATGCAGTAAATGATGTGTGTGGAGGTGCAGGTGAATTTGTGGTGGATATGGAAGGATCCCTTGGGGCCTTGGAGGGAAGTAAAGGTGGGGGGGAGGTATGAGCGCAAGTTTTGCATTTCTTGCGGTTGCAGGGGAAGGTGCCAGGAGTGGAGGTTGGGTTGGTGGGGGGTGTGGACCTGACGAGGGAGTCACGGAGGGAATGGTCTTTTTGGAACGCTGATCAGGGAGGGGAGGGAAATATATCCCTGGTGGTGGGGTCCGCTTGGAGGTGGCGGAAATGACGACGGATGATACGATGTATATGGAGGTTGGTGGGGTGTTAGGTGAGGACCACTTGGGTTCTGTCCCGGTTGCAATTGGAGGGGCGGGGCTCAGGGCGGAGGAGCAGGAAGTGGAGGAGATTAGATTAGATTACTTACAGTGTGGAAACAGGCTCTTCGGCCCAACAAGTCCACACCAACCCGCTGAAGCGCAACCCACCCATACCCCTATATTTACCCCTTACCTAACACTACGGGCAATTTAGCATGGCCAATTCACCTGACCCGCACATCTTTGGACTGTTGGCAGGAAACCGCAGCACCCGGAGGAAACCCACTCAGACACGGGGAGAATGTGCAAACTCCACACAGTCAGTTGCCTGAGTCGGGAATTGAACCCGGGTCTCAGGCGCTGTGAGGCAGCAGTGCTAACCACTGTACCACCGTGCCACCCATAAATGTGGTGGAGAGCATCATGGATCATGTCTGGGGGGAAATTGCGGTCTTTGAAGAAGGAGGCCATCTGGGTTTTTTGGTATTGGAACTGCCCCTCCTGGGAGCAGATGCGGCGACATTATGTACGCTTCCCTTTTCCTCTTGGCTAGTCATACAATTTCTCCTGTCATCCAAGGTTCATGAATCTTGCCCTTCCTATCCTTTACCTTCAACGGGACATGCCTATCCTGCACTACCGCTAACCGATCTTTGAAAGCCTCCCACATCTCAAATGTAGACTTCCCTTCATATAGCTGTGTCCAATCCACATTTCCCAGCTCCTGCATAATTTTGATATAATTGGCCTTGGCCCAGTTTAGTACTCTTCCCTTAGGACCACTCTCTTCTTTATCTCCGAGTATTCTAAAACTTACAGAATTGTGGTCACTGTTCCCAAAGAAATCCCCCACTGCAACTTCTACCACCTGTCCTGGCTCGTTCCCCAGTACCAGGTCCAATATGGCCCTTCCCTCGTCGGACTATTGACATACAGCTCTACAAAACTCTCCGGGACGCTTCATACAAATTCTACTCAATCCAGACCTCTGACGCTAAGTGCATCCCAGTCAATGTTGGGAAAATTAAAATCTCCCATCACCACTATCCTATTGCCTTTATATCTATTCATAATCTGTTTACCTGTTTGTTCTTCTACCTCACGCTCACTGTTGGGAGGTCTGTAATACAGCCCCAACAATGTAACTGCACCTTTCTTACTTCTCAGCTCCACCCATAATGCCTCATTACCCAAGACCTCTATAGTGTCCTCCTTTAGCACAGCCGTGATATCGTTCCTGACCAGCAATGGAACTCCACCCCCTCTTTTACATCCCTCCCGGTCCTGCCTGAAGTGTCTAGATCCTGGAACATTTAGTTGCCAATCATCATTCCCTTCCTTCAACCAAGTCTCTGTGATGGCACCAATCCAAGCCCTAAATTCATCTGCTTTACATGCTATATTCCTTGTATTAAAGTAGATGCATTTCAGGCCATCAGTTCTTTTGCGCTCACCTGCTCTCTGCCTATTCTTCCCTTTAATAATGCTATCTTCATAATTCTTACAATCTCCAGGCTCCACCTCGCTGCCTATTTGTTTTCTCTTCTAGTTCCCAGTCCTCTGCCACACTAGTTTAAAACCTCCCCAACAGCAGTAGCAAAATCTCCCCCAAGGACATTGGTTCCGGTCTGGTTCAGAGGTAGACCGTCCCTTTTGTAATAGTCCCACCTTCCCCAGAATCGGTCCCAATGTCCAACAAATCTGAACCCCTCCCTCCTACACCAGCTCTCCAACCACGTGTTCATCCTGCCTATTTTTTCATTTCTATGCTGGCTAGCACGTGGCACTGGTAGTAATCCTGAGATCACTACCTTTGGGGTCCTCCCCTTTAACTTCTCTCCTAGTTCCCTGAATTCTTCTTTCAGGACCTCAGCTAGCTTTCGGCTTATATCGTTAGTGCCTATATGCACCAAGACAACTGGCCGTTCACCCTCCTCCTTTTAGAATGCTCTGTAGCCGATCAGTGACATCCCCGACCCAAGCACCTGGGAGGCAACATACCATCCGGGAGTCCCATTTTCGGCCACAGAACCGTCTATCTACTCCCCTCACAATAGAATCCCCTACGACTGTGGCCCTATGAGTCTTTTTCCCGCCACGGTGCCATGATCTTGACAACTGCTGCCCTCCCCTGGTGAGCCATCTCCCCCAACAGTATCCAAAATAGTATATTTATTTTGGAGGGAGATGAGCGCAGGGGACACCTGCACTGCCTTCCTACTCTTTTTCTGTCTTTTGGTCACCCATTCACTGTCTCCCTCAGCAATCCTAACCTGCGGTGTGACCAGTTCACTAAACGTGCTTTCCATGACCTCCTCAGCATCACGGATACTCCACAGTGAGTCCATCCGCAGGTCCAGAGCTCTAAAGGGTGTGCAGGAAAAGAGGGACCTGGGTGTATGCACACTTAAGACTAAAAGTGGCATGACAGACACAGCAATCATTTCATAAAGCAGAGAGGATCCAAGGGTTTATTCAAAAGGGAATCATGTACTGAACAAAGTTGTTATGCTAAACAAATAGAAGTGATGGCCTAATGGTATTATTCCGAGATTATTCTTAATCCAGAGACCCAGGTATTGTTCTGGGGAACTAAGTTCAAATCCCACCATTCAGATGGTGGAATTTGAATTCAACAAAAATCTGGAATTAAGAGTCTAATGATGACCATGAAATGGTTGCTCATTGTCAGAAAAATCCATCTGGTTTACTAATGTTCTTTAGGCAAGGAAACAGCCATCATGGCAAATGCTCTAGTCTGCATGTGACTTCAGATCCACAGGAATGTGCTTGGCTCTTAACTCAATTTGGGATAAGTATTAAATACTGGCCAATCCAGTGACATCCACATCCTGTGAATGAATAAAAAAAAATATAAAATACTCTTAGACCTCATCTGAAGTATCGTATACAGTTCTGGGATTCATACTTTTGAGGTTGTTGACTTGCTCGCTGAGCTGGTAAGTTTGTTTGCAGATGTTTCAATAGACAATAGACAATAGGTGCAGGAGTAGGCCATTCTGCCCTTCGAGCCTGCACCATCATTCAATATGATCATGGCTGATCATCCTTAATCAGTATCCTGTCCTGCCTTATCTCCATAACCCTTGATTCCACTATCCTTGAGAGCTCTATCCAACTCTTTCTTAAATGAATCCAGAGACTGGGCCTCCACTGCCCTCTGGGGCAGAGCATTCCACACAGCCACCACTCTCTGGGTGAAGTAGTTTCTCCTCATCTCTGTCCTAAATGGTCTACCCCGTATTTTTAAGTTGTGACCTCTGGTTCGGCACTCACCCATCAGCAGAAACATGTTTCCTGCCTCCAGAGTGTCCAATCCTTTAATAATCTTATATGTCTCAATCAGATGCCCTCTCAGTCTTCTAAACCCAAGGGTATACAAGTCCAGTCGCTCTAGTCTTTCAGTGTAAGGTAGTCCCGCCATTCCAGGAATTGACCTCGTGAACCTACACTGCACTCCCTCAAGCCAGAATGTCTTTCCTCAAATTTGGAGACCAGACTGCACACAATACTCCAGGTGTGGTCTCACCAGGGCCCTGTACAGCTGCTACCATGCTAGGTAACATAGTCAGTACGCCTCCGGTGAAGCACTGGTGTTTTGTCCCGCTTGCTATTTATTTGGTTCTGCAGGGGCTGGTGATGTCATTTCCAGTTTTGTTGTTGGTTCTGTTTCTTAATGGTTGGTATAAGGGATCTAAATCAACATGTTTCTTAATGGAGTTCCAGGTTGAGAGCCAGGCTTCCAAGACTTCCAATGCATGTCTCTGTTTGGCTTGTCCTTGGATAGATACATTGCCCCAGTCAAACTGGTGTCCTTTATTGTCTGTGTGAAGTGATATAAGTGATAGCTGGTCTTGTCTCTTGGCAGCTAGTTGGTGTCCATGTACCCTGGTGGTTAATTTCCTTCCTGTTTGCCCTATATGGTGTTTTTGACAGTCTTTACATGGTATTTTGTATATAACATTGGTCCTGTAGGTTGTGGGTACAGGATCCTTTATACTTGTTAGTATTTGTCGTAGTGTGGTAGTAGTTTGTGGGCTACAATATTACCCAGGGGTCAGAGTGGTTTGGAGGTCATTTCTGATATGTTCTTAATGTATGACAGTGTGGTCAGTATATCAGGGCGTGTTGTGTCTTCCTGTTGTGGTCTGTATCGGTATCACCTGACTGTGCTTTGTGGATATTCGTTGTTTCAGACGATGTTGTGTAGGCACTCTTCTTCTGCTTTGCGGAGCTCTGGGGTGCTGCAGTGTATTGTAGCTTGCTTGAACAATGTTCTGATGCAGCTTCATTTGTGGGTGTTGGCACAGTTGCTGTTGTAGTTGAGAACTTGTTATTTGTGGCTAGCCTTCCTGTATAAGCTGATCTGGAGCTCCCATTAGCTTTGCATTCAACCATTGCATCCAGGAATGGGAGTTGGTTATTGTTTGCTTCATCCTTGGTGAATTTTGTACTGGTAAGGATGTTGTTTATGAGTGGATGTTTAGAAGTCGATGGGTTTCTTCTAGCTGTGAGCATTTGGTAATAACAAGGTGTCATCTATATAGAGAATCCATAGTTTTGGCTGGATAATGGACAGTGTATCCATTCTAATCTTTTGGGAGGATGTGAATGCAATGGCAAGAATGTGGAAAAGGTTCATTGAGGATGGTTTCAGGGATGAGAAACTTCAGTTATGAAGACAGATGGGAAAAATTGGGAATGTTTTTCTTGGGAAGAAGGCTAAAATGAGATTTGACAGAAGTTTCCAAAATCATGAGGGACCTGGACAGAGTAGATAGGGACACACTACACATTCATAAAAGAGGAACCAGAGGGCAACAGGAGGTAAGTTTTAGGAGAAGCTAATGTGATGTGAGAAAAGTAATTTTCAAACAGCTAGTTATTAGGGTCTAAAATGCATTGTCTGGAAGTGTGACGATGTGTGTTCAACTGAAACATTCAAAAGTGTATCAGATGAATATTTAAATATAAATAAACAGCGCTATGGGGAAAAGGCAGAACAAAAGCCTTAAGTCAAAATATTTGAGAGTTGGTGCAATCACAATGGGCTGAACAGTCTTTTTTGGAACATAATCATTGTGTGAATCTCTATTCAATCTACTCTTAGACTCAGCCCTAAACAGAACGCCCAAGTTTCTTCAGTTTTTCCACTTAAATAAAGTCCCTCTTCAATTTATTGTATTTCTTTTGCACACTGACTGAGATCTAATCAATAACATTTCCTGCGTAACATTTGTCATTGCTTGTCAAAGCATCTTACAATGTGTGAAGCATCTTGGACGTTCGGAGTATTGTGATGAAACGTTACATAAAGGCAAATCTTTTGGTTGAATTAATACTTTCAAAGATTGTCTTCAGTCCAGAACAATTCAACTTCCCTGAGAACAGAAGGCTATGGCAAATTTAAGCCAAGATAAAAATGGTCTGGATAAAATGATCAAGATAAAAAAAGTGATGTGATAAGTTGACATTATAGGCCCATGTAATGAATGGTTACATTGCTTGTAGTGGATAGAAAAACAAAAAGTTTTCAAAGACTATCTACTCCACCATTATTCATTTGGGGGAAAAAAAATCAATTTTGACATTTCTTCATGATTTAATGGAAGCATGAATCCTATCTTCAGATGGGAAATCAGAATCGAAATTTCCACCAATAATTAAACCCATCACCACCTGAAGTATTACAGCAAAACGTATAGATGTTTTAAAGAACACAAACTGAAGCCACCTCATCAGAATCTCTGTTTGAAGCATTTTAATTCACAAACTGCTGAAATTGAGACAAAGGGTTACCCTGAGAACACTGAACAGTTCAGCTATAATTCAATGTGCTACAAGCTAAAAGTCCATCCCCCCGCCTGACATACACGTATGTATGGGTGGCACAGTGGATCTGTGGTTCGCACTGTTGCCTCAGAGCACGGAACCCAGGTTCAATTCCATCCTTGGGCGATTATGTGGAGTTTGCATATTCTCCCCATGCCTGAATGGGTTTCTTCCAGGTCCTCTGGTTTCCTCCCACAGTCCAAAGATATGCATGTTAGGTGAATTGGCCTTGTTAAATTGTCCTGTAGTGTCACAGAGATGTGCATGCTGGATGGGTTAGCCATAGGAAATGTCGGGTTATGGGCAGGTATGGCTGGATTTGGGTGGGATGCACTTCAGAGGGTCGGTGCAGATTCTGTGGGCTGAATGGCCTGCTTCCACATTGTAGGGATTCTATGATTCCATGTCTGATGTACTGAGGACATGACACATTGTTGAAGGAAGCCATACAAACTAGAAGATCTCAGTGTGATTACTACAGCCAGTTGCTGCAACCTGATCTCAATTTCATAAAGGTAGGAGGTAGAAGTAGACTTACAATCAATGGGTGAGGGGAGAGTAGCGATGGTAACAGAGGTGGCAGTGGAGGGAGAAATCCCTGGTCTTAATGTTTGTCTGACTCCTGTTATAGAGTAGGTACAATAGTGAACATCTCATGAGTTTATCTGTGATAACTCTCATATGTCACCTGTGGCATTCCAAGTCCACACCAACTCATAACAGTAGGGCAACATGGGTGAGGTACCCGTTAGACCAGGGCAACCAGCTGTCAGAAAATGAACTCAGAAAATCAATGAATAAAACAGAAGTGTAATGATCGGAGGCCAAGGTTAAAATCTGCTGACTCCCCCAACGCAGGTCGAGTTTTCCGATTTCCTGGAGGTGTTGGGAGTAAGTGGAAGGTGCAATAATAACCAGAAACAAAACTCGGTAGTGGGCGTGAAATCACTGGAGAAAATTAAATAGTTAAAGAGTAAATAAATGACGGTGGCGCGACTAAGAATATAATGTAATTATAATTAAATACAAATTGTCGTTCATAAATGTAAACAAGGCATCTGTGATGGTCTGAAAATGGCAGCCAGTCCCCAGAAGACCAATTAACATTGACCTCTTTCCCCTTCTAATATACTGGGCAGGGGTTTGCAGCATCTGACAGATGTAGCTGTGATGTCTCAGAGGACGCCTTGGTATTTTCAGTTATTCCTCGGGCTGATTGACAGCTTGGCATCTCTGGAATCACAACGCCACAGCAAATACCGGCCTTCAGCCCCTGCATCAGGGTGAAGGGGATACGTGCGATCATCCGGCCAGAGCTACTTACCATAATTACCCTTTTTATGCAGCCAGCCAGCCACCGAACTGCTGTCCTTGAGTCCGTGAAGATGTGCATAATATGATTAAGATACACAGCGAGTCCCAGCTATGATTGTATCAGGGTGTGCGTGCTATGAACCCTAATGCTGTTCCGACAGCAGTGAAGGAGCTGAGGCTGCAGAGAGCCAGAGACAAGGGTTTAAAACATATTTCTTTGTTTATGTTTTATGTTCCCCTTTGAATCTTCTTTCACTGCCCCTCCTTGTACTGGCTCATTGCTGATAGGCACCAACTCGCCATTAAAATTCACTCGCACAAAGACTGCGTCCCTTCCAGCAGCCTGACTCTGTCAGTTAGGGAAGGAATGCCCCGAGATGGCACGATTAGCACTTGGCTGGCAGTTTCATTGCTCCAGTACCTCGTGTAGATCTCCCTTCTCCCACGTGTGAGCCCAAAGATGAAAGTCGGCAGTATGTTGGGCACCAGTCAAACTTCTCCTGTCGGTAGAATAGGAACCACTCTGCCGCCCCTTGCTCTCCGAAGTCGCGGGCACGATGGGCCAGACAGCTGGTCTGTGTGCTTCCCGCTCTCTGACCCAATAATTACAGCATCCCAGAGAACACAGGAAGGCCTGGGGCGTTTAAGAGAATCAGTTACCGAGTCACAGTCATTGGACAGCACGGTAACAGACCCTTGGTCCAACTCATCTATGCCGATCAGATTTTAACCCTATTCTAGTCCCATTTGCCAGCACATGGCCCATCTCCCTCTAAACCCTTCCCAATCATATCCCCATCCAGGTGCCTTTGAAATGCTGGAATTGGACTAGCCTCCCACTGCTTCCCCTGGCAGCACACTCCATCCCCGCACCACCCTCTGCCCCTCAAGTCCCTTCTGAATCTGTCCTCTCAACCGCAGGAAATGTCTTTATTAAACAGCCTCCCACCGAGCAAGTCTGTCCAACCTCTTTTGCATAACTTTTGAATTTCAGGACGGAATTTTGTGAAACTAAACCGCAGCGCCAAAATGCAGTCCATGCAGCATTGTGCTGAGGTTCCTTGAACGCTGTCCCACAGAGTGGGCGATCCTCAGAGGGTCCTCCACACAGAGGTCGCTAAACCTAACGCTTCTTCCCAAATGTATCTCTAGCTGCGCCAGTGACTTTGGCCTTTACCTATCCCTAATAATTTTCTTGCTGCCACCAGAGGTGTCAGAAATGATCAATAAAACTTTAGTCTCCCCTGAAATGTCACCCGACAGTTTTTGACATTTCCAATATCGCAAACGGAAGGCAACTTAAAAAGCAATGTAATTATCAGCCAGTCTAGCCTTTATTTCATTCAGATCACCGAGCATTCTTCAATCCGAGCAGTACATTTTTTTTGTCTCAGAAACTTCAAAGTGATATTGAAGATAATGAAAGTACACGTTTCAGTTGCGAGTTGAAAGGGATGGCAGCAGGATATACAGATATATACACACGGTTTCGGATCACTAACTCAGCTGTTATTCTTGAGGAATGACTGTCCGGGGTTCTGCTAATTCAAAACCTAGTTCTCCCGTCTACAGACACCGGCCAATACCAGTAATCCAAACATATCGTGTTTTATCAAAATCAAAAAGCTTCTGATCTGTCTCGCCTTGATTTGGTAACGGTATGGGACTCTCTGCGGAAGGGGAGGGAGAGAGGACAACTGAACAGTTTCAGGCCAAAGATTTAAGGCCAAAGCTTATAACGATGCTTCATTATAGCAGGTGGTGTTCTACACGTTCAAAGTCAATAATCACCCAACACCAGGTTATAGTCCCAGAGGTTTATTTGAAAACACAAACTTTCCGATCCTCGCTCCTTCTTCAGGGGCGAGACTCCGAAAGCTAGTGTTTTCAAATAAACCCGTTGGACTATAACCTGGTGTTGTGTGATTTTTGACGTTGTCCACCCCAGTCCAACACCGGTTCCTCCACATCAGGGCACTTTCAGAAATGTTACTTTCCAACTGAGCAATTTGACCAACGCAGTTCTGCTCTCTCAGGTGGATGGAAAATGTCCAATGGCGTTATTTTAAGAAAGAGCGGGGTTGTTCTTTTCACCAATATTTATCATTCCAAGTAAATGATCTCATCAATATTCTATTGCTAGTTCTGGAACCTTGCTGTGTGCAATATTGTATATATTAGAATAGTAACTAAACCTCAAAAGTACTTCATTAGCTTTAGGATGTTCTGAGGCCACGAACGACGTGACATAAAAGCTTCTTATTTCAAGCAATCATCAATTTTTTGAGCTTAGACAAACTGCGCACCGGCTGGACTATTGTAGTCCACATTAACAGCTGAGCTTGATCCTGCATCTATAGAGGATCTGCACTAACCCCCTCGCCAATAGGGACTCATTCTTCCTAAATCATATCTACTAAGTCCAAATGATTGTCCCCTCCCTACTTAAGAGGCATTAAGGGCAATTCTACTGGTTCTGCAACAGTATATATACTTATGTTTTAAACTTTTAATTTTTGAGGAGGTCAACACACTCAGCATTAAGTCAAAAGATTCAGGATTCCAGAACCAGCTTATAAACGTGAACATTATTTCAGCTGACACTCTAGATAAATACTAAGCAAGGGAAGGGGGTCACCTAATGTCTTTGCCAACATTCATCCACCCAACCAGTACCAATTAAAGAGGAACGTATTATTTTCGGTTTGTGGAATTTTATGTGCACAAACTGTTACATTTATCATAATAACAATGACCGCAGTTCAAAAGAACTTTGTGTGAAGTATGTTCAGCTGTTTCTGACATGGAAAAGGTGTTGTACAATTACAACCCTTTTTCTAACACTCCCTTGGCCATGAGAATTGTCTAGATGCCTCATTTAGGATGAGAAAAAAAGTACTAGATGGATATGTACTTGATATGAATAAGTGGGCTCATTTGGGTACAGTGATGAGCAGCCAAATCTTTGAAGAGTCAGGAAACTGCATTCTAACAACAGCAAAAGGAAAATGAGAAATTAAACCTTATAATACATTCCTGCTCATTATTCTTTGTATTCTGCATAATTCAATCAATGAAGCCAATCAGTTGAGTGTCAAGATTATCAGATATGCCAGCACATATGAAACTCTGACTGGTGGCTCACACAATAGCGGCACAATTTTTAAAGTAAAAATGACATTTTCCTTATTGCGTTGAGTCGGACTGGTATTCATTTCCACAGGTTCAGACAGCCTGCCAGCACTTTGGCAAAGTGGCAGGTTTTCCAATGAGAGCTATTCTACGGCACAAAGTATCAGATTTGAGCCACATCATGTCCTCACCTGACAGCTGCATAGTATTCAGAAGTCATCTAAGAACGAGATTATTATAGAAAACTTAGAAAACACTGTGCGAAAGGAGGCCAATCAGTCCATTGTGCTCTTTGATCTTCTCAATGTATTCAACTTTCCTGTTCTTCTCCCATAACTCAATAACTTCCCCTCCCCTACTTTTATGAAAATATCCAGTTTCTTTTTGAAAGTTATTATTGTATCTGCTTTTATATCACAACTTGCTGTGTAATAAAATGTTCGTCTTCCCTTTGGCTCTTTTCCCAATTATTTTAAATCTGTGCCCTCTGGTGATGGATGCTCCTGCCAGTGAAAGTAATTGCTCCCTACCTACTCTGACCATAAAAAATGTTACCAAGGATTAAACTAACAAAGAGACAAGCAAAATGAATTTTTAAAATATTTTACACACAGTAGGTTCAGGAGGTTAAGGAGTGACCTGACTGAGAGTGTCAAGTCAACGAAGGGTTAAAATAAAATCTGCTGTTTCTACTACTAGGCAAACCCCAAACAAGGGAACCTAACTTTTGACTAAGCACAAAAAGAATTAGAAAGCAGGCTGATAAACAATTTATGGTGTGGCTAAAATGCTGAACTTCCTGACTTTGTTGCAGGAGAATCCAGAAATTCTCATAGCAAAGATAATATTAAATGGATAGGGAGCAAGCAGGGACAGTGGGATTACACCTCGTGGCTATGGTGAAGCTGCTCACCACCACCTTCTCATGAGCAATTAGAAATGGGAAATATAAGCTGGTCTGCCAACGATATTCACATGCCCTAAACAAATTAAAAAGTGTTAAAAAGTGCAAAGATTTCATCAATTATAGGGCGCATTTTTAAGCAGTAGCATTCCATGATTCAAATTTAACAATCCTAACTCTAAAGGTACAGAGAAATCGAACTTCAAGGACAACCCCGAATATTTTGTACTAAATGAGTGAATGTGTGATTACAAATAAGAGATCAAACAAGGGAAGGGAGAGTGTGAAAGTGACAGGCAGGAATGTGAGGTCCACCTCCACAAGTGCTCTCACCACAGTTATAAATGTAGCATGCTCAGCTCCAAAGTTAGGGACACAGGGACCAATGCACATTAATATCATTTGGAAGCATTCAGCTGAGACTAGAACTTGCAAAAATCACTGACAGGCTAATAGACAGAGTGTAACTATGCTAGATTCTGCACTGAGCCAGAATTCCCACAAGGTTAAATATAACTTTTTTGAAAAATCCATTTTTCAGCATTCTTGTCCCTGAGCTTAATAAGCACAGCAAAACACAAAACTGATAACTGAGCAAACACTCTTAAATGTGATCTGTGACAAGACAGGAGGTGATATTAAATATAGATTACTAGAGTATGGGACATGAACGAGGTCATCTGTAATCAGATAATAACAGCCTTTGAAAAATGATTGGTCTCAGCTATGGCAAATAAGGGAACAGAAAGTTGGCATCAGACTGTTGTTATTCCAATGAAGGGTCCTGATGTCCAAACAGAAACTTCAGTTCACATAATAAATATGTGTTGGGAGTACAGGACTACCTAGGCAACAATTCAGTTATGTATTACACGATAAAAGGTCACAACTCATGGACAGCAAATGTAAACAACCATAAAAATGGAATTTATTGTCAGCTGCATCTCAGATGGGCACAGTAGAGAGGGAAAACAACCATTCAGGCATGATTAAAGGAAATCACGTGAAAGGATGTTGCTTTAGTCGCTCAGAGAGGTCAGAGTAAAGAAAATCTGTCTGTATTCACTATTCAGCCATTTTGTCAGAGAACAACTCCAGCACAGAAGCCATTTAGTGCCCATCATCAATCTATGGTTTTCTGAAGGTTTTCTTTAACTTAGTGTCACAATTTCACACCAGCTGTACCCCCAAGTGATCTATGAGCTAAGAAAACATGTAAGCTAGTGTGAAGCCCCTTTTAGCTTTGAAATTAATTTTAAAGATAACCAACAGCATAACATTGTGAATCTATGAACAAGAAATGATGTGGAAGTGTTGGTGTTGGATTGGGGTGGGCAAAGTTTAAAATCACACTACACCAGGTTATAGTCCAGAAGGTTTATTTGGAAGCACTAGCTTTCAGAGTGCTGCTCCTTCATCAGCTACCTGATGCTCCAAAAGCTTGTACTTCCAAAATAACCTGTCAGACTATAACCTGGTGTTGTATGATTATAGTTAATCAGACAACTACTACTGAAAGTTATTTAAGCAACAAGATAAACAGATCGGATTATAAGTAAAATTATTGATACAAAAATCGAAGCAAAGAATAAAGTTACATGTAAAGATCAAGAAGAGACCAGTCTTGATCATTGCAAGCCTGGCTTCCCTGACGATTCCCTTTTTGAAGTGAGGGATTTGAATGTTGAAGTCAGATTCAGCATAGACAGGTAGGAGACTGGAAGAACACAGCAAGTCAGGTGGTGGAGAAGTCGATGTTTTGGATGTAACCTTCTTCAGGACTGGGGGTGGGTGTAAGGCGAGCTGCAGATAAAGGCGGTGGCAGGGGAAGGGTGGTGAAGTGGAGATAGGTGAAGACAGGTAGAGGATACGACCTGGTTGGTAATGGGAGGAATGAGCTGAAAATGTGTTGCTGGAAAAGCGCAGCAGGTCAGGCAGCATCCAAGGAACAGGAAATTCGACATTTCGGGCATAAGCCCTTCATCAGGAATGAGGAAAGTGTGTCCAGCAGGCTAAGATAAAAGGAAGGGAGGAGGGACTTGGGGGAGGGGCGATGGAGATGTGATAGGCGGAAGGAGGTCAAGGTGAGGGTGATAGGCCGGAGTGGGGTGCCAGACCATAACAACACGACGGTTGGAGGAAGTGCACCTCATCTTCCACCTGGGAACCCTCCAACCACAAGGGATGAACTCAGATTTCTCCAGTTTCCTCATTTCCCCTCCCCCCACCTTGTCTCAGTCGAATCCCTCGAACTCAGCACCGCCTTACTAACCTGCAATCTTCTTCCTGACCTCTCCGCCCCCACTCCACTCCGGCCTATCACCCTCACCTTGACCTTCTTCCACCTATCACATCTCCATCGCCCCTCTCCCAAGTCCCTCCTCCCTACCTTTTATCTTAGCCTGCTGGACACACTTTCCTCATTCCTGATGAAGGGCTTATGTCCGAAACGTCGAATTTCCTATTCCTTGGATGCTGCCTGACCTGCTGCGCTTTTCCAGCAACACACTTTCAGCTCTGATACTCCAGCATCTGCAGATCTCACTTTCTCCCCAATGGGAGGAATGAATCCAGTTGGTGGCAGGGAGCAGTAGAAGGGTAGGAGACGGGCTGGGAAGGGAGTCAAGGGATGGGGAGGGAGGTTATTTGAAATTGGAGAACTCAATGTTGAGTCCCCCAGGCTGTAGGCTGCCAAGGTGGAAGATGAGGTGTTGATCCTCCAATGTGCGATGTGGTTTGCTGTGGCAACAGAGGAGACAAAGGATGGTTATATCTTAAAGGGAGTGGTTCAAGGAATTAAAACGGGCAGTGACTGAGAGGTCAGAGGACCCAGCTGCAATGCTTGGTGAAATGTTCACTTAGTTAATGTTTGGTCTCCCAGAGAAGACCACATCAGGAGCACCAGATACAGTGAACTAGGTTGGAAGCGAGGCAGGTGAACCTCTGTCTCACCTGGAAGGACTATTTGGGGCCCTTCGTGGAGGTGAGGGGTCTGGTGTACCGGCAGATTTTTCATCTTTTCCGGTTGTAGGGGAAAGTACCTGGGGGTTCAGAGTGGCACAAACCAAGGGCTGTCAAAGGGACAATCCTTGCGGAAGGCAGAGAGGGGTGGGGAGGGGAAGGGAAGATGTTCTTGGTGGTGGGGTCTAGTTGGAGTTGGCAGAAGTGTTCAAGGATGATGCATTGGGTGCAGAGACTGGTGGGGTGGTGGGTGAGGACAAGGGGGGCAACTGTCTTTATTGTGTTGTGATGGACCAGTTTAGAGCAGTGGAATGGGGAATTGAGGTGGTGTCGTGGAGGGCTGTCTGGATGATGGAGGGGGGAAAAGCTCGTTGGTCAAAATAGGTGGACATCTGGGATGCTCGCGAGTAGAATGTCTCCTTGCCTGAGCAGATGCATCAGAGGCAGAGGAATTGGGAGAATGAGATGGAGTTCTTGCAGGATACTGGGTGGAGGAGGTATAGTCTGTGGGTCTGTAGTAAACGTCTGGCTGGAGACTATCACCAGAGATGGAAATGGGGATGTTATGAAAGAGGAGGAAGGTGTCTGAGATGGGCCAAGTGAATTTGAGAGCAGGATGGAAATTGTGGGTGAAGTTGAACTGCTCCAGTTCAGCCAGGTGCAGGATGCTGCATCGATGCAGTCATCGATGTAACGGCGGAAGAGTTGGGGCACAGTGCTTGTGTAGGTACTGAAGGAATACTGTTAAATATAGCCAACAAAAAGGCAGGCGTAGCTGGGGCCCATCCAGGTACCCATGGCCACCCCTTGATTTGGACGAAAAGGAGGAGTTAAAGGAAAAGTTATTATGGGTGAGGACCAGTTTAGCTAGGCAGAGGAGGGTATTGCTGGAGGGGGGCTGGATGGGTTCCTTGGAAAGGAAGAAGTGGAGGTCCTGGAAGCCATCCTTGTGGGGTATCAACGTGTATAAGGACTGCATGTCCATTGTGAAGATAAAAAGTGCAGGGAGCCAGGGAACTGGAAGAGATGGAGGGTGTGGTTGGTATCATGGATGTAGGTGGGAAATGCATGATCTAAGCAGGAAGAGGATGGAGTCGAGGTAGACAAGATGAGTTCGGTGGGGCAGAAGCATACTGAGACAATAGGTCGGCCAGGATTGTGGATCTAACGGAGCAGGTAGAGCCGGGCAGTACAGGACTGGGGACTGTGAGTTTGAAGGCAGTGGAGGAGAGATCACCAGTAACAATGAGGGCATGGACAGTGCGGGTGATTTTGGCCTGATAGGTTGTGGTGCGATTGCAGGCAAGGGGCAGGGGAAGGTGGTGTTGGAGAGTTGTTGTTTGGCCTCTGTGACATAGAGGTCCGTTCTCCTGATTACCACCGCCCTGTCTTTGTCAGTGGGTTTGATGGTGAACCAGGGGTTATTGTGCAAGTTTGGAGGGAATGAGGTTGGAGTGGATGACGGGGGTTGGATACATTGATGCAGCCGATGTCACATTGACAGTCTGCAATGAAGAGATCTGGGGAATACAAGGCCGCCAGGTGGTGACCCTGGGAGGAAGGTTGGGAATTTTTGTCAAAGGAGGAGGCACAGAGATGGAGGTGGGGGAAGAAGAGTAGTGGATCCAGAATTTGTTGAGGTGGAAGTGGATGGGTACAAATGTGAGCCCTATCCTGAAGACAAACAGTTCGACATCAGAGAGTGAGGTCAGGGATGATACTGAATATGTGGCAAGGCTAGGGGGTGGGGTTTCGAGGGATCCCCAGGTGGCTGTTGGTGGTCAGGGGATGGGGGGGGGAAAGAGGTGAAGGGTGATGGCATGTGGTGGGTGAGGGTTGGATGTGGTGTGGTGTGGTGGGTGTGGGAGAGAAAGGAGATTGGGAGGGGTTGGGCTGGGGAGTGAGGTGGGAGTCAGGGAAGGGGTGAGGTGAAGAGGAAGAGGTGGAGAGGTGGGTGCATTATGGCAGTGGATGGGAGAGGAGGGAGAGCTGGTGTGCTGCTGGAAAAGCATAGCAGATCAGGCAGCATCCGAGTAGCAGATTCCTGATGAAGGGATTGATTTTCCTGCTCCTCGGATGCGGTCTGACCTGCTGTGTTTTTTCAGCAACAGACTCGCGATTCTATTCTCCGGTATCTGCAGCCCTCACTGTCTCCCAGAGCTGGTGTGCTGGCTGGCTGCGGATCGGCATCAGGACTTAGGGGTGACCCCGGTATTCTGAGTCTTGTTCGCAGAAAGAGCGGAGCCAAAGGTGGAGGTGGAAGTGGAAGCTGCAGGGAAGTCGAGGCCGGTCCAAGTGCTGGTGTGGCAGAATCCCGGGCAGTGTTGTAGGACACTTCAGATTCAGCAGCTATGGCAATTTGTAATTGAATGATCCAAGAGTTTTCCTTTGTTGGTGAACAGCTGTTTCAGTGAAGGCGTTTTTTTCTTACTGACACCATCAGCAATACATTTGAAAATTGCCTGGATTCCTTTTCAACAGAACAGGGAGGAAGTTGTTGGAGGGAATCTGGAGGGACAGGATGTACATATATTTGGAAAGGCAAGGACTGATTTGGGATAGTCAATATGGCTTGGTGCGTGGGAAATCATGTCTCACAAACTTGATTGAATTTTTTGAAGAAGTAACAAAGAATATTGATGAGAGCAGAGCAGTAGATGTGATCTATATGGACTTCAGTAAGGCATTAGACAAGGTTCCCCATGGGAGACTGATTAGCAAGGTTGGGTCTCATGGAATAAAGGGAGAACTAGCCATTTGGATACATAACTGACTCAAAGGTGGAAGACAGAGGATGGTGGTGAAGGGTTGTTTTTCAGACTGGAGGCCTGTGACCAGTGGAGTGTCACAAGGATCGATGCTGGGTCCTCTACTTTTTGTCATTTACATAAATGATTTGGATGCAAGCATAAGAGGTACAGTTAATAAGTTTGCAGATGACACCAAAGTTGGAGGTGTAGTGGACCGCGAAGAGGGTTACCTCAGATTACAACAGGATCTGGATCAGATGGGCCAATGGGCTGAGAAGTGGCAGATGGAGTTTAATTCAGATAAATGTGAGGTGCTGCATTTTGGGAAAGTAAATCTTAGCAGGACTTATACACTTAATGGTAAGGTCCGAGGGAGTGTTGCTGAACAAACAGACCTTGGAGTGCAGGTTCATAGCTCCTTGAAAGTGGAGTCGCAGGTAGATAGGATAGTGAAGGCGGCGTTTGGTATGCTTTCCTTTATTGTCAGAGTATTGAGTACAGGAGTTGGGAGGTCATGTTGCAGCTGTACAGGACATTGGTTAGGCCACTGTTGGAATATTGTGTGCAATGCTGGTCTCATTCCTTTCGGAAAAATGTTGTGAAACTTGAAAGGGTTCAGAAAAGATTTACAAGGATGTTTGCCAGGGTTGAAGGATTTGAGCTATAGGGAGAAGCTAAACAGGCTGACGCTGTTTTCCCTGGAGCGTCGGAGGCTGAAGGGGTGACCTTATAGAGGGTTACAAAATTATAAGGGACATGGATAGGATAAATACACAAAGTCTTTTCCCTGGGGTCGGGGAGTCCAGAATTAGAGGGCATAGGTTTAGGATGAGAGGGGAAAGATATAAAAGAGACCTAAGGGACAACCTTTTCACACAGAGGATGGTACGAGTATGGAATGAGCTGCCAGAGGATGTGGTGGAGGCTGGTATAATTGCAACATATAAGAGGCATTTGGATGGGTATATGAATAGGAGGAGAAAGTGAGGACTGCAGATGCTGGAGATCAGAGCTGAAAATGTGTTGCTGGAAAAGCGCAGCAGGTCAGGCAGCATCCAAGGAACAGGAGATTCGACATTTCGGGCATGAGCCCTTTTTCAGGAATGAGGAAAGTGTGTCCAGCAGGCTAAGATAAAAGGTAGGGAGGAGGGACTTGGGAGAGGGGCGTTGGAGATGCAATAGGTGGAAGGAGGTCAAGGTGAGGGTGATAGGCCGGATGGAGTGGGGGCGGAGAGGTCAGGAAGAAGTTTGCAGGTTAGTAAGGCGGTGCTGAGTTTGATGGATTTGACTGAAACAAGGTGGGGGGAGGGGAAATGAGGAAACTGGAGAAATCTGAGTTCATCCCTTGTGGTTGGAGGGTTCCTAGGCCGAAGATGAGGCGCTCTTTCCAACCGTCGTGTTGTTATGGTCTGGCAATGGAGGAGTCCAAGGACCTGCATGTCCTTGGTGGAGTGGAAGGGGGAGTTGAAGTGTTGAGCCATGGGGTGGTTGGGTTGGTTGGTCCGGGTGTCCCAGAGATGTTCTCTGAAACGTTCCGCAAGTAGGCGGCCTGTCTCCCCAATATAGAGGAGGCCACCTCGGGTGCAGCGGATGCAATAGATGATGTGTGTGGAGGTGCAGGTGAATTTGTGGCGGATGTGGAAGGATCCCTTGGGGCCTTGGAGAGAAGTAAGGGAGGAGGTGTGGGTGCAAGTTTTGCATTTCTTGCGGTTGCAGGGGAAGGTGCCGGGAGTGGAGGTTGGGTTGGTGGGGGATGTGGACCTGACGAGGGAGTCACGAAGGGAGTGGTCTTTTCGGAATATGAATATGGGTATATGAATAGGAAGGGTTTGGAGAGATATGTGCCGGGTGCTGGCAGGTGGGACTAGATTGGGTTGGGATATCTGGTCAGCGTGGACAGTTTGGACTGTTTCCATGCTGTACATCTCTATGACTCTATGAGTTCTGACAGCTTCCTGTGTATCTGGCAGTGTCAAAGAAAATACAACTTTCACATCTGTTCTGCAGAAGGGTCACTGGACTCAATGTTAATTCTGCTTTTTGTCCCCCTCCCCACTGATGCTGCGAGATCTGAGTCAAGATTAGAGTGGTGCTGGAAAAGCCCAGCAGGTCAGGCAGCATCTCAGAAGCAGGAAAAGCGGCGTTTCGGGCAGGAGCCTTTCATCAGGAATGAGGCTGGGAGCCTCTGGGGTAGAGAGACAAATGGGAGGAGGGTGGGGTTGGGGAGAAGGTAGCTAAGAGTGCAATAGGTGGATGGAGGTGATAGGTTGGAGAGGAGAGGTGGAGCGATTAGGTGGGAAGGAAGATTGGTGAGATCTGCTGAGTTTCTCCAATAATTCCTGTTTATCCCAACTTTCTCATGCTGTTCACAATCAGTTCAGCTGACAGTAGAGTTGTCTATCCAAACTCTCTTGAGACCTCTGCATTAAACAATTGCTTGTAGGCAGACATTTATACAACTCAAAAAACCTAAAATGGTTGATTTCCCAAACTGTTGATTCACACTTCCCAATGAGAAATAGATTAATCTATACCTGGAGCATTCAGTCAACCATTATTTTTAGTTGAGGTAATTAATTTTTAATCGTCATAGCTATTAGCTTGGATGGTTTCCATTCTCTCAGGTTTTGGGTCACAAAGGAAGAGCTATTCCCACCTCCAGGGAAACCATCATTGAGTTTCTGTTTACCCTTGGCAATGTTCTTTGCATTTCAAAAGGTCTCTTGTGATTCATTCTCAAAATAGAGACAGTCTAGTTCCACCAACAGCAGAATCCATAAAGCAAGTCATTGTGGAGCTTTTTTGAGAGGCTTTTTGTCATTTATTCATAGGATTTGAGTGTCATTGGGATGGGTCAGCATTTATTGTTCATCCTTAATTGCCTGAAGATGGTAATGATGAGCTGCCTTCTTGAACTATTACAGCCTTTGGTGCAAGGGACATTCACCATGATTTATGGAAGGGACTTCCAGGATTTTGACCCAGTCGTAGTTAATGAACAGCAACATAATTTTAAGTCAGGATGTTCTCCAACTTGGAGAAAAACCTGGGAGTGATTGCAATGCATGCTTCCACTGCTTTAACCTTTTAGCTTTTGGAAGGATTTGTGAAAAGAGCCTTGGTGAGTGACTGCAGGTTATCTTGTAGGTGGTACACATTTCTGCCATGAGGTTTCAGTAGTGAAGGGAATGCATGTTCAGGGTGGTGAATTGGGAGTCAATCAAGTGGGCTTCTTTGGCCTGGATGAGGTCAGGCTCCCTGAGTGTTGTTGGAGCTGCATCCATCCAGGCAAGTGGGGAGAATTCCATCACACTCCTAATATTTTACTTCAAGCTAGTGGACAGCACTGTGGAGAAAGAAATGAGTTACTCACTGTAGAATTCCAAGTGTCTGACCTGCTCTTGTAGCCACAGTATTTATATGGTTGATCGAGCTCCATTTATAGTCAATGGTAACCCCCAGGGTGATGACAGTCAGGGATTCAGTGATGGCAATGCTGTTGAATATCAAGGGACATCATTGGCAATAACATTACTTGGCACTCGTGCAGCACAAACGTTACATCCACCTTTCGGGTCAATCCTGGACATTGTCCAGGTCTTGCTGCAAATGGACACGGACTGCTTCACGACTGGAGGATTTATGTGTGGTGCTGAACACTGCACAACCATAAGAAAATATCCTCACACTGATATGGTGAAGGTCACTGATTAAACAGCTTAAGAATGTTGAGTCTAGGACACTAACGTACAAAATTGCTGCAGTAATGTCAGACTGAAGTGATTGGCCTCAGATAACCACAACTGTCCTTATTTGGAAGTCAGTAATACACCAGTGTGCTTTCCATCTAATTCCTGCTAATTTCAGCTTTACTCAGGCTTTTAAATGCCCTGATTAATCAAATGTAGCTTTGATGTCAAGGACAGTCACTCGCCCCGCATCTCTGGAGTTCAGCTCTTCTCTTTACATTTGAACCAAGGCTATCATGAGGTCAGGACAAAACCTAAACTGAGTGTCACTGAACAGTTGGAAATGCCATTTGAAAGCATTATTGATGACCATTTTCATAACTTTGCCTTTAATCAAGTGTAGACTAATAGGCCAAGTCAGTTTTGTCCTGCTTTTTGTGCACAGGATATACCTTGGCAATTTTTCACATTGCCAGATAGATGTCAGTTTTGCAGCTACACTGGAACAACTTGGTTAGGATGCAAGTCTTCAACTATTGGCAGAATTTTGTCAGGGCCTATAGCCGTTTTAGTATTCAGTATCTTTTGCCATTACTTGATATCACATTGAGTGAATCAAATTGGCCAAAGATTGGCATCTGTGATGCTGGAGGGTCTCAGGAAGTGTCCAAGAGGATTATCCAATTGGAACTTCTGGTTGAAGATAATTGCAATTGTTTTAATCTGGTTTTTTGCATGGATATGTTGGGTCAGCCCATCAGCCAGAATGGCGCTACTTGTACAGCATCCTCCTCCAGTTGGATTTTAATTGTTCAATATTTGTTTGAAAAGGAAACCTCGAACAATTTTAGCACTCGCCACCACACTTTAACAAGGAGGACTTTGAGGCTGTTAGCTGTTGGCCATTACTATTTCCAGTGACTGGGTAGTCCATCCTTTTTTCAGGATTTGTAGTAATTTTGATGAATGACTTGCTAGGCAATATCCTAGAGTTTAATTGAGACTCAACCGTATTGTTATGGGTCTGGAGTGGCATGTAGGTCAGATCAGGTCAGGATGATAGATTTCCTTCCCTAAAGGACATGAGTGAACCAATTATGTTTTGACAACAATTAACTATTGCATAGCGACCATTAAATTAGTTTTAAATTCCAGATTTGATTGAATTCAAAGTTCATCATTTGCTATGGTGGGAATCATACTTTTGTTTCCAGCACTTTAGCCTGAGGCTCTGAATTACCAGTGACATTAAAAAGGGAAGTGGTGCTATTGGAACATTCGTTTTCCTTTGAAAATATATAAATAAACACGTGTGTCATCTTCAGACATAAAAGAAGAATAACACATTTTTTTTAAAAAAATCTGTCCCCACAGAATTCAGAGCAGTCCAAAGGCTGGAAAAATAAAAAGGAAATAAAAGGTTTAGTTACAGAGAAGAGTCCTCACACATTGTGAAGGGGATGAAAGTTCATCAGGCAAGTAGAGAGAAAACAATAGAAATTTACAGAGGCTAAACCACAGACTACTGGACTAAAATGAGACAGGAAATAACCCACAAGAACTAAACAGGCACCCAAAAAAGCCTTATTAGTCTAAAAGGATCAGGGTACAACCCAGGAGACATTGCAAAGAGGCTGCATGAACTGCAGTTTCAGCAAGGAACTGCAGAGTTGCAGAAAACCAAACAAGATTCATCCGCCTTTTAGAGTGAGGAATATACCTGTGAGGGTCAGTTGGATTTAAAAGGACTGAAATCTAAATAGCAAAATTAAAAGGTGTCAAGAAAGGATATGCAGACCGTAAAAGAGACAAAGGAAATGAGGCAAAAATCAAACTGGCTAACACCTTCTTGGATTAATTAAATAGAGAACAGTACAGTTCTCAAACAGATGTACAGCTTGCGAGGAAGCAGTCTCACTTAGATTTAAAATAAAAGAAGCCCACAGACCTGCTGGAAGAGCAGAAGGTCTAGCTTTCTAAAACTTTTTCTCTGGATTCAGAAGGGGCAGGGTAAAGTTCCCAAACAGATACACAATTGGTGAGGAAACTGCCTGACCAGATTGGAAAGACCACAAGGACATAGCCACAGAAGCTAGCGAGATCTCTGTGAACAAGAGTATTCCAAAAGACATGCAATAGAATAATGACATAGAAAGGCCCCAAAGCCAGGCAGGAACACATAAAATGAGAAGGCGGCTGCACCTCTACTAGATGAGCAGGAAGTCTGACTAGTTAACACGAGCTTTTCAAACTTATAGGGAGACAGTGAAACTCCCAAATAGGCACACAGATTGTGAAAAAGATGCTCCATCCAGCTGAAATTCAAAGATTAGTAGCTTTGAAGTTCCACTGCATTTGTAACTACCACAAGGGAAATTCCATCAAAGACAATCTACACTCAAACACAGAGTCCTGTTAACTGTGTTTGCCAGAGGATGAACATAACCAAGGGCAGCAAGGACTAGTCAGTTGAGAACAAAAGATTTGAGGATTTTCATAAACTCGGCATCCAGCTGCCTGACTGCTAATTCTGGACTCAAACTTAAATGAGCCGTTCTTACTCCTGACCAAAGAGGAAGAAGACATGGCTACCATGTTTGGGAATTTTAAAGAAGCTCCCAGGGATTAGTCAAGGTGTGCCACATGATGACAGATCATGTTGCAGATGTGGGAAAATGTACACCAAGAAATCAATCGAGTCCCAAGAAGCTGCCATAGGCCAGACAGGAAATCCACACAGGATGGACAACAATATAACTATGTCTAGCCAAAGCAGCTGGAGCTCGACCATAGAATTAATACCTAAGCTAGTTGGATCAAACCAGATTTACGTTTACTCTTGAAAAGTAAATGCTGCAACCAGGACCAATTCCTTTGCAATAATGCACATTGTGAATTGTCATAGATAAGATGGACAGCTTGACCTATCTGAACAATATCAAATTTTAACAAAAAACGGCAAATCACCATGAGCCCCAGTGTGTGTGGAATTTCAGCCTTTGTTATTCCAGATGGTCTACATCTATTAAGATCGTTGGACCTTAAAACATTCTCCTTGAAACTTTTCCAAGGTTGACAAACCAGGCAGCAGCTGGACTCAGCAATTGCGTAATGTACCTAGATAACTTGATAATTTACAATGACACCTGGAGTGACTTCAGACTACCACAACCCACACAAATTTCTGGTAAAGTTCAAGGTGACTAATGCAAAGTTGTGCTGCTGAAAATAGCTCCTATAGCATTTTAATCTTAAAATCACTTACATTGTGGGAAAGAATAATGTCACTGATGCATTGCTGTGTGTGTAAACCTTCAGGTTAGCACGGAACCGACATTTGTGATTTTTTTAATTTCAAAAATATAATTTATTCATAAAATACTTTGATGATCTGTACAATTGGACATGCCATACATATGTAAACATTCCATTTGTTTGCATACCGAAACAGAGTAATCATTCCTATTTAAAGGTCTGTACGATTACATTTTTTAGCTGAGGCGTCAGCAGAGCCCAAGTGACTGCATGGGCCCCGTTCTTCTTTAGGCAGGCAGATATTACACAGTGGTCTTTCCCCACCGCGCCTTGGCGGCAGCTGCCCCAAGCTTCAGCACATCCCTCAACACGTAGTCCTGGACCTTGGAATGTGCCAGTCCGCAACACTCAGTCGGGGTCAACTCCTTCAGCTGGAAGATCAACAGGTTTCGGACCACTCAGACAGCAACCTTTACCAAGTTGATTATCCTCCAGGCGCAGTTGATATTCGTCTCGGTGCGTGTCCTGGGGAACAGGCCATAGAGCACAGAGTCCCACGTCACGGTGCTGCTCGGGACGAACCATGACAAACACCACTGCATTCCTCTCCAGACTTCTGAGTAGGCACATTCCAGAAGGAGGTGTGTGACAGTCTCGTTCTCCCCGCTCCCCCCCCCCCCGCAGCCACTTCGAGGGCAGCGTGTGGTGCAGCTGAGAATCTGGGTGTGCATAAAAGGATTTCACAGGCAGAGCCCTGCTCATCACCAGCCAAGCCATGTCTTGGCGCTTGTTGGAAAGTTCTGGCGATGAGGCATTCTGCCAAATGGCTTTGACAGTCTGCTCAGGGAACCGCTCGATAGGATCCGCCCTTTTCTTTTCCCGAAGGGTCTCAAGGACACTTGAGCACTTCCTGATGGACTTGTGGTCAAAGGTGTTTTTCTTCATAAACTTCTCCACGAAGGACAGGTGATACGGAAAGGTCCAACTACTCGGAGCGTTCCGCGGCAGCGAGGCCAGGCCCATCCTTCGCAACACCTGGGACAAGTAGAACCTCAGTACGTAGTGACACTTGGTGTTTGCGTACCGGGGTCCAACCACAGCTTGATGCAGCCACACACAAAGGTGGCCATCAGGGTGAGGGTGGCATTGGGTGTATTTTTTTCCCCATTGCCCAGATCTTTGTACAGCGAGTCCCTTCGGACCCGGTCCATCTTTGACCTCCATATAAATTGGAAGATGGCCTGGGTGACTGCAGCGGCACAGGTTCTGAGAACAGGCCAGACCTGTGCCACGTATAACAGCAATGACAGTGCCTCACACCAGATGACCAGGTTTTTTCCCGCAATGGAGAGCGACCGCAGCTTCCATCTGCCCAGTTTGTGCCTCACTTTGCTGATACAATCCCCCCAAGACTTGGCGCATGCCCCAACCCCCCGGAACCAAACACCCACCACCTTCAGGTGGTCGGTCCTGATGGTGAAGGGGATCAAGGATTGGTCAGCCCAGTTCCCAAAGAGCATGGCCTCGCTCTTGCCTCAGTTTACCTTGGTCCCCGAGACCCGTTCGAACTGGTCACATATGCACATGAGTCTGCGCACGGACAATAGATCAGAGCAGAAAACGGTGACGTCATCCATGTACAGGGAGGCCTTAACCTGCCAGGAATAGTCACCACTCTCAGGCTCGCATCCTTCCTGATGGACTCGGCAAATGGCTCTATGCAGCACACAAACAAGGCAAGAGGAAGAGGGCATCCCTGTCTGACTCCAGATCTGACTGGGAAGCTATCTGATTCCCACCCATTGATTGAGACTGCACTGACAATATTGGTGTACAGCAGTGTCATCCAATTGCAGATTCCTTCCCCAAAACCCATTTCGGAGAGAACATCTCTCATATACCTGTGTGATGTCCTGTCAAAGGCTTCCTCCTGGTCCAGGCTGATCAGGCAGGTGTAAAAAGTGAGGTCTGCAGATGCTGGAGATCAGAGCTGAAAAAGTAAGGGAGGAGCTCTCTCCAAGGTCCCAAGGGATCCTTCCATATCTGCCACAAATTCACCTGCACCTCCACACACATCATCTATTGCATCCGCTGCACCCGAGGTGGCCTCCTCTATATTGGGGAGACGGGCCGCCTACTTGCAGAATGCTTCAGGGAACACCTCTGGGACGCCCGGACCAACCAACCCAACCATCCCGTGGCTCAACACTTTAACTCTCCCTCCCACTCCACCGAGGACATGCAGGTCCTTGGACTCTTCCACCGGCAGAACATAACAACACGACGGTTGGAGGAGGAGCGCCTCATCTTCCACCTGGGAACCCTCCAACCACAAGGAATGAACTCAGATTTCTCCAGTTTCCTCATTTCCCCTCCCCCCACCTTGTCTCAGTCGGTTCCCTCAACTCAGCACCGCCCTCCTACTCTGCAATCTTCTTCCTGACCTCTCCGCCCCCACCCCACTCCGGCCTATCACCCTCACCTTGACCTCCTTCCACCTATCACATCGCCATCACCCCTCCCCCAAGTCCCTCCTCCCTACCTTTTATCTTAGCCTGCCTGGCACACTCTCCTCATTCCTGATGAAGGGCTCTGGCCTGAAACGTCGAATTTCCTGTTCCTTGGATGCTGCCTGATCAGGGAGGTGTCCAACCCTCTGTCCTGCACGTAGGCGATGGTATCCCTGAGGAGCGCGAGACTCTCAGTGATCTTCCTGCCCGGTACAGCACAGGTTTGGTCAGGGTGAATCACTGACCCCAGAGCAGACCTGACCCGGTTGGCGATTACTTTTGACAGAATTTTATAACCCGCATTCAACAGTGAGATTGGTCTCCAATTTTTGAGTTCCTCACTCTCCCCCTTCCACTTGTAGATGAGGGTGATGATGCCTTTCCTCATGGATTCACTCATGGTACCTGCCTGAAGCATACTGACATACACCTCCAGCAGGTCCTGGCCAATCAAGTCCCACAGAGCGGAATAGAGCTTGACCGGTAAGCCGTCGCTTCTGGGAGTTTTATTCTTTTCGAAGGACTCGAGGGCCTTGGTCAGCTTGTCCAGAGATAGCAGCTTGTCCAGTTTCTCCCGTGTTCTGTCATCTAAGATCTCCGTGATAGAGGACAGGAACGACTGGGAGGCCATGTTGTCGTTTGGCTTCGCGTCATACAGACTGGCATAAAAAGATTTACTGATCCTCATGACGTCAGCCTGAGATCTTCTTCCTTCAGGCTGCTGAGCACGGAGCTCTCTTTGTGCACCTTCTGGAAGAAGAAACGTGAGCACGTCTCGTCCTGCTCCACCGAGCGGACCCTGGACCGGAAGATTATTTTGGAGGCCTCCGAGGCAAAGAGCGAGACTTGCTGGCCCTTCACTTCCTTGAGGTCCTCCGTGACATCGACCCCCATCGTCTGCAGCAGGAGTAGGTTCTGCATAATTTCCGGAGCTGGGACAGTTTTCCCCGCCTCTCTCTCTCGCCTCCTGAACACCTTTGAGAATGAAGAACCTCTTGATGTTCCCTTTTACTGTTTCCCACCAGTCCGCTGGGGACTCAAAGAGGGGCTTCACGGTTCTCCAACCTGCACAGTCCCTCTTGAGCTCCTCAATGTTTCCCAGGGTCAACAGCTTTGTGTTCAGCTTCCACATTCCCTTACCAGCCCGCTGCCCGTCCTGTAGGTGACAGTTGGCCAGCAGGAGGCAGTGGTCAGAGAAGAACACCGGCTTGACGTCGGTGGATCTGACCGAGAGCGTTCGGGATGTAATCTATCCTTGAGCGGATAGACCCGTCTGCCCGTGACCAGGTGTATCTACGCTGTGCTCTGTCTGCACGGGTGCTGAAGATGTCATGCAGCTTGGCATCTTTTACCGTGTCCATCAGGGCTCTGAACGTGGCGTCCAGTTTACTGTCCCCCCCGCCTGATTGTCTATCTGCATCAATAATACAGTTGAAGTCTCCAGCCAGAATGACCGGCCTGGATGTAGCCAGCAACATTGGAAGCTGCTGCAGGACAGCCAACTGTTCACTCTTACCCACTGGGGCATACACATTAATCAGTCTCAGGGGAGCATTCCTGTACATGACGTCGGTGACGAGGAGGCGCCCACCCACCACCTCCTTAACCTCGGAGAAGGTGAAGTTACCTCCTCGGAACAGGATACCCAGGCCGGAGGCGCGGCTAACGTTGCCCCCCGACCAAACTGACGGCCCATGGACCCATGAGCTCGATCATCTCCTGTAGCTGCTGAGGTGCGGTATCCCACACTCCTGCAGAAACAGGACGTCAGCTTTAACATTGGTCAGGAAGGCCATCGTAGAAACACATCTCGTAGCCAATTTGATCCTACGCACATTGATGCTGGCAATTCTTATCTCCATTTTAACAGTTTACGAGGTTACCAGTGTCCATTCGCTGCTGGTCTTGCCTCTCTGGGGTAGCTGTGTGCATCCCCATGGTGACAGCAAACTGCTGGACCCTCCCAGGGCTGAGGTAGCTATCCAGCTCCACGCTGGGGCCATTTCCCCGCTCTGGTGTCTTCGGGTCGGGCCCAGGGTCTGCACAGTCCAGTTCTCCATCTGACAGCGGGGCTGACACAGGACCGCTGCTCCCAGTTACCTGGAGCTGTGGGCCGGTGGGTACCTCTTGGTTCTCACCGGGTGGGGGGAGGCCTTTACCCACCTCCTCAGAGGGATCGTCTTTTCCTGCTTGGACGGTGCTGCCCTCCTTTCTCCCCACTGCGCTCTGTCTCTTCCTCTGGTGACGACCCTCCTTGCACCCGTCCTCACCGTTGGAAGAGCTGCCTGTGTCCTCGTCGTGTAGGTGTCGCTTCCCCCTTTGCTGGGTGGCTTTGGGGGCCTGGTGAGGTTTCCTCTTCCTGCTTTTGACAGTAATCCAATTCTCTGCCTCGTTTGTTCCCTCCTCTTCCATTTCCTCCGCCTATCTTGAAGGAGCTTGGGTCTGCTGCTGCATCTCCCTGCTGTCTGCCGTCTGCTCCGCTACAGCCTGCCCTTCCTTCTGGGTGCCTCCAGACACCGTTCCCGTGCTGTTTTGTGGTACCTTGCTGGTCTTAGGTGGTCCACGCTTCATGTTGCCACCTCCGGCGATCTGTGCCTAGGTGGCGGCCCCTCGTCTTGGGCAGGCCTTGTACATGTGGCCCGCCTCTCGGCACAGATTACAGTTCTTGGCCTCTTTACCTTCCTTGGTGGGGCGGCCTTCCTGAATGCAATTTCGGCAGATGGTCACCTTTCAATCCGCCGCCATGTGGCCTGACCTCCCGCAGGTTTAGCAGACTTTCGGCTCCCCTGCGTATGTCAGGTAACCTCTGCTTCCTCCAATAGCAAAGCTGGAGGGTGGGTGGAGGATGTTCCCATTGGCATCGACCCTCGGGGTTTCTCTGACCTGTCATTTGCTGGTCCAGATCCCGAAAGGATCGACCACATTGGTACTCTCTCCCTCGACCTGGAAGGTCAGGACATCTGCTGCTGGGATGTGGGGGTTGTACATATGGATTGTTACAACCCGACTCCTCTGCGCAGGAAGCACACACAACGGGACTGCCAGCAAGATGGAGAACAGAGATTCCCCTTCCTTCTCCTTGAAGACCTTCAGGAGCTGCTCGCAATTCTTCATGCTCCTGAAGATCACATTGAAATAGCCTGCTGCAGGGAAATCCTGCAGGCAGTACACGTCCGCTGCTTCGAACCCGCAGCACTGCAGCAAAATCCTCTTCACAAACACTGTCCGATCGACCGGTGTGCGCTCCTCCACCTTCTCCACAGTCACCCTGACTGTGTTGCGAATGCCCTGGCCTGGACTGTGAGCGGCTGCTGAGGTCATAGCTCTGAGGTTGGTTGGCACCTGAATTGGGGTTAGGCCGAAGCCAGCAACTGCGGGATTTGTCTGTAGGACTTTTAATGACAGTTGCTGTAACCTTGAACTTCTGATATGGACTTAGCAACTGGTGCACTTTTCTACTATGGTGACTGCTTTTCTAAACTGGGTTTACAACCCAGCATGGCAAATAGCAGGGCCACAAAGGTTTGTTGGGAGTGTTTCGGAAATTTTTTTAAGCTTAAGAAACTTGGTAATAGCCGAGTCAGAGACACCATTGTTTTGCTTGTGGGTAGAGCTAGTCTTGTGAAGATCTTGGAACAAGGTGAAAACATACATACAGTACATATGTATGGACAGTGAGAAGAGAATGATAGAGATGGTCAAATAGATTTCCTTCTGGTGAAGAGTTCATGTTAGTTTCAGATCACTGAATAAGTTACTTAAAGCTGAATATAATGATGCTGAGCCTGTGGTAGCTCCAGGAAGAAGCTATTGCAGTTCTAATCTAAAACTTGAAGTCATGGTACAGGGTTTATGATGTGAATATTATACAAGTTATGCTTTGGGAACTGTACCAAGAGCTGTGTTTTTGATATTATAAAAGTTGTTTTGAATATTTGCAATTTGTAAAGGAACGATTCAGGATTAATCAGATTAAACTTTTACAGTGTTTAAAATCGCTTTTATAAGTAGCAAGTTTGGGTTATTCTATTTTATGTTTGTTCTTTCAGTAACAAATTTGTTTTGCTGTAAAGGAAAATCTGCAGCAATGCATGTTAATGTTTCAGAGAGAGACCACTTTTGATAAAAACAACAAATTAAAGATATGATCCATCAAGTCAGGTTCTTGATTAGAATCCCACCGTCTGGTGAAAGTATCTGCTGGGATCATAATGCATTGCACCTGCTAGACGTGAGAGCCTTTCAAATATGAATGAGAGAATAAGTGTACATCTTTTCTTCCTTTTGCCAGAAAACATGCAAAAAAAACTAGAATTAATGTTTCTCCCCAAAGGTCAGAAGAAATGTCACGTCAATAAGAGATGAAAGAGATGATAAGCAGTTTAAAAAACTAATACATTCTTGTTTAATTTTAAAATTGACTTTGCTGGACTAGAATGATTGCCTCGGATCACATAATTCACAAGTTGACTATCATTCTATCAACTTCCAGTGGACTTAGCAAAACTATTGCATTTTTGGAATTTCACACTTGTAATTGCAGGAGCATTGCAAATACAGCCAGAAGAAAAGGGCACAAATCTTCTGTCTCTAAGGCTAAAAGTGGAGGCACCATTTACTCCATCCATCTCCAAAGATGAACCATGATTCTTGGACAGAAGGATAACAATTCTTGATTGTAAACTCCCCAGGTTTGAATGTGTGAATAACCTATTCTTCCGACAACCCTGAAGAGAATTTGTTGTAGGCTCCTTCAAAAGCTGGACTTTACAAAAGGGTTTGGGGACAAGACTTACTTATGGAGGGAAGGAAATTTGAAGAGTTCAGTTGATTTCTCCCTGTCCATTATATTCATTACTCTCCATAAAGCTGTTGACAACTAGAAATTGGAAATACCAATAAGAGGTGCACACTCTTAGAAGTCAGGAGTTCAGATAGACCAAATTAAATTTTCTTTTGGTTGTCTTCAATTCACAAAATCAATCCGAATTCAATACTTGAAAATACTATGACTTTTTTTTAAAAGGTCTTGTATGGACTGACACAAAGTAGCAAATTTTAAAGGTTCTCTTTTGTTAAGTCATCTCTCCAGAGAAAAGTACAACAATACTAGTGACCTTGGTGTTTAAGATCAAAAAGGGTTACAAAACTAAACCAAAAAGATGTTTCTGGCTCATCACGAAGCTGCTGGATGGTTTAGTTGTAGGGGGAAGGGCATAACAGGGTATGGCTCCATTCCCCCCATGGGTCCGCCCCCATCACGGCCACTTCCGCCCCTCACAACTCCTCATGCACCACACATGACATCATTTCCACCCCTCACATCATCACTGATGTCACACACTCAGTGACTTCCGCCCCCCCCCCCGTACTGCCGTGTTTGCCACCACTTCCGCCCCCATCAACGCCACTCACCTGCATTCTGCTGACATGCCCCCCACAGATTCCACTGTCACCATCCTGCCCCCCAGAACCCTGGAGGGGAATACTACCCCTGCTCCTCACTCTACCCCCATTCCACCCACCACCACACCCACTACAGTTACAGGCTCCGCCCCCACTCCAAGCTCCACACCCACACCAGATCCCAGCTCCCAGCCCTGCCGTGTTTTCACCATCCCTCCAGACTTCCCCCTCACTGACGACGAATGATCAGTCCTCAGCAAAGGACTCACTTTCATTCCCCTCCGTCCACGCATTAATGAATTTAATACACACCGTGATGTCGAACAATTCTTCCGCCTCCAAGCTTACTTTCACAATCAGGATTCCTGTCCAGCTTCCAAGGACCCCTTCGCCCGCCTCCAAACACACTACATCCGCCTGGCCTATAACCCGCCCTCGACCTCTTCATTTCCAACTGCCGCTGGGACATTAACCGCCTCAACTTGTCTACCCCTCTCCCCCACTCCAAACTCTTAACCTCACAACGCGCTGCCCTCCACTCCCTCTGCTCCAATCCCGACCTCATCATCAAGCCAGCAGATAAAGGGGGCGCAGTGGTAGTCTGGCGTACCGACCCCTATACCGCTGAAGCCAGACGCCAACTCGAGGACACCGTCTCCTACTGCCCCCTCGACCATGACCCCACCCCCCCCATCACCAAACCATCATCTCCCAGACCATACAGAACCTCATCACCTCAGGAGGTCTCCCACCCACAGCTTCCAACCTCATAGCCCGGGAACCCCGCACTGCCCGGTTCTACCTCCTTCCCAAGATCCACAAGCCTGACCACCCTGGCCGACCCATTGTCTCAGCATGCTCCTGCCACACTGAACTCATTTCTACCTACCTCGACACTATCCTATCCCATCTAGTCCAGGAACTCCCCACATACATTCGAGACACCACCCATGCCCTCCACCTCCTCCAAGACTTCCATTTCTCCAGCCCCCAATGCCTCAACTTCACCATGGATATCCAATCCCTCTACACCTCCATCTGCCATGACCAGGGACTCCAAGCCTTCCATTTCTTCTTCTCCCGACGTCCCCAACAGTACCCTTCCAATGACACTCTCATTTTCTTCTTCGAATCCTCCCACTTCCTCCAGACCCATATGGGCCCCAGCTATGCATGTCTCTTTGTTGGCTATGTACAACAGTCCATCTTCCGTAATTACACCGGCACCACTCCCCACCTCTTCCTCCGCTACATTGATGACTGCATTGGCGCCACCTCATGCTCCCGCGAGGAGGTTGAGCAATTCATCAACTTCACCAACACATTCCACCCTGACCTTAAATTTATCTGGACCATCTCTGACACCTCCCTCCCCTTCCTGGGCCTCTCCATCTTCATTAATGATGACCGACTTGACACCGACATTTTTTACAAACCCACCGACTCCCACAGCTACCTGGATTACACCTCTTCCCACCCTACCTCCTGCAAAATTGCCATCCTGTATTCCCAATTCCTCTGTCTCCGCCACAATTGCTCCCAGGAGGACCAGTTCCACCACAGAACACACCAGATGGCCTCCTTCTTTAGAGACCGCAATTTCCCTTCCCACGTGGTTAAAGATGTCCTCCAACGCATCTCGTCCATATCCCACACTTCCGCCCTCAGACCCCACCTCTCCAACTGTAACAAGGACAGAACCCCCTTGGTGCTCACCTTCCACCCTACCAAACTTCGCATAAACCAAATCATCCGACGACATTTCCGCCACCTCCAAACGGACCCCACCATCAGGGATATATTTCCCTCCCCACCCCTTTCCTCCTTCCGCAAAGACCATTCCCTCCGTGACTACCTGGTCAGGTGCACGCCTCCTTCCAACCCACCCTCCCGTCCTGGCACCTTCCCCTGCCTCCGCAGGAATTGCAAAACCTGTACCCACACCTCCATCCAAGGCCCTAAAGGAGCCTTCCACATCCATCAAAGTTTTACCTGCACATCCACCAATATCATTTGTTGTATCCATTGCTCCCGATGCGGTCTCCTCTACACTGGGGAGACTGGACGCCTCCTAGCAGAGCGCTTTAGGAAACATCTCTGGGACACCTGCACCAATCAACCACAGTGCCCTGTGGCCCAACATTTCAACACCCCCTTCCACTCTGCCGAGGACATGGAGGTCCTGGGCCTATTTCACTGCCGCTCCCTCACCACCCGACACCTGGAGGAAGAATGCATCTTCCACCTCGGAACACTTCAACCCCAGGGCATCAATGTGGACGTTAACAGTTTCCTCATTTCCCCTTCCCCCACCTCATCCCAGTTCCAAAATTCCAGCTCAGCACTGTCCCCATGACTTGTCCTACCTGCCTATTTTCTTTTCCACCTATCCACTCCACCCTCCTCTCTGACCTATCACCTTCATCTCACCCCCATCCATCCAACGTACTCTTTGCTACCTTCCCCCACCCTCCTCTCTGACCTATCACCTTCATCCCCAGCACAACCCTCCTCTTATTTATCTCTCCACCCTTCAGGCACTCTGCCTGTATTCCTGTTGAAGGGCTTTTGTCCGAAACGTCGATTTCACTGCTCCTCGGATGCTGCCTGAACTGCTGTGCTTTTCCAGCACCACTAATCCAGAATCTGGTTTCCAGCATCTGCAGTCATTGTTTTTACCAAGTCTACTGACGTGTGCTATCTTGGTTCCTAGGTAGGAACCAATCATTTGTGAAACCCCAGCAATGAGCCCGTAACTTAAGGAAACAAAATCTGTAGAAAAAAACTGAGCAAACCACAACTCTTGCTCACCTTGCCCACCCGACCCAACTTAACTGTTTTGGACTTTAGAGAACTTGAGGAACCATAAAATGAACTGAAGTACTTGGCTGGACAGCAAAGCAACATTTAATGAATACATTCTTTTTCAGCTCTTTTTCAATTGCCAGCTGTGTCACTAGTTTGCAAAATATTCTGACAAGCCTTCAGTTCAGAATCTTCACTTAGAAAAGAACAAAAATCAGGAAATCTTACTCAGATTTTCACTATAGTAAAAGATCACCAAAACATTAAATAACAAGAATTCCTTTCAGGATTAATTAAGTGTTTAGTATTCTACACTACAGGCTCTTCCTTGTGTAACCCATCCAGATTTGTTCAGATCATACAACAAGACAAATGGTCAAGTGGGAGGTGAAGTAACAAAAGGCCAAAAAAAAATCACATGTAGGTTATCGTCTGCACAACAGATCTCAAAGTTGACATCAAATGCTCAGGGTACACTTCAAGCTTCAGAACATAGCTTGATGACTCGATATGATTCAAATCTTCAGCTTGCTGTGTCTTCTCATTCTTCGCTTTCCCACCTTCACATTGTAGATGTGCAAGGAAAGCGGGATCTAGACTCTTCTTTCACTGTTGCATCTCCAGCCTACTTGAGCTGGATGGATGCATCATTTTCCAATGACAACTCCTACACCCAGAGCAGTCTGCTTTTTAAATAACCACCCTACTCTTAAGTTGTGAATGTGGACAGGACTTAATCCAGTTTCAATGCTCTTTACTGCAAGCTTTTTTGTTGTCTGTGGCTGACTACATGCAAGAGTTAACCTTTGGATGGCTTAGATGATGTTTTAGAAGACGAAAGGGAGATGAGTGGAATGAAACAAAGAAGTGAACTGAAGGCACAAGACCACATAACAATTTAGAACTGGTTGTGACTGCTCTCCCAATTGGGTTAAGTACATGAAGGGAGAAAAAAAGTACTGGGGGATAAATATGGGGCAGAACCATGACAAGAAAAATCTCGATGTATTTTCTTCTCACTCCTCTCGTTTTATGCTACAACAATGGTTTTGGTAAACTTGATTCATGTCAATTATCACTAAAATATTCTATTACGAAAATAATTCAATGACACAGATTATATGTCATTACAAGACTTTCATCAAATTAATTAGTAGCATCTGACCTTTCAAGGCTAAATTCAAACATTAAGTTACATGCCTTCTGCAGGCTCATGTCTTGGTTACATAGAACAAAATGATAACTTTAGAATCATAGTTTTATTGTAATAGTTTCAGCCATATTTGACTTTTGTCATGATATCTCAAATACATCCAAATTCAATAAGTTCAAATCTTAAGCACTGACACCTACTTGGTGAAGTGAGATAAACCGCCTGATTTACTTTTTTTTAATTCATTCAGGGGACGTGGGCTTGATTGGCTGGGGCAGCATTCACTGCCTAGTCCCAGATGTCTTTGAGGTGGTGGTGGTGAGTTGCTTCTTAAATTACTGCAGTCTATTTACTGTTGATACACTCAAAATGCTGTTAGGGAGCTGCAGGATTTTAACCCAGCAACAATGAAGGAACTCTGGTACACGGCTGCTACTGTTCATCAGTGGTGAATGGAGTAAATGTCTGTGAATGCAGTGGCAATTAAGTGGACTGTTTTGTCCTGAAGTATGCTGGAGCTTTGCACATCCAGGCAGATGGGGAGTATCCAATCACCATCCAGCCTTGTACCTTGTAGTTAGTATACAAACTTTGGGGAATCACTCATTGCCTAACCTCTAACCTACTATTCCTAACCTCTTACCTACTACTGCAGCCATTGCATTTGTCTGGCTAGATAGATTCAGTTTCTGGTCAAAGGTGACCCCCCAGGATGTTGGTAGTAGGGGGAATCAACATAGTGAAAGCCACCGAATATCAAGATGGTTGGATTCTCTCTTGTTGGAGATGATTATTGCTTGGCACTTGAGTGACACAGATGTAATTTCCCATGTCTTGCTGCATTTGGCCATGAGCTGCGTCAGTATCTGAAGAGTTATCGATGATCCAGATCATTCTGCTGTCAACAGCAAACATTCCCACTTCCTAACTTTATGACAGAGAGAAAGCCATTGGTGAAGCAGTTGAAGGTGGGTGGACCTAGGACATACCCAAAAGAACTCTCACATGTCCTGCATCTGAGATGGGGAGGGGAAAAGGGAGCTGATAAGGGCAGGTGATGGCCTAGTGATATTATCATTAGACTATTAATCCAGAGATCCAACCTATGTTCTGGAAACCTTAGTTCAAATCCTAACATGGCAGATGGGGAAGGAAACTACTGTCCTTTCCTAGTCTGTCCTACATGTGACTCCAGACGCACAGCAATGTGGTTTACACTTCAGTGCCCTCTGGACAATTAAGGATATGCAATAAATGCTGGCCTAGCCTGCGATCACCATATCACTTGAATGAATGAAGAAAGATGACTGATCTACGCCAACTAAAACTAGCTTTCTTATCCCAAATATGATTCTCATCAGGAGAGAGTTTCCCCCTGATTCCTGTTGACTCCAGTTTTGTTAGAGGTCTTTGATATCACTCTTGGTCAAATATCACCTTGATGTAAAGTGAAGTCACTCACATTTCACTCCTTTGTTCATGTTTGAACCAAGGTTACAAGGTGCTTATCCTTTGATAAAACCCCAAACTGAGTGCCAGTGAGCAGGCTATTGCAAAGCATTTGCTGTTTGATAGCATTATTAATGATACCTTCCATCAGTTTACTGAAGATCAAAAGCAGACTGATAGGGCAATAATTCATTGGGTTGCATTTGCCCTGTTTTTTTTTGTACACAGAACTTACCTGAGGAATTTTCCACATGCTGGGTAGATGCCAATGCTACAGCTGTCCTGGAACAGCTTGTTTAGGAGTTTGGCAAATTTTATAGTTCAAGTCTTCAGTAATTTTGTCAAAATATTGTCAGGGCCTCTGCAGTATCCAGTATCTTCAGCTTTTTCTTATGATATGTATGGAATTGAATTGGCTGAAGACTGACATATGCAATGCTGATGACCTCTGGAAGAGGTAGCAATGCATAGTCCACCTGCCACTTCTGGTTGAATATTATTACAAATGCTTCAAGCCTTATGTTTTGCTCTGATGTGCTGGGAACCCCAATCATTGAGGATGGGACTAGTTCGAGAGCCTCCTCCTGCCCGGTGAGTTGTTTACATATCCACCACATTCACAACTAGCAGACAGCAGAACTTAGATCTGATTCACTGGATGTGGAGTCACACATTTCTATTGATTGCAGCTTATGCTGTTTTGTAGGCAATTATTCCTGCGTTGTAACTTCATCAGATTGATATCTCATTTTATTCATGCCTGATGCTGGTCCTGGAATGTCCTTTTGTACTCTTCACTGAAACAGGAAACTCTAGAGAATCAAACAGTCACAGAGATGTACAGCACAGAAACAGACCCTTCAGTCCAACTCATCCATACTGACCAGATATCCCAACCCAATCTAGCCAGCACCCAGCCCATATTCCTCTGAATTCTTTCTATTCATATACCCATCCAGATGCCCTTTAAATATTGCAATTGTACCAACCTCCACCACTTCCTCTGGCAGCTCATTCCATATACGTATCACCCTCTGCGTGAAAATGTTGTCCCTTAGGTCTCTTTTATATCTTTCCCCTCTCACCCTAAACCTATGCCCTCTAGTTCCACGACCCCAGGGAAAAAACTTTATCTATTTATCCTTTCCATGCCCCTCATGATTTTATAAAGCTCTGTAAGGTCACCCCTCAGCCTCCGACGCTCCAGGGAAAACAGCCCCAGCCTATTCAGCCTCTCCCTATTGCCCAAATCCTCCAACCCTGGCAACATCCTTGGAAATCTTTTCTGAACCCTTTCAAGTTTCAAAAGATCTTTCCAATAGGAAGGAGACCAGAATTGCACACAATATTCCAACAGTGGCCTAACCAATGTTCTGTACAGCCTCAACGTAACCTCCCAACTCCTGTACTCAATACTCTGACCAACAAAGGAAAGCATACCAAACGCCTTCTTCACTGTCCTATCTACCTGCGACTCCATTTTCAAGGAGCTATGAACCTGCACTCCAAGGTCCCTTTGTTCAGCAACATTCCCTCGGACCTTACTTAAGTATATAAGTCCTGCTAAGATTTGTTTTCCCAAACTGCAGCACCTCACATTTATCTAAATTAAACTCCATCTGACACTTCTCAGCCCATTGGCTCATCTGCTCAACATCCTGTTGTAACCTTCTTCACTGTCCATTACACCTCCAATTTTAATGTCATCTGCAAACTCACTAACTGTACCTCTTATGCTCACATCCAAATCACATATACAAATGATGAAAAGTAATGGACCCAGCATCGATCCTTGTGGCACTCCACTGGCCACAGGCCTCCAATGTGAAAAACAACCCTCCCACACCACCCTCTGTCTTCTACCTTTGAGCCAGTTCTGTATCCAAATGGCTAGTTCTCCCTGTATTCCATGAGATCTAACCTTGCTAACCAGTCTCCCATGGGGAACCTTGTCGAACGCCTCACTGATGTCCATATAGATTACATCCACTACTCTGCCCTCATCAATCCACTTTCTTACTTCTTTAAAAAAAACTCAGTCAAGTTTGTGAAATGTGATTCCCCATGCACAAGACCATGTTGACTATCCCTAATCAGTCCTTGCCTTTCCAAATACATGTACATCCTGTCCCTCAGGGTTCCCCCCAAAAACTTGTGCACCATTGACATCAGGCTCACTGGTCTATAGTTCCCTGGCTTGTCCTTACCACCCTTCTTGAACATAGGCACCACGTTAACCAAACTCCAGTCTTCCAGCACCTCACCTGTGATCATCGATGATACAAATATCTCACAAGCAATCACGTCCCTAGCTCCCAGAGTTCTAGGGTACACCTGATCAAGTCCTGGGGATTCATCTACTTTATGCGCTGCAGCTTGGTGGTAATGGTACAGTGCCAGTCCATAAGATTGTATTATGTTGAGAGTTCAATTTCACTGCTGTGAATGCCCAGTCTTGCATTGCAAGATCTGTTTGAAGACTATCCCATTTAGCATAGTGACAGCACCACACAACATGCTGATGGTTATGCCCCAATGTGAAGATGGAACTTCACCTCCACAAGGATTGCGTGGTGCCAATTCCTACTGATATTGACATAGACACATGCATTTGCAGCAGGTGAAGATGTGGTTAAGCATGTTGTCACTTCTTGTTCATTGTCTCACCACATGACAGCCTCTGTCCTGCAGCTATGACCTTTTAGACTCATTAGTTATGCTGCTCAGCCACTTGTGGTGATGTACATTGAACGTCCCCCCCCAATCCAGTGTAAATTCTGTGTAATTTTCACCTTAATACTTACCCCCACTGGTGTTCAAAATGGAGGTACTGTATACTTAATCATCAGCCAACAAAGGGCAGTATGTGGCAATCATATTTCTTTGACCAAGTCTGATCTGAAGGTGACTCGCAAAGAAACTCTCTCCTAAGAGTAAATACTGGGCCATCGCCTCAGCTGATTTTGTGCTGTAGATAACACAGGACATACCCAGGAATGCTGATAGCAGCATCGAGGACATCAGTAAATATGATTCTGAGAGTATGATTATGTAGACCGTTACTTGAATAGATTTTAGATAGCTCTCCCAAATTTTGTCACTTGTATTTAGATGTCAGTAAGGAGTACTTTGCAAGGTCAACAGGGCTGTTTGCACTGTTGTCATTTTCCTGCTTATGTGATGGCAGCGTTTATCTAGTTTATTCCTTTTTGTGACTTCTTCGCTCAACCACTTCAGAGGGCAGTTAAGAGTCAACAACATTGCTATGGGTCTACAGTCACATGTCAACCAGATCAAGGAAGGACAGACATTTTCCAACTCTAAAGGGCATGCGCGAAGCAGATAGGTTTTATAATAATAAATAATGGTTATATTTTGACCTTTAGACTGTTCTCTTTAAAAATTTAGATTTTATCTAAATTCAAAGTTGACTATCTGCTTTGTGATGGACTTCAAAACTAAGAGCATTAGTTAGGTCACAGGGTTACTAAGCTCAATGACAATGACAATACCATTACAATGTCAATTTTTGCCTCATATTTTTCAAATATCAGGCACTTGTCATCAGAGGACATATGTTTTCTTTTAAATATTGTGTTTTGCTGTAGTCTATTCATTTACAGATCTGGGTTCTGCTGGCAAAGATTTCATTTCATTGTCTACCCCTAAATGCCCGTGAAGGTGATGGCAAGTGCCTTCTTACGTAATGCTGCAATGTACAAATGTTCTCCCAACAGTGCTTTTCGGTAGATAAGTGCAAAATCTTAGCAAAGTGATGAAGTGATGAGGCTATGTCAAGCTAGGATGGCATGACTTGGAGGGAATGTTCCCTTGGGTTTGCTACCCTCATCCTTTTAGGTGATACAGGTCATGGGTGTGAAGGCTACTGTTGAAGAAACATTAGCACATTAAAGCAGTGCCTCATTTAGATGGTCATGCTTTGACCAGCAGTGGAGGGAGTCAAAGTTTAAGGTGAGAGTTAGGACACCAATCAACTGAGCTTTATTTTGTGTGGCATTGACAGTCTTGATTCTTCGTCTACCATGTGAAAGTGATAATGAAGCAGCTTTGGTGTGTGCTGAGAATACAATGCAAACATCAGACCAAGGGATGGAGAGATTCTTCAAAGAGTTGCAAGTTAGATGGGACTTGGATGCTGCTGGCTGGGCAACATTTGTTACCCAGGTAAAAACAAGGACTGCAGATGCTGGAAACCAGAGTTTAGGTGCTGGAAAAGCACAGCAGGTCAGGCAGCATCTGAGCAGTAGGAAAATTGATGTTTCGGGCAAAAACCCTTCAGCAGGAATAGAGGAGAACATTTATTACCCATCCCTAGTTGCCCTTGAGAAGGTGATGGTGAGTTGCTTTCTTGAACTGCTGCTGTGCATGTGCTATAGGTAGACCCACAAGGCTATTAGGGAGGGATTTCCAAGATTTTGACCTAGCAATAGTGAAGCAGCAGAGATCCATTTCCAAGTCAGGAAGGTAAGAGAGTTGAAGTTGCAAATTGTGTTGTTCCCATGTATCTGCTGCCTTTGGCCTTCTAGATAGAAGTGATTGTGAGTTTAGAAGGTGCTGTCAAAGGATCTTTGGTGAATTTCTGCAATGCATCTTGTAGATAGTGTACACTGCTGCCATTGAGTGTCAGTCAAGGAGGGAGTGGATACTTGTGGATGTGGTGCCAATCAAGTGGGTTGCTCTGTCCTGGGTGATGATTCTCAAGTGTTGGCAGAGCTGCACTCATCAGGCAAGTGGAAAGCATTCCATTATACGCCTGACTTGTGCCTTGGAAGTCAGTGGTGAGTTGCTCACTGCAGTGTTCCTAGCTTCTTAACTGCTCTTGTAAGTCCTGTATTTTTATGGTAAAACTTGTTCAGCTTCTGGTCAATGGAACCCCCAGTATGTTGATAGTGGGGGATTCAGTGATGGCAACTCCATCGAGTGTCAAGAGGCTGCGATTAGATTCTCTCTTATTGGAGATGGTCATTGCCTGGCAATTGGATAATATGAATGTTGCCTTCCATTGTCAACCCGAGCCTGGATATTGACCAGGTCTTGCTGTATTTGAACATGGACTGCTTCAGTATCTGAGGGATCACAAGTGGTGCTGGATGCCATGCTATTATTTGCAAACATCACCACTTCTGACCTTATAATGGAGGGGATGAAGCAGCTGAAGATAGTTGTGTTATGTATGTAGTTGGGGATATTCTCCCTTTAAGACAGCTGGTCAGGTGACCTAGAGAGGCAGGGCTTGGGTCCCGTCTAGAATTGGTTGTGCAGTTGTGAGCATCATGAACAAAGCATTCCTGCTCAGGTTTACCATTTCTCATATGGCTTCTAACTCCTAGTTCCAAAGGAAGCATCAACATAACGGGTTGGATCCAGGAGACTACCTTGAGGAACTCCTGCACAGATGGCCTCCAACAACCACAAACATCTTCCTACATGCCAGGTATGAGTCCAACCATTAGAGAGTTCTTCCCCAATTCCAGTTTTGTTAGGGCTCCTTGGTGCCCTAACTTGGTCAAATATGACCAAGATGTCAAGGGCTGTCACTGTAAGCTGTTTTTATTTTAAAAAAGCATCAGCAAAACACTCCACTGATGTTTCATTTTTATTTTGCGTTTGGCACTTTAATATCAATTAGATGGGTCATGGCATTTGTAATTACTAATCTATTTGAAAAGAGGTCTTCCAACCAAGAAAGTACAAGAACCATTGAATTTTGGAATATTAATTGGCTGATATAATTCTGGCTGCAAAATTTATCAGCGTGAACGTTGGTGGTAGGAGCACATCATTTTGTCTGCATTGTGCCCTATGGGTTTTCCAAGGGGCTTACTGCAAGACAAATACTAATTGCTGCTCTAGGACCATCACCTCAATGAAACTGACTGCCCAAAACCTTTTGGTCTTCTATTGCAAAGTGTTTTCCATGACCATGTTGCAGATTGGAACACACCAAAAACCTAGAACAGCCATTACCACAAAAATCCATCCTATTCATTACCAATGGCATATAGGATTATGGAAATAGGATGGATAAAGGCATTGAAATGTTTAATCAGCTGTGATCCTATTCATTGGTGGGGCAGGCTCGACAGACTCCTGTTCCTATGATCCAATTGGTAAAGGGAAGAATCTACAATACAAAGTTAATGCGAATACCAAGGGGCTGAATGAACTAGAAATCTCCCTAGATGGTATCTTTGTCATAGAATGTGTATTGTAAATATCGTATGTGATTGGAATTGTGTTGAGTTATCTCTGACAGCTACATGCTGTATAGGAAGGATGTTGGTTGTACTTTGTCATGTCCAATTTAAACTTGGAATTTTTGAAAAGTTATATTTTTTTCTGGTGGGGGGGGCGGGGAAGTCGCCTAATTAAACTAACTTACTACAAAAAAACCACATTAGACCATAGTGTCAGACTGTCACCTTTTCAATTCATAGCTGCAATTTTTCTAGATTCTTTAAAACAATGCACATATCAGAGACCAAACAATTCGTTCATTGACTAAAATTAGTCAGAGGATACAATTATTTACAATTGTTTCAGAGAACAACTCTGGGACACCCGCACCCACCAACCCGTGTCTGAACACTTCAACTCCCCCTCACATTCTGTCAAGGCAATGCTGGTCCTGGGCCTCCTCCACCACCAAACTGTTATCACCCAATGCCTGGAGGAAGAACACCTCGTATTCCACCTTGGGACCCTGCAACCACACAGGATCAATGCGGATTTCAACAGCTTCCTCATTTCCCCTCCCCCCAATCTTAATTAGTCCCAAGCCTCCAACTCAGCACTGCCTTCTGGATCCATCCAACACTGCCCCCTCTGATCTATCACCTCCTCCCTCACCTTCATCCACCTATTGCTTTCCCAGCTACCTCCCAGCCAATCCCACTTCCCCTCCCCTCTCAGCCCCAACCCACAAGCCTCATTCCTGATAAAGGGCCTATGCCCAAAACCTGGATTCTCCTGCTCCTTGGATGCTGCCTGATCAACTGTGCGCTTTTCCTACACCACGTTTTTGATACAATTATTTCAACTATTTTCAGTTGGTAATTTTCTTTGGTGAACATATCCTTTGTGTTTTTCGAATATTTGATTCGTGCAACATGAATTTTGTGCAGAATAGCTTCCAACATGGATGATATAGAGTAGATGCACCGTTCTCAGAGCTTCACACCAGGAATTGAATTTGAGAGGAGATCAGTACAAATTCTGTTTGCATACCCACCTGAGGTTTTCATCAAAATTGCATCATTTGTACTAGACAACTTGGTCTAATGCACATTTACAATCATATTTATATGTGTATATATTATATATATATATATATATATAATATATATATGTGTGTGTGTGTGTGTGTATATATGTGTATATATATATGTATATATATATATGTGTGCATATAAATGTGTGTGTGTGTGTGTGTGTGTATATATGTGTATATATATATATATGTGTATATAAATGTGTGTGTGTGTGTGTGTGTGTGTGTGTGTGTGTGTATATATATATATATATAAAAAATAGAAGCAACAAATATTACTACCCTGTCCAATAGACAATATATTCTGATCCAAATCATTCTTAGTGCGAATTGATTTTGTGAAAGGAGACTTTTAAAAAGGAAAGGTGTGTAAATGTAAAACTTTTAATAAGACTTACAGAAGGGGCTTCCCCAAAATAAAGGAAATTATGAATAAATAAAATTTTTAGATAAAAAAAGAAAAGATTAGTTAAGTCCTAGGCTATGTCGAGAAGGTTGAATTACCATGGGTAATTGCAAGCTACAAACAGTAACGAGCAATGAGGGGAGTTTTAACATCCAGAGAGTAATAGAATTATGGAACAAATTAGCACAGTCGATTGCATAAATTTCCTACATACATTTCCATAAGTTTTTCAAAAAGAATATCATAAAAAGGAATTCAGATCTGCTAAAAAGGAATCAGTGTCTTTGACCTATTCCTCTTCCTAAAAATTACTTGTGTTCAAAATATGAAACTCAATTATGCAATGTATCCCTCCTCTTAGCAAAGGAATGCAGGGTTCCTTTAACTGAGGACTGTAACAGTTGCATCTGGATTTCTGGTGCAAACCTGAGACACTCCATACAGAAACACAGCACTCCCTGTTGAATGATAAGTGACCTGAATCATCAAATAGGGATGGTCTCAGAAAAACATCTGCAACAATAGAACAAACGAGATGCATTCTTTACCTGCCTTACATCAAGCATAGAATGAAGGTACCAAGGGGTTGAGATTATTCAATTTCAGATCGTACAAATACCACAGCTGTGACAAGGCCTGGTAGGGCCATGACTCGAACAGACAGCAATTGTGAAATAATCGCTGCTTGTTGAATCACTAGGTTTCAATCTGAGCACAATACCATAGGACTTCATTTTGATAAATGTGCTCAACAAAGGAACAATGTTTTAAAATCTGTTTCTACTGCTGACTGTCCTCATGTAAAAGGCAAGTCTAGCACTCTGAAATAACACTACAGAACCATTATTTGATTTTGAATTACACATGTATAGATTCTACAATAAGCCATAACTCTTTATAAAACCCAATTCCAGTGAAGGATTGATTGTAGTCTCTGTATCTATTTGGCTGTTCAAACACTTTATGTTTCTGAGCAAGACATAGAAACATTTATTATCTGATGGATGAAGGCTATAGCGTTCTTGAGGAAGTTCCCTATCAACTCTATGCTCCCTGGTGTGGAGGTGCCAGTGTTGGACTGGGTTGGACAAGGTCAAAAATCACACGACACCAGGTTATTTCAAAGCACTAGCTTTTAGGGTGCTGCTCCTTCATCAGGTGCTATTCTCCCTGGTAATGCCAGACCATCTGCAACCTTGTTGTCACTCTTAATCTAGAGGAAGGCTTCCATTTGCAAACTAATGCCATTAATGAGGAATTGAAGAAAATTGATGGTAAGCTGACTGCAAATTTTGAATTCAAGACTAATTATTTTTGTTAAATGCATACAAGAGGTATGGGACACAAGTGCTAGGTCACAGTTTGGTCGTGTGTAGCAGGATAGGTTTGAAGGGATAACTAGCCTACCCCTTTCCAACATCACCTCTCTCAGATTTCAGCGTACATAAACTCTCTCGCTCCCAAAAATTTCCTTGCCTCTTTTGTTACTAGCACTCCTCTCATCTTTACTCTCTGGCTCTTTCTAAATTGCAAATACCCCATCTTTTCAGCCAGAAAATCAAAGAGATAAAATCCCCCCATCGGAGTTTTGAACATTAGGTTGACACTTCAACAGTATTCCTGCATTATAATCAATGCAAACTTTATTGGAAGAGTTTGTATCAATGGAGACACTGCCTTTTTGAGGGGTTAAACCTTTCTGCCCTTTCAGTTGTTTGGTGAAGATCTTATGCCACTATTCATGGAAAAACAGGAGCGTTTTCTCTGTATCATAACTAATACTTGATTCTCAATCAACATCACTGAAAGATGAGATTATCTGGTCATCATCAAGTGGCCGTTTGTCAGGTTATTACCATGTGAATATTAACTGCTAAATTTCCTACATTCTTACAGCAATTCATTGGCTGTGAACCAGATTAGGATGTGTTACAGTTGTGAAAGGTACCATATAATACAGGTCCTTTTCTTCTATTTTGCATGTGGATGACACCTAACAACTGCATACCATTCTAAATATTTCCATCACAATGCTATATCAAGTAACCATAATTTCATTACTCTGTCATCCTAATTAGTACCTTTTTGGAAGATGCTGTCCAATTCCATTGGAAAACCCACAGGACTTCAATAAATCTTGAAAGTACCTATATTCTCCATACATTCCCTATTAAAATAACATGCTTTGTAGCGTTGATAAATAACAGCAGAGCCTGATCAACACACAAAAGCTTTACAATGGGGACATTTGTGGAACTTAGAAACAGGAACCCAAATTGACTTTTATTCATTAAGATAGGGGCACTGCGACCAACTGTAACACCTCGGCTGCGGGCTCAGTGAAAACTTGCTAATTCAACAGACCATGGAATATCACATGAAATCATCTGTCAATACAACTGAGTACAAACAATGCACTGCTTCTACTCACAGATGAACCTAGGGATTTTTCCAAGCTATTTTGAAAGGAATTTATTGAGGATTAAATGAGAAAAAGAGCAGGCATTCACTGTCAAGAAATTGGATCCGAGGGGAGAATATTTGCAAACTACTTCATTTAAAAATTATATCACCTAAAATGGCAGGTTACCCATAATAACAGTATCCCTCGCCAGGGTAGAAGGTTCACTGGTGTAGCATTTTGAATAAAAAGTGAAATACATTTCTGGCATTCTGACAGCAGAATCCCTCAGTAAAGCCCAGCTTTCACTAAGTGTTTCAGAAATATTTTCACGTAGAGCGCTGAAAGCTGTTAATTGAAGACACCCACGCAAGCCTGTGCTCTATTATTGTGGGTTAGAAGCTTCACAAGTGAAAGGCAGATGCCTGTTTTGTATGTACAGTGCCTATTCAAGAAGCATTCTGTGAACACTTTCAATGAGTCACAATAATTTAAAAAACTTAACAAGAAAATCCCTTGCGGTATTCTTTGTGCTTGTGCACATTGAGTCACTCCTTTTAAAGAACTCAAAAGGCATCCATAGCTGCCTGTGCAAATTATCCAATCTCACCAAATATGGACAGGGGGCACTAAAATCACATTTACTTTGCTAAATTCTGGCTATAATGTAAAACCCTGCTCATGACAAAGCATAATGATTGAAAAGCAAAAGCGCTCAGCAAACCAATCTACAATGATTGGAATTCACTATCAGCTTCATTTAAATCAATGAATACAGTCAGTTTAGGGGATGATGTCATTGCTACATGGCTGATAAACTTGCAAGGAAATCCCAATGTCAGTGCCAATAAGAAACTCTGAGTTTGAGCACATACCAAAAATTAAGGGCTGATACATTTTCCTTCTTTTGCCCAATCCCAAGGAAAACTACAGGGATTTTGCCCGTTGTAAAGAAATAAGCACAAGTAAAACTTGTGGTATTTTGCTTTTATTCCCAACTGATGGGAATACATATTCCAAGCCAAATGATTTTGCATATAAATGTATTTAATAGCTTTTTAAAACTACTTATGTGCACTTATATAGATGAAATTTTAAAATATCCACTACATTTAATATTTGGCTTTACAGCAGGGTGTAGAGAAAGTCAGCAATATGCAACTGCAGTCAATAAGCATAGCTGTTAAATTCTACGTCTGTTCAACTTAATTCCAAGATATATGGGTTGCACAGTGGTTAGCACTGCTGCCTCAATGTAGCGGACCGAGGTTCAATTCCATCCTGTGTGTAGAGTTTTTATATTCTTCCTGTGTATGCATGAGTTTCCTCTGGATCTCCAGCTTCCTCCCACAGTCCAAAGATGGGCAGATTAGGGTGGATTGGCCATGTTAAATTGCCAGTAGTGTTCAGGGACGTGTAGGCTAGGTAAATTAGCCATGGGAAATGCAGCGTTATAGGAATAGGGTAGGGGTGGGTCTGAGTGGGATGTCCTTCGAAGGGTCAATGAGGACTCAATGGGCCGAATTATCTGGTTGCATACTGTAGGGATTTTATGTAGCACACACTCTGGATCAATTACTTAAGGACTTCAGCTCTAAGATGAACACCATGACTACTGCTCCTAGGAACATCACCATTACAAGGTTATACAAGGTTAAAATTCTGAGAACAAGAGTGCGTTGCTGGGACAGCACAGCAGGTCAGGCAGCATCCTAACAGCAGAAGAATCAACGTTTCGGGCATAAGCCATTTAATTTACAAAATGCTAGTGCGGCCGCACTTGGAATATTGTGTACAGTTCTGGTCCCCCCATTACAGGAAGGATGTAGATGCATTGGAAAAGATGCAGAGGAGATTTTCCAGGGTGTTGCATGGTCTGGAGGGAAGGTCTTATGAGGAAAGGCTGAGAGACTGTCTGTTCTCATCGGAAAGAAGAAGGGCAAGAGTGGTTTTGATAGAGACATACAAGATGATCAGAGGATTAGTTAGGTTAGACAGTGAAAGTGTTTTTTCCTAGGATGATGATGTCAGCTTGTACAAGTGGGCATACCTAAAAATTAAGAGGTGATAGATTTAAAACAGATGTCAGAGGCAAGTTCTTTACTCAGAGTGGTAAGGGCGTGGAATGCCCTGCCTGCCAATGTAGTTAATGCAGCCACATTAGGGAGATTTAAACAATCCTTGGATAAGAACATGGATGATGATGGGATAGTGGAGGGGTATGGGCTTAGATTAGTTCACAGGTCGGCGCAGTATCGAGGGCCGAAGGGCCTGTTTTGCACTGTATTGTTTTATGCTGTGTCAGGAATGAGGCTGGTGGGCTGGGTCTAAGTGGTGGGGGAGTGGGGTGAGGAACTGAGAAAGCGACAGGTAGGGAGGGAGAAGGTGATAGGTCAGAGGGGGGAGTGATGGACAGGTCCAGAGGAGGGTGCCGAGTTGGAGGCATGGGACTGGCATAATATGGGGGGGAGGGGAAGTGAGGAAGCTGTTGAAATCCACATTTATCTCGTATGGTTGCAGGGTTCCAAGGCGGAATATAAGGCATTCTTCCTTCAGCGTCGGATGATGACAGTTTGGCAGTGGAGGCGGCCCAGGACCTGCATGTTATTGATGGAGTGGGAGGGGAAGTTAAAATGTTCAGCCATGGGGGCGGTGGGGTTGGTGTGTTCGGGTATATCTCTGGGATACTCCACCGCCAAAATGTTACCACCCAACGCCTGGAGGAAGAACGTGTGATATTCTGCCTTGGGATCCTGCAACCACATGGGAAAAATGTGGATTTCAACAGCTTCTTCATTTCCCTTACCCTCCCTCACCTCTCCGCACCCACCCAACATTATTCCAGTCCCAACCTCCAACTCGGCACTGCCCTCTGGACCTGTCCATCACTCCACGTTTGACCTATCACCATCTCCCTCACCTTCATCCACATATTGCTTTCTCAGCTACCTACCCCACCCCCTCCCATTTATCTCTCAGACCCAGCCCACTAACCTCATTCCTGACAAAAGGCTTATGCCCGAAACATCGATTCTCCTGCTCTTCAGATGCTGCCTGACCTGCTGTGCTTTCCCAGCAACACACTCTCGACTCTGATCTCCAGCATCTGCAGTCTTCACTTTCTCCTAAAACTCTGAGAAGCTCACCTGATTCAAATGAGTCAGGTGGTACAGTGTCAAGTTCGTTTCCCGCAATTTTCTTTGTTTCACTTAAATCCTTTCTCAGCTCAACTGTCTGTGTAACTTGTCAATATTTATTTTTCTAGCAGCTGTGGCTCAGAGGTTATCCCAAGATCCATTGCAGCAGTTAAAGTTATTCTATTAAACTGTTAAGCTTATTCTTTTAAGAGGCAACATTTTAAGAGATGACATGATGAATGTTGAGATTGTTTTGCCTAACACTTTGGATACTGCAAGCAAGCTATAAAGCTGCGAATTTGTACACTGTCCCAAGTGCATTATATTACAATCCTGAGGTGATGAGATGGGAGATTGTGATCTTGTGTGCATTACACTTTGCCGTTTTGGTCACGCTATATGATGGTATCATATTGTATTTTCTTCAACTAAAAAAAAGGGTGAATACGTACCAACCATTAAAAAAATATTTTAGGATGTAAACATTGGAGTTTAAAGAATACTTACGTATTGTTTACTGAACTTTGTGGCAATGCCTAGCTAAGGCCAGGATAAAGATCAGCTTAGGAGGATTTGCTCCCTAGGTGAAATGCTGAATTGGTATGTCATCAATTAGCTACTGCCGATGAGGAAATGATTCAAAAAGGCACATCATGAAGACAATTCCTCTTGCTCATGCAGATTGCTCCATACCGAGCAACAAAATTGTTTCTCTTTTGGAGGAAAGGTTGGCATATCATGAGGCTAAGGTACACAGGTAATTATTTGCTTTCAAGTATTTTTAATATTGTTTGGTTGGCATCCATTATTCACATCATGCAAAGGAGCTGTGGATGAAGACAAATGCAAATTACCAGAGTTATTCAACCAAGGGAAGCGGATGAATAGAAGTTCTTTTTATTCATAATGTAACACCAGGTTGAAAAGAGATGCTCAGAATCGTGTTCCCTAGACCAGACTCTGAAAGTAATTACAATTATTAACATGGCAAAACTAAATGGGAAAAACTGATATGGTAGTTTGCAGCAGAATTTATGACAAGTGCACATTCAAAGTCTTGACAACAGAAATAAGGCTTTCCCCCTATATTTATATCTCAATAGTGGATATAGATAGATATGGTAGTATTACTTATCTGACTACTTAAAAATACAACATGGTCAATACCAAGGGTAATTAGGTAGAGACAACAAATGCTGATCTTGCCAATTACAGCCAGATCCTGCAAAAGATCCCTGCAAGTAGCTGAAAATTGAGAAGTACTGTGCTACACATCAATGCAGACTCTTTGCATACGGTACTGCTACTATTAAAATATGGAGATTATAATGCTTCTTACTAACTAAATAAGAGATCAGTACATTTCTGTAAAGATGATTTTCAATTTACCTAGGAAAAGACTGTGTGCTGATTGTAGGAGTGCATGTTCATACTGTTAATAACTGATCCCTGAATTGATATTGGGAGATAGATTGCTTTTAAGCCACATGCTTTTAAGAGAAGCATTTGTGTCAGTCAGTGCTTACGTGTAATGCACTTTCCAGTGTAAATGTTACATGAATTTGGATTTCAAAATCACACTAAAATAAAATAATAGATCAGCATAAGTTTTTATAGGGACAAGTGCTACCAGCCTTTCAATAGGATATACCCAGAAAAGGCTAGCACTGATTTGATTTATTATTATGGAAAAATATTCAATTTGCAGAGATTTATCCAGCATTCATGTTATCTTTTAAATAACCTTTGCCTACTCTTTCATTTTTGCCTCCCTTGGACTAAAGATTCTAACTCATTTTGGGATACAGTTACAATGTTCCCCAATACCCTGACAAGTAGCTGCCCTTACACACTAGCATAAACATAACATAATATTCTATGTAACTATGCAAAGCACCAGGGTTGCCAATATCCTTCATGTAATATACTCTCTGCGGATGGAGGAGGGTAAGGGGTTGGATGGCGATTGTGAAAACACACACCCTTTTTCTCCTCAAATACTGTAGCTCTGAAGCAAACTGTAGCACTGTTACTATCTGGTTGACGTCAACTAACTTGACATAGACTTGGAATTACAGTTGGAAGTTTGTTGACCTGTACAGGTAATTTTTCTTCTAATTGTTCTCGGTATATGAGCAATACTCAAGGCTGTATTTATCACGAATTCAAGGAGCAATTAAAAGTCAACCACATTTAGTGGGCTGCAGTCATGTATCTATCAGGAAGGATAAGATAATATTAGATGGAAGCAGGAGGTTTGTTTCCCTGAGGATCATTGATGCATCCATTGGTTTTTAATTGTACAATCTAACAAATTCATAGTCTTTTTTTTTGAATACCAGGCCAGAATTCAAAGCCCAGCTGGCCATACTGGGGTATGAAAGTACAGCCTCCAAGTCATTAATCCTGAACCAGAACTGTTAGACTAACCTAGTTTAGTCTGGTGCATTTGTTCTAAGGATGTGGGTGAGGCAAGCAGGTTTACATTTTCTGCACATTCTCAGTCACCCTGAAAACACTGTCATGAACTCCCTCTTCGGAGTGATGCCATTCCATCATCTAAGCTACTAAGGAAGCAAAATTGAGTTTCTTAAAACAAATGATTATACATCTCCATCAGAAATCCATGAATTCAAGGCAGTTGCATTCAAAGGAATTTAGTTCAACAAAATGAACAAAAAGAAGAACTCTGACTATTCTAAATGGAATTATCAAACATGAGCATCACTTAATCAAGACTAATAATACATCACCACAGTTCCTGGTGCAAGGTCACAGAGGACACCAAACTCTACCTCACCACCATCTCTTTCTAGTGCCATCAAATTATTAGACTGTTTTATTTGATATTCAGTATCATATGAGCAGAAATTTCTTCTATTTAAATACTGGGAAGACCAAAGCCACATCTCCCACTGTCAAGAGTCAGAGCTTGATCAGACTATTAGCAAACTTGGTGTTAGAATTAGAAACAAAATAAGTTCCTGATCAAATATCCACACCAACACTCACAGCACGTTCATAACAATGCCCAAATGCACTCCTACCCAGCTCTTCTTTTGCTAGAAACCTTCATGATGGTTTTGTACATCTAGACTTGTCTATTCTAAAGCATTCCTAGCAGGTCTACCACATTGTGCACCCTGTACATATGAGGTCATCCAAATCTTTTCAGTCCATGTCCTTGCCCAGATTAAGGTCATCGGCCCATCACCCATGTGCTCTCTGACTTATACTGGCTCCTAGTTAAGCATTGTCTCAATTTTAAAATTCTCATCTTTGTTCTTGATGCCCTCCAAGGTCTATCCTCTTCTTATCTCTGTAATATTCCAGAGAGCTCAGTGCACATCAACGTCTAGCCTCCTGAGCATCCCCAATTTTAACCAGTTTACCATTTATGCCTGCCTTCAAATAACTAGGTCCACTGGTATGCCCTCTCAAACTCTCTGCCTCATTTGTTTCTTTTAAACGGTCTCTTAAAAGCTTTTAGCAATCTGTTCCAATATCACCTTGTGTTTCTCAGTGTACAAGTTTGCTTTATAACATACCTGTAAAGTGCCTTGGGATTTTATTGCATTAATGGTACTATAGAAACAGAATTTATTGGAAATATATCATCGCTGTTTGTACATTCAATTGCAAATAAGGGAAATGACAGAACAATTCCTATGTACAAACAGGATGTCTCAAAGCATGAGGTTAGATGGGAGGAGGAGTACAAAAAAGTAGAAAAAAGTGGAGGCTTTACAAACATACTCAAACCAAGAGTGATTGGGAGGGCTTTGGAAAGGTAAAAGAGTTAGTAGTCAAAGATATGTTTGTCAATAATGCAATGAAGGTAGCAGACAACAAAGAACAAGTTCATCTCTGAGAAGCAGTTTATTATGTACAGGATGTGTGGCTGGAGGAAATTGATGTTTACCAAAACATAACTAATAAACTAAATCACTAAATTTCTTAAAGGTAAAGTTAAATAATGGATAATGGAGTCAGGGCGAGAATGTGAAGCTGAAGGAGATCAATTATGATCATGTTGAATAGCAACTCAAGTGACCATATGGTCTATTGTTGCTCCTATTTCTAATAGTTCTTTCCCATTGTCAATCATTCATGGCAGTAGTACATAGGATAGTTAGATTATTGTGATTACTGGAGACTGCCGAATGCATCACTGGGTTTCTGTGTGCAGTTCACTTTTCATGAAATGTTGCCTGAACTGGGATTCAGTTCTGTTCCCAAAATTTTCTACAGTTACAGGGCCAACTTCTCAATTTTTATTTAAAACAAACGTTTTTTTGTTTTTAGTAAGAGAGCATGCAGAAGAATGTAATGGTTTGCTGGTACAAATACAGATTTTACCTTTTGCATATAAAAGCCATTTTTCTTTCTGAGCATATAACTGAAACTCAGTGCTGTGTCTACCACTCACAAATATCAAACAATCAACTGAAACCCAAAAAGGTGGTTGCCTCATTCCTGCAACAGAACAGTGAGCACTGAGAGGTCATTTCAGCACCACAGCACAAATGACATTATTGTACAGAACTCTGCAATGTGGAGCAATTGTTAAAGTCTGTTGTCAGGCAAATTGTAACACAAACTTGTGTCATCACACTAAGATGTACCATCTGATTCAATTCCCAACTTTCTACTGTATACAAAACGTGATCACATGATCACTACCCTCAAGAAGGACAAGGTTGGTTGGCACAAGAGAACATGACCACTTCCATGTTTCCCTCCAAATCATACACCATCCTTTATATATATAGTTTCTTCTAGTCATTGGATCAAGATTCTAGAACTCCCCAACAGTATTGGAGAAGAACCTTCACTACACAATCCACAGCAGTTCAATGCGACAACTCCCCATGTCCTCCTCAAGGGAAAAGAGGATTCGATTTTGACAGGGATATCTAGATAACATGAATGAAATTTATAAAAAAAATCAAATGATGGACAAGGAGGAACACCAATTACAGACAGTAGTCCTTAAACAAGGCACTACTGACCTTCATAGCTTTCCACAAAAATTAAGTGACACTGGCCTGTAGTTTCAGACCTGTCAGACCTGGGATCTGTATTGTCAAAGGATAGTTGGCAAGAAAATATTGAAAAATCTCACACACATGCAAGTGAGGTATCATTCTGTCAGATTCTGTTGAACCTCAGATTAAATGCTTACAATTACTTTTAACTTACGACATGGGGCAGCAATTTTTTTAACATAATCATTTTTACAGGCAATATGAAAGAATATTTTTATCTTGCTAAGTGAATGACCCTATAATAATCAGTTTATTAAATGCTGAGTTAACTCATCTGTGCAGAGTGTTCAGATAAATGTTGTAAGCCATATTTCACCCCTGGTGATGAGTAATATGAATAGTCTTGGCAATAACATTGAACAGTTCTGACAAATCTGCTATGGTGCCTTATAACAACCGTTCTGTACGAACAGCAGCATAGACTTTAAGACAGTTCATGGCTGAGAGAGTCCAGAGATCCTCAGACCCATTTGGACCCTAAAACACCTAACAGGTTTGTTGTACAAAACATGCACATCCATATGTTAACTGTCCCTGATAAATTATATATATCAAGTTCATACAAAAGAACTGTCTGAAACACTTTTTTTTTGTTTATAGATTGCTTAGAGATACATTTCATCATTTTACTGCCTTGGGATAAAGAAAATTCAAAGAACTCATATTCGGCGTCAGTGCAGAGATGGAAAGACAAGTAAATATGGAAATCATGAAATTAAAGCACCTAAAATGACATAGTGCTTGAAGGCACTGCCTCTCATTACTGATCCACAGAGACCAGTAGTCCTAATCCTAACCTAGTAACTAATCTAAACAAAAGCACTAAAATGACCTTCAAATTTCTAGCTAAATTGGGGAAATTTTGAGAGGGGGAAACAGAGAAAGTGGAATATATAGATGTGGGAATGTGATTGCGACTTTGCTCAGCTGTGAATCCAAACATGGCTGAGTAGCCAATAAACTCTCTCTCAGATCACACGAATCATCTTTTACAAGTGAATCTCTACCTCCACGGAAATCAGCACCCTCGGGACAGAAGTGAAGAAAATTGGATAAAAACCAAAAGAACTGTGGATGCTGGAAATCAGAAACAAAAATAGAAATTACTGCAAAGGTTCAGCAACACCTGGCAGCATCTGTGAAGAGAAATCAGAGTTAACTTTTTGATTTCAGTGATCTTTCCTTGGGTTCTGAGGAAGGGTCATTCAACCCAAAACATTAACATTGATTTCTCTCCACAGATGCTGCCAGATTTTGTTGAGCTTTTCCAGCAATGTCCGTTTTGTTTGTGAAGACAACCAGAATTCTTTTAAACATTTTAACTTTTAATTTTTAATTTTTGTCACTCATTGCCCTTGACCATCTTCAGTTGTTTAGCCCAGCCTATTAAATTATTCAAAATTTTCCAGGTTTCAAACACTCAAAATAATTTTACTCCAAACCATACTATACCATGAAAACTATTCAAAACATCTGCTGCAGGGTGGTCCAGGAGAAGATTACATCTATTCACCAAGACAAAAAGCCACAAATAGGACTCAACACCCACTGCTGCAGTCTGCTATTAAGCTAATACCCTAGACATTTCAATCAATATTTCCTTCCAAATCTTTGTCACAGATACTTGGCTTCTCCTCCTTTTAAAGTCTAATCTGTCTATGGTTTCTTACACAAGCACATTAGGCCAATGGTCTGCCTTTTGATTTTTCCACAGGCTGGGCAAGATTTCAATTTCTATGAAACCTGAACAAAAAACAGCTCACTGAAAAACAGTGGACTGAAAACAACAAGAGCAGTTTCCAATCCATTTGGTGTTTTGCTCCTCTAAGTGTCAGGAGATATACTGCATTAATACTAGCTACCCAGTTAAAAGAAAAATAAACAGCACACAGGCAGAATTCAATTCGACTAAGCGAGTTTTACATCTTTATAATTATTCACTGTTTACCTCAGTAAGGGAAAACAGACTGGGAAAAAAACAGGATTAGATGGCAGGAGACATTAATAATTTAGCTATCCTGTAACAAACACAACTTGATGCTTTTGTTTTGAGTGAGGCAGAAAACATACCCTGTTATAAAACCTGTGCTGGAGAAATTCAGCATGTCTGGCAGCATTTGTGGAGACTCAATAGATGCTACCAGAGTTGATGACTTTCTCCAGCATTTAGACTTTATTTCAGATTTCTCGCACCTGCAATATTTGGCTTTTTCATCAGCTCTGCGACTTGTTATTAATAGTTCCCAGCTCTCACCCCCTACAAACTACCCGAAGCCACCATGGTGGGTATCACCAAAGAATATCTGACATATTCATGGCCCACCAAGAAGCACCGAACTGACCCACCCTTAATATTGCACTGAACTGTTTCACATTCACTTTTACTTTATGAAACAGTTCATCCATAGCGCCGAAAGGCGAAAATTGTGATTCATGTGTAAAATATCCAAATATCTCCTTTTCATGCTTAGCATTAATCAACATACACCAAAAATCAGAAAGACACAGAAGCTTTAAAAGAAATCTTATCATTCTTGTGCAAAATGTATCTTCTGAGAGATTTCAGATTCTTATTCTGATTACACTTCCAGCGACTGCTGTGGAACAAGAGTTTAAAAACCTCCTATTTTTATGTACAATTTTAGAAACATAGGTCTAAGCACAAGAATTTCTGATGGAACTCTTTATGATGACCTGACAATGGCCTGGAAACAATTATTGTCCATCACAGCAGATATTTCTCAAGGTTTCATCCACTATCTGGCTAAAGCTCGTAAGTTAACTGTTGTGGTCCTGTGAACCTGTCTCTCTGGTTTCTCAAAGTCAAAATACACTGTATTACAGATTACTCTTCTACCTACCTCTTCATTTGGTTGAGGTACAGACTTGTATCACTGGTTATCCAATTGTCAGATGCCTGGAGTTAAAATTGCTATCCAACTTTTGTAATATCCTGCCTCCTAGTTTTCCATCCTCTAATAACCTAAAGATTAATAATCAGTTTAGTATCACCTGCTAACTGCAGTGTTTTTTTTCAATGTTTGTCAGGATGATGCTGGTAAGGCTACATTTACTAATATTTTCTTCAAGGGCTATTATAGGGTAGTGAGTGGATGTAGATCAGCCATGGTCTTAGAAAATGGCAATTTCATGCTTAAAATGGTCCAAAGGCCTGCTGCATCTCAGTGTTATGTCATCATGCGCAACTCATAACTTTCAAATCCTTTGTTTTCTCCTCAATCTTTGAGATGATAGTGGTCAGGTTAGCACCTGTCTCTAGGACCCTGTCACGGACACAAAATTCCTGAACACATTATTCCTCTGATAGGAATATGAGGATTTTCACACATTCCCTTTGGGAACCACCTGGCAGTTTCTGAGACCCTGTGCAGTAAAATGGTTGATATGAAAAGTCTGCTTTGCACAGAATAGAAAGATAATCCCTCAAGTACAACCTTCCAGAAAATTCCTGACCTTAATTTTAAAAATTTAAAACAGGATGAAGGAGGACCACCACACAATTTAAATATTTCACAATCAATTTGCTTTAAATGGGTTTTTGATGTAGAGAAGGCTGGTACAATTGCAACATTTAAGAGGCATTTGGATGAGTATATGAATACGAAGGGTTTGAAGGGATATGGGCTCGGTGCTGGCAGGTAGGACTACATAGGGTGGGGATACCTGGTCGGCATGGACAGATTGGTCCGAAGGGTCTGTTTCCATGTTGTACATCTCTATAACTCTATAAGTAGTACAGATTCTGGATCAGTGGTGCTGGAAGAGCACAGCAGTTCAGGCAGCATCCAACGAGCAGCGAAATCGACGTTTCGGGCAAAAGCCCTTCATCAGGAAGGGCTTTTGCCTGAAATGTCGATTTTGCTGCTCGTTGGATGCTGCCTGAACTGCTGTGCTCTTCCAGCACCACTGATCCAGAATATGGTTTCCAGCATCTGCAGTCATTGTTTTTACCTAGCTGTTTTTTCCTCTATAAGTAGTACAGTCATACTTGAGACATTTCAGGATTGTCTGAGGTTAAAAATCATTCAGGCGTCTTACACGTATCAGCTTTACATAATCTTATGTATACCTCAGGAACAATTTAAATGGCACTTTTATTTTTGAACAGTAATGGCTTAATAAATTCAGGTAATTCTGTGTTGATCAAATGACTTGTTGTGGAATTTGCTTTTAAAGTCCAGTCCATTGATTCAACTGTCAGCTGAGAAGGTGACGTTCACTATACTGTTTCTTCCTGCATGTGGCAGATGGCTTAATACTGCAAAGTATTTATGCCAGTAAGAAACACCGTCTTTAGGGGAAGGGGATTTACATGTCACTGTAGAAAACCCTTTGCACAACAGACATTTCGGTCTGCTGGTAAGGACCTTTACTGACACAAAACTGAAAGAAAAAGAACACTGGATCTGAACCTATAAAAATAATGTAAACATGTAGATTTTGAGAGAACATAAAATTTCTTTAGGAACATATAATAATTGCTCAGTCCTAAATGACTCATCTGTTTCCAAATAAATCCCTCCTACACATATTATAATAGCTCTCAAGCCCATCTGTAGGAAAGAATGCAAAGATCTCTTGTATCCATTTGTCTCAATGGCCTCTGTTCACACTTCTTACTTCCTAGCTTTTGAACTCTTGTCCTTAAAATTTGTGTTTCAATTATTAGAAATCTGAACAAAAAGTGAAGAAAATTACATGTCAAATACTACATGGAATACAGTCCTTCAGAAAATTACCCAATTTCTTATCGTGCTAACCGAATCAGGGTTGCTCAAGTGACCATAATTAGAGACATGCCAATATTGCAGACAGTTCTGGGATTGAAGGAGATTACAGACAAAAGGACAGGACAGGCGTTGGAAATATTTATAAACAATAATGAGAATTTTAAAATGAAGGCATTGTTTGACCGAAAGCCAGTGCAAGGATAGGGAAAATAGCTAAGTGGGACTGTGCAAGTTAAGACATGAGCAGCCAAAGTTTGGAGGACGTCAAGTTTATGGAGTATAGAATGTGGGAAACCAGTTGACAGCACATTGAAAGACTCACCTCTAGAATTAACAAAGACATCATTGAGTGTTTCAACAGTAGGGAGTCGCGGTGATGTTATGATGGTAAAAACAGGAAATTTTAGTTATAGTGTAATTATGTGATCATTTTGGGGCAAATATAACACCAAGGCAGCATCAGACAAGCTTTCTTCCACCCACTCTGTTTCCAAGGAGAGAGATGTATTTGATTTCTTGGAAACAGTTAGTAGCTAGGAAACAGAGCTTAATGTGAGGATCAAAAACAATCGCTTTAGTCTACTCAATATTTAATTGGAGGAAAATTCTGCTAATCTAGGTTTGGATGTTGGATAAGCAGTCTGATAAGTTGACAACAGCACAGAAGTTCAAGAGATATGATGAGGTAGAGTTCCATGTCATCAGTGTACACGTGCAAACAAACACTGTCTTTCAAATGATATCACCAAGCACAACCTATTGATGAACAAAAGCAAGAGGGCAAGTTTGGATCATTTGAGGACACCAGAGGTAACAGTTCAAGAGCAGGTAGAAAATTCGTAACAAATGACACTCAGGCTTAGATAGATAAAAAGGAATTAGGTAAGATACCCAACTAGATAACAAGGGGAAGGTACTGGAGGAAGACACAGTCAATCCTGTTAATGGTGACAGACAAATCAAGGAGGACAAGAAAGGAAGTATGTTTTAATCACAGTTACATAGAATACCATTCATTATTTTGACAACAGATATTTTAGGACTATGTCAGTGCAGGAAAAAAGATGGGAGAGATTCAAATATGGGAGTTCTGGGAAAGATGGGACTGGATTTAGGAGGTGACAACATATTCAAGGATACTGCACAGAAGACGGAGGTTGGAGATGGGGCAGTATGTTGCAATAACAGTGGCGAGAAGGGCCCTTTTTAGAGAAGAGAGCTGATGACAACAGATTTATTGGAGAGCGACACAACATGTACAGAAAGTCTGAGCATTCAATAAGCCTTTAGTGATATAAGACTTCAAGATCTGAACATTTTTCTCTCTTTTAAATCTGGGCATTTTTCTTTCCTTTTAGCTGTTTCTCTTATTCCTGTGTTGTTTATTGAACTCTGCTTTTATAACCAAAATGGCGCAAGAGAATGGCAACTTTGTACACTTTTCACTGTACTCCTATCTTAGTAAACGTGACAGTAAAATCTAATTGTAATTCTAACAATATTGGCTATCCTGGAGCCAATATTTATCCCTCAACCAACATGAGTAAAAACAGATTAATTGATCTTTATCACCTTGCTGTTAGTGGGATTTTGCAGTTTGCAAAGTAGGCTGCCATATTCTTATATTACATTAATGTGTGATGATACTTCAAAAAGTATTTCATTGGCTGTAAAGTGCTTTGAGATGTTCCCTGGGTTGAGGGAGTCCAGAGCTAGAGAGCATAGATTTAGGGTGAGAGGGTAAAGATATAAAAGAGACCTAAGGGGCAACCTTTTCACACAGAGGGTGGTACATGTATGGAATGAGCTGCCACACAAAGTGGTGGAGGCTGGTACAATTGCAACATTTAAAAGGCATCTGGATGGGTATATGAATAGAAAGGGTTTGAAGGGATATGGGCCAGGTACTGGCAGTTGGGATTAGGTTGGGTTGGGATATCTGGTCAGCATGGACAAGTTGGACCAAAGGGCCTGTTTCCGTGCTGTACATCTTTATGACTCTACAAATTCTGCTTAAATGCAAGATCATTTGAACATAACGATCCTTAAGTTGCTTCACAGATGCATCGTCAAATAACATTTGACTGAGGTACATAAGATTACACTAAGACAGGAGTTGAAAAACTTGGTCAATGACATTACTTTTAGAAGATGTCTAAAAGCAGGTGAATAACAGAGTCAGAAAGAATTAGCAAGGGAATTAGACAGCATAGGAGAATGAAGGGCTTTTACAATTAATATTAGGACCTTGGGTAATGTTGAAAAACAGAGGGACCTAGGGGTGCAGGTACAGAACTCTTTGAAGTTTGCATCATATATAGATAGGCTGATTAAAAGGCATTTGGCATCTTGTCTTCTTTGCTCAGTCCTTTGCGTACAGGAGTTGGGAAGCCATGTTGAGGTTGTAAAGGACATTGGTGAGGCTTCTTCTGGAACACTGCGTCCAGTTCTGGTTGCCCAGTTATAGGAGGGATATTATTAAGCTGGAGAGGGTATAGAAGACATTTGCCAGGATGTTGCTGAGTATGGACGGTTTGAATTATAAAGAAGGGGTGGATAGGCTGGGACATTGGAAGTTGAGAAGTGATCTGATAGAAGCTTATAAAATAATGAGCGGTATAGGGAGAAAAAGGGTGGGACATGCAAGTCGTGGGCCACCTCCACCACCAAATTCTAGTCACCTGATATCTGGAGGAAGAACAACTCATGTTCCACCTTAAGACCCTCCAACGATATTTAAAAGATATTTGGATAAGTACATGAATAGGAAAGGTATGGCCAGGAGGGTTATGGAGCAGGAGCAGGTGGGACTGGTTTAGTTTAGGATTATGTTCAATAGTGGAGCTGAAAATGTGTTACTGGAAAAGCACAGCAGGTCAGGCAGCATCCAAGGAGCAGGAGAATCGACGTTTCGGGCATGAGCCCTTCTTCAGGAATCAGCCCTTCTTCAAGCTCATGTCCGGATTCTCCTGCTCCTTGGATGCTGCTTGACCTGCTGCGCTTTTCCAGCATCTGCAGTCCTCACTTTCTCCCATTATGTTCAATATCAATTGGTTGGATCTCAGAGTCTGTTTCTGTTTTGTATGACTCTATGACAACTGAGTGTACACCTGCATCAATAATTCAACAATTAAAATTGGGGATGCGCATGAGGCCAGAATGGGAAGAATGTAAATTTCTCAAAGTTTGTAGAGCTATACAAATTTGGAATAATGATGAGAATTTTACAATTTTTAAACACTTTGTTTGGGCTGACATATGGCAAGTAATATTCACACCACACAAGTGCTAGGCAATAACCACTTTTGACAAGAAAACCTAACAATCACCCCTTGACGTGAGATGAAGCCCCCACTATCAACATCTGGGGGTTACCACTGACCAGCAACTAGCTGGACTAGCTATTATACCGTGGTGACATGAGGCTAGGAATGCTGCAACAAGTATCTTTTCCTGATTCCCCAAAGCCTGTCCACCATCTACAAGTCACAAGTCAGGAATGTGATGGAATACTCCCCACTTGCCTGCCGAGTGCATCTCCAACAGTACTCAAGATACAATCCAGAAGAAAGCAATCTGCTTGCTTGGCACCATATCCACTAACATTTACTCCTTCCACCATCATTGCACAATGGCAGCAGTGTGTACCATGTAAAAGATGCAAAGCAAAAATTTGCCAATTACATTACATAACCTTCCAAACTCATTATTACTTTCGTCTAGAAGGCTGAGGGCAGCAGATACATGGGGAGACCACCATCTGCAAGCTCCCCATCAAACTACTTATTATGCTGACATGAAAATATATCACTGTTTCTCCAGTGTCACTGGGTCAAATTCCTGGATTTTGTTCCCTAAATAGCATTGTGGGACTCCCTACAGTACATGCTCTGCAGTGGGCTTAAGAAAGCAGCTCATCACCACCTTCTTAAATGCAATTCAATATGGGCAGTAAATGGTGGTCCTGCCAGTGAAGCCCATATCCCTGAATGAACACAAAAAACATTCCTTTACAGGGATTTTTATGATTTTTAGTATAGGCTATGTGTCAACTATGCTGCCTTTTCATTTACCTCCATGAAAACATTGACGGGCAAGAATATTGGGTAAGAACAGGATCAAATTCAACTCTGGAGCCTCTCGGTCATCCTGGATGTACCCTGGATGGAACTCTGTATCTAAGCTCAGGTATAGCTTACTTGGGCAAGGCGAGTACCATAGGTCCTCACTTTCACAAGAAAGGAAATAAAGCTGAAAGGGGGAGCAATTACAGTGGAATGAATCTGAGGTAATGAAGCCAAATCCAACATCCAAAGTTCTACCCCAAATGACGTAAGCAAAATCAGATCAAATCTAAGGATATTTCAAACTAATATTCCACTGAACCAAAATTTCTAAATATTTTTCTTAAACAAGTTCTTGGCTTTCAACACTTTTGAACAAAAAGCAAGCTGAATGACAGACTAAAAGAAAAACTTGCACTCAATTTATAATGTCTCATCATGTTCTTAAGACATTCCAAAGCACCATCCAAATTATTTTTGAAATTTAATCACTATTATGTTGTTAATCACAAGTGTCAGTTTTGCACACAGTAAGAATTTACAAACAGCAAACGTGATGGAACTGCACAACCTGATTAAGGAGATGGTACTCCTCAAGATAAAAGAAAGATAACTTTTCATTAATTTGTGCTGCCAAAACAGCTGCCTCCACCAGAATAGGAGCTTAGTTTAATGCTTCAGGAATTGGAAGTAGTGCACCTGCACACAGATTTCAATGTTTAAATACTGGCGTGGAGAATGCATATGCACCCTTCTGACTCAGAAGTAAAAGTGTTACAGACTGAAACCTTAATTTATTAGTGAACAGGGAATGCCAACAGTTATACAGTCTGGTCATCTAACCAACTAGCTTTCTACAAATAACTTTTGTCTTTCTTTCTTAAACTGATGGACACTCATTTCAGATTAGAAAAAAAACTTACCTTATAGCAGTCTTACAGAACTATCGCAGTGAAGCAAGTGAAATCAACATGACACGAATCATGATAGTACATTAATAGGTTCTAACTTCTGAAGGCTTCAATGATGAACCCCTCTGGCTACATAAATTACACTTATCCAATTTTTTTTAAAAAGGTCAGTCTCAAAGTAGCATGAGTCTCACATGTTATCAGGAAAAGGAAGACCTCCTGATATCAACAAGAAATAGCTATGATAAAAATGACTGAACCAATGAATCTTGAATACATGTTGTTTCAAGTTTAAATTTTTGGTTGTGCTTTTCCCCCTCACTCCCCATAGCAATAAAGAATCAATTTTTAAGTATAATCTACAAAGGAAGTCCATTTCATGCTTTATTAGACACGGAGCACTTTAACGCTCAAATTTCAAGGGTTTTTAAATTACCTGCTGGAAACTACAAACAGCGGGTACGTGTAAAAATAAATGCAGTTATCATTTGAACTTTAAAAATCTGTTAACACTGAAAAGACAAATCTGAACATTTTCACAGCTTTTTACACAAGAAGCATAAAGTTCTGACAAAAATCAAAACAATACTGCTTCTGCTGGTAATCTCTAGCTTTACACATTTTACATGCAGTTGCAAAATACTTTGTGCTATTATCGATACCATATGAACAAACCCTAAGGAAAAAGTGAAAAAAATAACATGCAATCACAAACATTTCCTTGGAATAAATACACATTTAACATCCCTATAGTACAGCTGGCTTCAATATGAATTCTCAGAGAGGAGACATTTAATGCACAGACTCTCAAATTCCTTTTACCTATGTATATAGCTGGAGAACAGTGAGTGAGGGAACGAGCTATCCGAGGAAACAAACCGTCTTGAAAATAAAATGCTCCTTGGGGCCAATGCTAGTAAATAGACAACGTTAGCAAATTACGATTTGGAGACACCAGTGTTGGATGTGGGTGTACAAAGTTAAAAATCACACAACACCAGGTTACAGTTCAACAGGTTTAATTGGAACCACACTAGCTTTCGGAGTGCCACTCCTTCATCAGGTGGTTCAAAGCTAGTGCTTCCAATTAAACCTGTTAGCAAATTAAAAAGTGTTCTGTCAACACCACTGTTAATTCACAGTTTAAGAAAATCTGGGATCACTCTTAACAAGTCACTTGTATTCTATAGCACTTCTAAGTGTAAAAACAGCCACAGAGAAATATTAGAACTGGCGGCTAAAACATGGTCAAAGAGGAAGACTCGAAGGATAGTCTTAAAGGAGAAACGATAGATAGAAGTTCACACAATTGAAGGAGATTATTTAATGTATCAAGTGTCTCCCATTTCTGTCCACAGGCAATCCAAAACTAACCCCACTTCCCACATGCCCTTTACATAATCCTGCACTTGCCTGTGTTTAAAATCTTTAATCAAATTTCTCTTATAAATGGCAGTCTTTTAAATTGCCCCTGAACCCCATAATGTTCAATGGAGCAAGATAGTTGACCTGAAATGTTTGGTGGATTATTGAGACACAATCAGCCAGGATTTGCACTTCTAACCACTTGCAAAGAGTCCTGCTGGAATGAGAGTGTAGACGTGTGGGCATTGGGCAAGTATGAGTTGGGCTGTGAAGCCAAAAGCCTGGTGATAACCACTCCCTCTACTCACACAGGAAGAAGTGCCACTTTAATGTGCTTCCAAACAATAGATGGCTTCTTTAGATGTGAACTTAAGCAAAAAAACAGCATCTTTAGATAAGGGCATAGCGGAGTAAAAACAAAATCACAGTTATGTCAGCGACTTATTCTCACGTTTCCTCACAGTGCCACTTTGGAGGCAGTGTAATTACCCATCAACACTGTTATAGTGCAATAAAATCAGCGGCAGACACACAATCAGAAGGAACCTGCTTGTGAGGGATAGGTGGTTTTCCCAATCGTTGTACATATTATTCCTCTTCAACAATGACTTGAGAGTTAATTTGATTTTGTTAAAGCTCTAATAGTGATGCTAGCTGAAAGTCCCTTAAACCGCATATTCAAACAAAATCTTTTCATGATTTCAGCTATACACATCTCTAACTGGAGTGGATAAACAAATGCATTTTCTTCTCCAATCTTATTAGCAATGTAAGTGTGAACAAGGAGCATCATGCTACATTGATAAGCTGCAAAACCTTTTGATACTCCAAAACAGCTGCTATAAGCCCTTACTATAAGGTAATAACCTCATAACGAAATGTCTGTATATTTCTTGTCTGGTTGTGGAGCAAAGTACCAATACCTTTTTTTATGAATAGTCTATAATAGTCTGTAATATACTAATAATAGTCTAACACTAACCCACTAGATCTCAATGGCTCTGGAAAAGGGGCTGCACTGTTTCTGCCATTTCAGTAGAGATATTTCATTTATGGCAATTCTAGAGCAAATTTCAGAATTTTTCATAAATTGGCAAAATAAAATCGATGATCCTAACTACTATCCAAGAAAAGAAAATCACAATGGGAGACTCCATTAGCTCTTAAGGTGCTATCTGTCTTTCATGAGGAAGCTGGTCCTTGCTGAGTTTGCTGATTTAACTGGATCAGGAGTATATATATTAAAAATGACGTGAGGGACTCAAGGATAAGCATAACCAAACAATGTTCATGCTCCAGATCTCTTTCTAGTAACTCCACTTCCAAGACTTGCTTGTGTGGCCAACTTCAATATTAATTCCTACCTGTATTACTTTTACCGTGATTAAAGCCTGTACCCATTATTCATGAACAATATAGTATAGCAGTAAGGTCAAGGATATGGAATTTAAATGATCATTGGCAAAAAGGTGGGGGGGGGGGGGGGTGCGGGTTTAGGAAGTTTAGAACAAAACACAAATGCATTTTCAAAGAGCCAGCACAAGGATTACTGTTATATTTTGAGTTGTTTTCCTTAACAGTTACCAGGAGATGGTGAAGACTGCAGATGCTGGAGAGTCACAGTCGATAATGTGTGGCACTGGAAAAAGCACCACAGCTCAGGCAGCATCTGAGCAGCAAGAGAGTCAACGTTTTGGGCATAACCTTTCACGAGGACTGGGGAGCTATCCCTGCAGTTGCATGATGGAAGTGGGGTACTATGACCAACAGGAACCAGGACAGTTTGGTATCTAGTGAAACCATACATTGTTTCTTTAAGTTCTGATGAAGGGTTATGCATCAATTGTCTTGCTCATCAGATGCTGCCTGACCTGCTGTGCTTTTTCCAGCACCTCACTTTAACAGAGTTACCACTCTCACTCAGGATTGGTTAAGAGGTGTAATGTCAGTTTACTTGGAAATCTCATACAGATTGAAAATCTGTATTTATAGAGCAACTTAATCAAATGCCTTTACTCTAGCATGCTGTTGGTTATGTGAGATCCTGATACATAACACATGACACCAAAATTCAACTCAGAGTCATAGAGATGTACAGCACAGAAACAGACCCTTCGGTCCAACTTGTCCGTGCCGACCAGATATCCCAACCCAATCTAGTCCCACCTGTCAGCACCCAGCCCATATCCCTCCAAACCCTTCCTATTTGTATACTATTCCAGATGCATTTTAAATGTTGCAATTGTACTAGCCTCCGCCACTTCCTCTGGTAGGCCATTCCATATACGCACCATTCTCTGTGTGGAAAAGTTTCCCCTTAGATCTCTTCTATATCTTTCTCCTTTCACCCTAAACCTATTCCCTCTTGTTCTGGACTCCCCCACCCCAGGGAACAGACCTTTTCTATTTACCCTATCCATGCCCCTCATGATTTTATAAACCTCTGCAAGGTCACCCCTCAGCATCCGATACTCCAGGGAAAAACAGCCCCAGCCTATTCAACCTCTCCCTTTTCAAAATTTCTTCCCCAACACTGTCCACACTCTCATTTTAAAGATAGTTTGATAATCTTTTCAGATCACATACAGTTAAAACTTCTAATCTAGTCTTTAAACTTAGGTGTTTTCAATTAGGTGTGTTGCATTCTTGCTTGTTTTTAACATTTTAATTGTTGTGATCTTTCATACCTTCATTATTCAAGCATTTCTATTTGCGTTCTTTGCACAGTTGGAGTCCTGAACAGTTTCCTGAATTAGCTTCTGCTTGTCCTCAATATAAGTCTATTATGTATTGTAACTTTGTAAGACCTGGAAGCACTGCACACTTTAATAATGTCTGCAGGTAACCAGGTCCTTTCAGTAGACATACAACTTTGACTTTCTGTCCTGAATGCAAATTAGGCAATTCCACAATGACATGCTGGCCACGAACCATGCTCATTCTCCCTTCATTTTTGAGGGGTTTGCCTCATTTCTGGGAACTTGCCCAGGAGATGGATTTGCAGATATGCCCCAACTTACCTTCCAAACATGATCTCCGTTGGTGACAGTAAACTCAGAGGTATATACAACATACTTAGCTTTACATCTATTGTTCCTCTTACCCATACAGGGCCATTACTGTAATCCCAACACCAAAATTCGTCTCCTGCGTAAACTGTCTCTCTTGATTACTGGAGTCTTGGGTCAGGCATTGGATTTCTCGCTGGCATTAAACTTCCACCCCACCCCCACATCTAGGAAGATCATATTTAACCTGGTGCGAAGTCTCCTCCCCATTCGCAACTCTGCTGGAGCCATCCCTGCAGCCAGGCGGAATATGATCAAACAGGAACTGGGACAGTTTGGTTTCTAATGAAGCTCTATACTGTTTCCTTAAGCCTGCCTTCAAACGTTGGACTGCTCTTTCTGCCAGACTACTCGATACAGTCGTAGAGATGTACAGCACAGAAACAGACCCTTCAGTCTGACGTGTCCACGCCAACCAGATATCCTAAATTAATCTAGTCCCATTTACTAGCATTTGGTCCATATCCCTCTAAACCCTTCCTATTCATATACCCATCCAGATGCCTTTTAAACGTACCAGCCTCCGCCACTTCCTCTGGCAGTACATTCCATACATACACCACCCTCTGCAGGAAAAAGTTGTCTTTTAGGTTCCTTTTAAATCCTTCCCCTCTCACTTTAGACCTATGCCCTCTAGATCTGGACTCTTCAACCCCGAAGAAAATATCTTGGCTGTTCACTCTATCCATGCCTCTCATGACTTTATAAATCTCTATAAAGTCATACCTCAGCCTCCGATGCTCCAGGGAAAATAACCCCAGGCTTTCCAATGTCTCTCTATAAATCAAACACTCCTACCCCAGCAACATCCTTGTAAATCTTTTCTGAGTCCTTTCAAGTTTAACAACATCTTTCCTCTAACAGGGAAAGCAGATTTGAATGCAGTGTTCCAAAAGTGGCCTAACTAATGTCCTATACAGCCGCAACATGACATCCCAACTCCTATATTCAATGCATTGACCAATAAAGGTTAGTGTACAAAATGCCTTCTTCATTATGCTGTCTACCTGCAAGTCCACCATCAAGGAACTATTAGACTTCACCTGAAGGTCTCTTTGCAACACTCCCCAGGACCCTACCATTAAGTATATAAGCCCTGCCCGGTTTGCCATACCCAAATGCAACACCTCACATTTACCTAAATTGATCTCTATCTGCTGTACCTTGGTCCATTTGCCTATCTGATCAAGGTCTCATTGTACTCTGAGATAACCTTCTTCACTGTCCACCACAACATCAATTTTGGTGTTACCTACAAACTTAGTAATCATTCCTCTTATGTAAATGATTTGGATGTGAATATAGATGACAAAAAATATCAGTGGACCCAGTATCAATCCTCACTGCACACAGATAATCACGGACCTCCAGTTCGAAAAACAACCCTCCACTATCACATACAGTCTCCTACCTTCAAGCCAACTTTATATCCAATTCGCTAACTCTCCCTGGATTCCATGTGATTTAAAGGAAAGAATTGTGGATAGTGTAAGTCAGAAACAAAAACATAAATTGCTGAAAAAAACTCAGCAGGTCTGGTAGCATCTGTGAAGAGAAGTCAGAATTCTGATCCTTCCTCAGAAATTCTCCAGCATGGTGTTCCAACTTGCAATTGTATGCACTTAGTATTTGAGCCCACTGTCAAATTTGGCCTGAGCTATTGGCGGCACTGCCTTGTCCTCAAAGTAGACCAAGCAGGGGCTTGTGGTCTGTCATTATTACAAATTTATGTCCATAAACGTATCGGTAAAACTTCCTGACTCCAAGTATGACTGCCAAACTTTTCCTCTCTCTGGGCATATTTATGCTCTGCATTAGCCAAAGTCCTGGATGCACACTCTACTAGGTGTTTTTCTCCATTGGGCCAACTACAAGCTAATACTACCTCAATACTGTATAGAGAGATATCGCATGTTAATACCAGATCTCATTTGGAATCATAGTGTGCCAACACCTTAGAGGACGATCGCTGTTTCTTCACTTTCCTGACAGATATGAATTGGCTACGCAACCATTTCCAAGGCTGACTCTTTTTTTTAAAAATACAGAGTTCATGCAAAAGTACCAGGATGGAGGTCATGTTATGTACTAACTTTCCATAACAATTCATCAATCCATACGAAGACCTAAGCTCTGGTTTAGACATGGGAGTGAGGACACCTTTGATCGCACTCACTTTATCTTCCAACAGGTGTAACCCAGTATTGTCAACTCTGTAGGACAAGTAGGTCACTTGGGGTGCCTGTGCCACACTCTTTCCCTTCTAAGGTGTGTGCCCACTGGGAGAAATGTCGAACAACTATGTCCAAATTCTCTCAGTGTTCCTTATTGGTCCTCCGTTATTCACACATCAACTAGATAAATGGCACCTTGTGAAATGCTCTCCATTGTCCACTGAAAAATTGCACAAGCTGAAAATACCCCAAATGGCAATCTCATATATTGGTACAAACACTTATGGGTATTAATTATAGCATACTTTTGGGAATCCTCATCTCACAGCAATTGCAAGTCTACATGGCTCATGTCTGGCGTCATGGAGGATAGCCCTCCCACCAGCTTTGCGTATAAATCCTCTACACAAAGGATTGAGTATTTATCCAGCTGATAAAAGCAGTTTACCATTTGCTTAAAATCCCCATAAAGGTAAACTGACCTGTCAGGTTTTATAATCAGTATAACCGGTACTGCCCATTCTGGCAAATGGATTGGTTTGATGATCACTTTGCTTTCCAGTCTTCTGGTTTCTGCCTATACATTTGCATGTAAGGCAAATGGCATCAGCTGGGCCTTGTAGAATTGTGGAATTGCTTCCTGGTCAACTTGCAAGGTGGCCTTGGCTCCTTTGCTAGTCCCTAGACCTTCCTGAGAAACATCTGGGTATTTAATTAGGACTTCACTCAAGCAGTCATTTTCTAATCGAAAAATGTTGAGCCAATCTGGGTAAATCTTTCTCAACCAATTTCACCCCAGCAAGCTTGGGCCCGAACTTTTTACTACAGTCAGTGGTAACTGAACCAGCTGTTTCATAAGAGAGTGGAACTTAATCTGTAAAATATTCCCAGTACTGGTTCTCAGTCTAGCCAAGGACTTATGTAAACTTATGGGTCCGAGTTCCAGAGCAAATTTTGTTCAAGACTGGTTCTGCGATCACTGAAATGGCCACGCCGGTATCGACCTCCATTAGAACCAGGTGACTATTTAACCAGACGTTTATGTTGTATGGTTCTGATCTGGATGTTGATAAGCAATTTAAATGTTCCAAACCAGACGTAGACTCTCCAGGGTGTGCACTCTCCCAAATACTGGCTTATGAGTTATCTTACTCAATTTAAATCCAGGATGACTCTTTTGTTGCCTTGAGTCCACATACTGGAAGAAACTACAATGATTTGCCGTTCTAGATCTTGAAGAAAATTTTGGCTTGGCTTTATTTTGGGATTTTGCTCAATTCAGGAAAATGCCCTGAGAGAGGCCATGCAATTTCCTTCTGTCAATGGTGTTCTCCAAGCAAGGGTGTCCACATCATCGGAATACTCTGCAGCTCATACGCGCCACTCGTCACATTTTCCAGTGATAAAACCAGTTGTAGCACCTATTTGAAGTCCTGTTGGGCTTCAGCTGGTAGGTGCTTTTGCATGGTTACATCATTAATCCCACACAGATTACAGTCATTAAGCATTTCATTAAGGGATAACTCAAGTCACATGCCTGTCAGTTCTACTAACCTAATCAAAATTCCTGATATGGATTCCCCGGTTCTTGAATTATCGAGCAAACCAAGTCAGAATCAGAGGTAGCTTGGCGGGGGGCGGGGTTGTAATATTTCTTAACTAAATCCGCCAACTCTTGAAGGTTTCAGTGTTTGATGCTTCAGAATAATTTAGGCTCCAAATAACCAGAAAAGCTGCAGGTCGCTCAGCTGTGAGAAGAATTACTTTCTATCTGTCTCAGTGTCATTTGCCTGAAAAGAATAATGCATTATTGCCACATACTGGGCCGAATCTTCGATGGAAAGATCAAACGAGTCAATCCCTACAGTGTGGAAGCAGGCTATATGGTCCATTGAGTCAACACTGACCTTCCAAAGAGCAGCCCACCCCGACCCACTCCCCCCTACTCTACAACCCATTTCCCATGGCTAATTCACCAAGCCTGCACACCTCTGGACACAATGGGAAATTTAGCATGGCCATTCCACCTAACCTGCCCATCTTTGGACTGTTGGAGGAAACTGAAGCACCCAGAGGAAAACACTGCAGAAAAAGGGAGAGTGTGCAAACACCACATGTATAGTCTAGGCTGGAACTGAACCCTTGCCCCGGTGCTCAGGTAACCACTAAGCCACTGTGCCACCCACTCATAATGCGAGAAACGTTTATCCCAACTCAAATACTGTTGCAAGCAATTTCTTCAAGAATGTGCTTTTCCCTCATCACCACGTAAATAACTCCACAAAGGCTGGTATCCTGTCACCATTCTTTGTTTCGATGTGGAATGTCCTGGACACTGATCCAGCTCCCTCAAAGCCAGCATTCAATGAACAGAATAGCTGACACTCCTATTTACATTTGTCAGCCAAAGCTCCCTGATTGGACCAGATAAATAGCCCCAATTACAGAACTCATCCTAGGAGGTCCACCTGGCTGACCTTGTTATAATCACTGTACAATACAGTACACCCTTTGATTTTTTTGATATTTCCCATATCTGGGTACACAGGTCACAAATTTTGAATGGACCCATGATAGTATTTTTACCTTGTTCTGCTGTGATAATTAACTTGGTGATTATGTGAATGATCACGCAGGAACAGGAGCTGGCCATCTATGATATCATGACGATCCCACCTTTCTAGAACACAACTGATCATCTTCTGAATGCAATTTTCCATGCTCCCTTAATGCTCCAGAAATCCATTAATTTCTAGGTTGGAAGTGCTCATTTGCTGAGCTTCCACAGCTCTTTGGGGTACAGAATTCCAAATATTCATCACCCATTGAGTGAATAATTTCCTCATTTAAATTCCAAATCGCTTAAATCACAGAAACCTTTTCAGAATCTAAAGAACTACAGAATCTCTACTGCCATTTCTGTCACAATGCTGTGCTTTATATACACTGCTCCACATACTATTGCTGGCCCATTCATATTTAGCAGATGAAGTGGTGATAGAAATTATGAAAATAGAGAAACACTTGTACTGTTCATGCAGAATTGCCATAATTGTACTTCACCACCAATGCAAAGGATAGGTGAAACACTATGCCATTAATGTTGCTGTTGTAGACTGTATCATTGACTTGCATAATCCAGAAGCATATCCTTCAGGATTCTGACCTGTAGGATGTTTGCACAGGCTCGTGTTGACTTTGTGTTCAGTGTGTTTGCCAAATTTCTTCAGACATAGGATGTTAATAACGGTAAAAACTTTTAACTTTTTGACTTCATCCACACATTCACAATTTGAAAACCATATCCTAATTGATGGTCTTTCCATGGCAGAAGTGGGTACTGCAGATGCTGAAGATTAGAGTGGTGCTGGAAAAGCACAGCAGGTCAGGCAGCATCCGAAGAGCAGGAAAATCATTGTTTCTGATGCCTCTTCCATGAATTGTCCACGGCAATTCTGACTTGCAATCCTAGTCTGTCCTGCTGTTAAACTCATCTAAAAGCTTTTTTTATACTGCCAGTGTGCTGCATATGCTGTTTGGCTATGTTGTATTGAAATGGTTGCATCTCTGGAACCAAAGGCACTTTCACAATGTATGGCTAGCAAGATCTTGGAATGCTGCATAGCTTCACAGTGGATGTAAAAGAACCCCACTTCCCACATGGTTGGCTTACTTTCTCCATTCTGGCTACTATGCCAATACTAGTAGCTATACCTGATGCTTGCACATGGTGTTGTCCAGCTACAATGCCTTTTTTCCTACTATTTTTTAGTCATGAGTTGATGTTGTGACCATTCTCTTCCTCCAAGAGATCATTTTGGAATGTTTCAATATGCATTGAAGATAATGACCAGCTCCATTAATCACTCGGACACCTCAGCCTCTGACAATTCACAGTCCTTGACTTTGTCATGGTATCTGACGAGCAGGTTAATTGATTCTTGTGGCTATTGCTTATGAGACATCAGATCTCAGTCGTGAATTCTCAAATTCACATTTACATGAAGCTAGGTCTTTCTAGTCCTTTTGAGACAGGTCTGAAGAGCTGATTCTGTGCAATCCCTTGTTTCAAGTGGCTCTCTCTACTCTTGGTTTAGCTGGTTGCAGAACAGCTAATGATAAGGAACATAGCTTCATTCTTTGTTCAAAATTCAGAAAGGTCATCTGTGGCCTTTCAATTCATATCAGGGAGGTTGGTGATTACCTTCCTCAGGGCAAACGTAAGGACAGCAGATGCTGGAAATCAGAGCCTAGGTTAGAGTGGTGCTGGAAAAGCACAGCAGGTCAGGCTGCATCCGAGGAGCAGGAAAATCGATATTTTGGGCAAAAGCCCTTTCTTACATTGCTACTATAAATCCCCCGACACATAGTTAGCAGTTGCAAAAGATGGGCAAAGTATAAGGCCAGTCCACGTGGAGACTTATCAATGTAGTTGCCATGCTTCTTTTGTTTTCTCAGTGTTCTACTTTGTGCTATTTTCAACTGAGGCTCAAATTTTCTTAATTTGCTTTCTTTTTACATTTTGCACATGAGTCACTTTAGGTTGTCAGGATGGCACTGCAACTTCTACCCTACAACGTGGAACTTACTTGTTGCCCACATGGACCACTGATCTGGCCAGCTCACAGGACAAGTACTCAATGCTCAGCCCCGAACTACATTGAGGAAGTAACAAAGAGGATTGATGAGGGAGGAGTGGTAGACATGATCTATACGGACTTCAGTAAGGCACTTGACAAGGTTCCTCATGGTAGACTGGTAAGCAAGGTTAGATCTCATGGAATACAAGGGAGAATTGGCCATTTGGATACAGAACTGACTTGAAGGTAGAAGATAGAGGGTGGTGGAAGAGGGTCAGTTTTCCAGGCTGGAGGCCTATGACCAGTGGTGTGCCACAAGGATTATTGCTGGGTCCACTAATTTTCGTCATTTATATAAATGATTTGGATGTGAACATAAGAGATACAGTAATTAAGTTTGCAGATGACACCAAAATTGGAAACATAGTGGACAGCGAAGAAGGTTACCTCAGTGTACAATGGGATCTTGATCAGATGAACCAATGGGCTCTTGATCAGATGAACCAATGGGCTGAGGAGTGACAGATGGAGTTTAACTTACATAAATGTGACATGCTGCATTTTGGAAAAGCAAATCAGAGCAGATGTATACACTTACTTGCAAGGTATTGGGGAGTGTTGCTGAACAAAGAGACCTCGGAGTGCAGGTTCATAGCTCCTTGAAAGTAGTTGCAGGTAGATAGGATAGTGAAGGTAGTTTTTGGTATGATTTCCTTTATTTGTCAAAGCATGGAGTATTGGCGTGGGAGGTCATATTTCGGCTATACAGGACATTGGTTAGGCCACTTTTGGAATATCGTGTGCAATTCTGGTGTCCTTCCTATCGGAAAGCTTCAGAAAAGATTTACAATGATGTTGCCAGGGTTGGAGGTTTTGAGCTATAGGGAGATACTGAATAGGCTGGGGCTGTTTTCCCTGGAGTGTCAGAGGCCGAGGGGTGGCCTTATAGAGGTTTATAAAGTCATGAGGAGTATGGATAGGATAAATAGGCAAAGTCTTTTGCCTGCTTTGGGCATAGACTGAGAGGGGAAAGATATAAAAAAAGATCAAAGGGGCAACTTTTTCACGCAGAGGGTGGTGCGTGTATGGAATGAGCTGCCAGAGGAAGTGATGGAGGCTAGTACAATTGCAGCATTTAAAAGGCATTTGGATGGATATATGAATAGGAAGGGTTCAGAGGGATATGGGTAAAGTGCTGGCAAATGGGAATAGATTAGCTTGGGACATCTGGTCGGCATGGAAGAGTTGAACCGAAGGGTCTGTTTCCATGCTATACATCTCCGTGACTCTATGACACTAAGTTGCAGTATTTCTTCTCCTGAGATCCTAATGTAAACATAACTACTGGACTTCTTCAAATTCAGAGCCTGAGTCATCATTGCTGTTCCCAAGTGGAAGTCCTTGAGGATGACCTGAGCTGTGCTTAAGATGGAGGAGAAAGTGAGGTCTGCAGATGCTGGAGTATCAGAGCTGAAAATGTGTTGCTGGAAAAGCGCAGCAGGTCAGGCAGCATCCAAGGAACAGGAAATTCTACGTTTTGGGCATAAGCCCTTCATCAGGAATGAGGAAAGTGTGTCTGGCAGGCTAAGATAAAAGGTAAGGAGGAGAGACTTGGGGGAGGGGCGATGGAGATGTGACAGGTGGAAGGAGGTCAAGGTGAGGGTGATAGGCCGGAGTGGGGTGGGGGCGGAGAGGTCAGGAAGAAGATTGCAGGTTAGGAAGGCGGTGCTGAGTTCGAGCAGTAACCGCCTTCCTAACCTGCAATCTTCTTCCTGACCTCTCCGCCCCCACCCCGCTCCGGCCTATCACCCTCACCTTGACATCCTTCCACCTATCACATCTCTATCGCCCCTCCCCCAAGTCCCTCCTATTTACCTTTTATCTTAGCCTGCTGGACACACTTTCCTCATTCCTGATGAAGGGCTTATGCCTGAAACGTCGAATTTCCTGTTCCTTGGATGCTGCCTGACCTGCTGTGCTTAAGATCCCAATTTGGACATAAGGTAAGCTCTTATTTAAGTAATTTCTATTTATCCTTTTCATAACTCAAAATAGTGCTGGGTTGCGGCAACCAAACACTTTTCACTATATTGTCAAGATACCTGTATATGTGACGATAAATCATTCATTCATTGAAACCTTGTCTGAGACTATTTTCTGTGGTTTTCAAGTTCACTTGCATTGAAAAATCATTGCTTATCATGTCATATTCTTACGCTGCTTTCCTTAACACAGAGCTACTTTTTAACTCCAGAGTTATAAATGAATTTACTTGAAAATCTTAGGCCAGTTTGTTTAACAGACAAAGTAATAGGCTTGCAGTTACAAAAAAATTATTTATGCATCCAAACATTTTACCATGCCTGGGCTCATCATGGCTGCTGGTTATGCGGGGTAATTTCTGTTCCTTGGCTCATTAGCATACTGAGCCCGTAAAGCAGCTTCACCAAAATTATATGTCAAATGGCCTCCTCCTGTACTAGGGCAATGTCACAATTATGCACGGCTGTAAATAAATGCAAAACGAGAAGAAATTTTGAACCAATGATGAGCATAGGTACAGGTGTGGTTATGATTCTGCACCCATATCAGTAAATAATTTGTCAACATTCACTTCCCAGGCTCAGATTTCAATCCATTGTTACATGAGTGAGGAATGTTGTGGTTCTGTTCGCCGAGCTGGGAGTTTTTGTTGCAAACGCTTCGTCCCCTTTCTAGGTGACATCTTCAGTGCTTGGGAGCCTCCTGCGAAGCGCTTCTGTGCTGATTCCTCCGGCATTTATACTGGTTTGAATCTGCCGCTTCCGGTTGTCAATTGCTGTCCGCTGCAGTGGCCGGTATATAGGGTCTAGGTCGATGTGTCTGTTGATAGAATTTGTGGATGAGTGATACAAATCACTATAAATGCTGGAGGAATCAGCACAGAAGTGCTTCACAGGAGGCTCCCAAGCACTGAAGATGTCACCTAGAAAAGGGGACGAAACGTTTGCGACGAAACGTTTGCAACAAAAACTCCCAGCTCGGTGAACAGAACCACAACAACGAGCACCCGAGCTACAAATCTTCTCATAAACTTTGAACGAGTGAGGAATAGTTAGACACCCCGGTTGCTATAACGTGGTAACTATAATGTGAGCATGATCTCAAGAAATGAAGGAAAATAAGAGGAATTTGTCGAGCATTGGAAAGGGGTTTAGAATTGAAAAAAATCAGTTTTGTGAAACTCAAATTCTGCTTATATGTGTTTTACAAAATAAATTGAAACCAGACCTTGTCACAAGCAAGACTAACAGCTGGATCACAAGAATCAATAACATTCAAATTAGCTGACATTTGTTGGAATTTCAATCCCTTTAGATTTAATTTCCACACAATTGCATAGGACGTGCACACATTGAGGAGCAAGTTTTCATGTACCACACACCACTGAGCCATTGTGTCAAAAATAACTTCTATTGTTACAGACCCCTTCCTTTGGTCATGTGTCCCAAGGTGCTTCACTGGAGCACCATCAAACAAAATCTGACACCCAAGCCGTGTAAGCATTCTGACTTGAAACTTCATTATCATTCCTCTAGTGTTACTATTTCTAAATACTGGGACTCAATCTATTTGGGCAGCACAGTTGTACCGACACCAGAAATGAAGACAGCAATTCAAGGCGGCTGTTAAGATCACCTTCTTAGGGGCAAATAAATGTTGGTCTTATCAATGATGCTCACATGCCATGAGCAAGTGGAGATATTCGAACTGATATCTAAAAGCCTGGTCATAAACATAGCTTGCAACAAGTGTTTTAAAGAAGGAGAGAGACTTGGAGAGTCATAGAAATGCTTGTCGTATGAGGTGCAGTTGAAGACTCTGGGTCTGTACCGGATAGAGTTCAGAAGAATGGCCGGGGGAGCGAGGGAAATCGGACTGAAATTTACAGAATACTGCGTTTGGATAGAGTGGATGTGGAGAAGATGTTTCCACTGATAAGAGAGACTAAGACCTAAAAGGTACAACCACAGTGAAGGGACGATCCTTTAGAACTAAGATGAGAAAGAATTTCTTCAGCCAGAGAATGGTGAATCTATGCAACACTGTTGCAGAAGGCTGTAAAGGTCAAATCATTGAGCGTCTTTAAGACAGACATAGATAGGTTCTTGATAAGTAAGGGGATGAAGGCAAGAGAATGGAATAGAGAAACATATTAACCTAGTTTGAATGGCAGAGCAGATTTGATGGGCCAAAGAGTCTAATTCTGTTTCTATATCTTATGGCGTCATCCAATAATGAGTTTTGAAAAAGTTGTTGATACTTCAGAAAGCATAAGAGGTGACAATGAACTACAGAATGTCTCTAATAGATGAACAAACTTGCTGAGCTTTTAGGAAATCCCGCACATTTAATAGTTTAAAGAGTGTAGGGTTTCTGGTTTGCGATCAATAATTTGCTGACCTTTTAGGTGGATCAAATCACTCCAGATCCCTGGTTCTGACACTGGACTTATTTAGGGAATGTGAAATGAAGGAGTCAGTAGACAGGTGTTTCAGGGCAAAAGAATCTCTGCATTATTTAGCTACAAAAGCGTAAGCATAATAGAAGAAATAAAAGACAAATGCAATAAAACATTGAAATAGACACAATTATACAGAGGACAGTAATTACATACACTATTATATTGAAAACAGGTTAAACACTATTAGAAATAAACAGCAGGTCTTTTAATACAGAAACAATTATTCGGCGTTCTATCGTTGGTGTTCCTTGCAGTGTAACCATCCACCTTCCCCCTCCCTGCTAGCTACGTTGGAACCTTTGGGGTCTCAGGAATTATGCTCACCACTGGGGAGAATTTGCAATTTTGAAATACAGGCGTCTATTCCTGCTTGCTGCACACAGTGCCTTGCTGAAGTCTTCAGATGGTGGAGGTCTTCAGTCTGGGTTGAATCTGCTGATGCAGTAGGATGTGTATTGAATTTAGAGGGCAAGTACTTGGCTCTTCTCATTTTCTGGTGGCTTCTGTGAGCTCAGGAAGTGCCAGAGGCTTTGTGATGTTAATCGGGTAGGTAGTTTTCAGAGGTTTTTGTTGCTCATGGTCGGTCGCCATTGGCTACCCTGGTAAGGAACAGGTCTGTGTCAGTAGGTTTCAGGATTGCCATCAGGATCCCTCTTCCGCAGTTAGCTGTAACGATAGTTCTCGGGGCAAATCATACTGGGATCCCTCTTTCGAGATGTCAATGGAGATCATTGTTGGGGCGGCAGCTATCTGGGACCCTTCCCTTGGTGGGAGCTGTAGAGATAGCTCTTAGGTCAAACCAGGGCCTGCGTTTATTCTCTGGGCCTGTTATCTTCGCACCAAATCTGCACTTGCCAATGTGTTACTGGTGTTCCCTTTGAGGTCAATTGGCTTCCTGATATTTTAGAGTAGGTGTGAATGTATTTTGATTAAGTGCAATGCAAGTATCTCTGTGCATAAATATTTATCTAAATTGAATGTCAGGCCCCATTCAGTATGGGTTGGGGTACGATTAGGCGGGGTTGAGTGTTCTTTTACAGACAAGGTGTGAATTGGATTTTTGAGCTGATTAATGGTTTTTGGCAGCTATCTCTGTGACAGTGTACTTTCCCAGAGCGTAGCCCAGCTGTCTTTTTACTCTTAAAAGTTAACTTTAAAAATTCTAGGACCTTAGTCCAGTATTTCAGAATAAAGTTAAAAATCACACACCAGGTTATAGTCCAACAGGTTTATTAGGAAGCAAATAAACCTGTTGGACTATCACCTAGTGTCGTGTGATTTTTAACTTTGTACACCCGGTCTAACATTGGCACCTCCAAATCATGACTATTTCAGAATAGGAGGATGTTTGCTTAATCCTGAATGTGTGGAACACTGCTGTAAAGGCTGTAGAGGTCAAGTCATTGTGACTTTAAGACAGAGATAGGTTCTTGATAAGTAAAGGGATGAAGGCAGGAGAATGGGATTGAGAAACATATTAGCCTAGATTAAACAGCAGAGAAGAATTGATGGGCCAAAGAGACTAATTCTGCTCCTATATCTTTATGTTTCATCCAATAATTAGTGTCAGATAAGCAGTTGATAATTCTGAAAGCATCAGTAGATTAAGGGAGATGGCAATGAACTATAGAATGTCTCAAATGGATAGACAAACTTGCTGAGTTATTAGTAAACCCTATACATTTAATAGTTTAAGAAAGCAAGCTACAAATATCATATTATTTTATTCTGTCATGTTATTATTTTTCAAAAATTTTGATTTGGAATGAAGTGAATGGTGTTAATGTTGCATCCTTCAGTTCTCTTCCAAGGTACATAGAGTCATAGAGATGTACAGCATGGAAACAGACCCTTCAGTCAACTCCATGTCGACAAAATATCCCAACCTAATCTAATCCCATTTGCCAGCACTTAGCCCATATCGCTCCAAACCCTTCCTATTCATACACCCATCCAGATGTCTTTTAAATGATGTAATTGCATCAGCCTCCATCATTCCTCTGGCAGCTAATTCCATACACGTACCACCCTCTGCATGAAAAAGCTGCCCCTTAGGTCTCTTTTACATCTTTCCCCTCTCACCCTAAACCTATGCCCTCTAGTTCTGGACTCCCCCACCCCAGGGGAAAGATTATCCTATTCATGCCTCTTATGATTTTCTAAATTTCTATAAGGTCACCCTTCAGCCTCTGATGCTCCAGGGAAAACAGTCCCAGCCTACTCAGCCTCTCCCTGTAGCTCAAATCCAACAACTCTGGCAACATACTTGTAATTCTCTTCTAAACCCTTTTAAATTTCACAAATCCTTCTGATAGGAAGGAGACCAGAATTGCACGCAATTGAAGATATCCTGTCGTACTTCAAGTTTAAATATTTCAGGTTATGTCAACATACGTACCATCAATCTGGTTGCTAGGAATGCTCCATTAAAGAGAGATAGAAACAGCAATTAAAGTTGAAAAAATGTAAGCAGAATACCAACACATCTGCATCTTAACTTACACCAGCAGCAATATCTGAGAAGCATTCCTTCTATAATTTGTACTGTTTTAAAATCCAACATTTACAAACCTATTTGGCTGAAAATGTGTTGCTGGAAAAGTGCAGCAGGTCAGGCAGCATCCAAGGAGCAGGAGAATCAACGTTTCGGACATGAGCCCTTCTTCAGGAATGAGGAAGGTGTGCCAAGCAGGCGAAGATAAAAGGTAGGGAGGAGGGACTTGGGGGAGGGGCGTTGGAAATGCGATAGGTGGAAGGAGGTTAAATGAGGGTGATAGGCCAGAGTGGGGGTGGGCGCGGAGAGATCAGGAATAAGATTGCAGGTTAGGAAGGTGGTGCTGAGTTCGAGGGTTGGGACTGAGACAAGATGGGGGGGGGAGGGGAAATGAGGAAACTGGAGAAATCTGAGTTCATCCCTTGTGGTTGGAGGGTTCCTAGGCAGAAGCTGGAAAAGCGCAGCAGGTCAGGCAGCATCCAAGACAAACCTATTTGGCTGACCAAGTCTTGGTTTCGTCCTGAACTATACTTTTTGGTTCTTCGAGTCAGTGTGTCAATCCATAAAACACTGAAGAATTTAAGGCTGTATCAATTTCCTGTTTATATAACTTTACTTCTGTTATTAGGTTTTTGGTAGAATCTTGTGCCAATTCTACCCCATAACTGCCTATGTAAACTTGCCACACTGTATTATAACATCATATCAGTGGTGTCACTCCAGCAGTTCCTCTAGTTCCTTGTCCTCCAAGTCTATAAAATATTAACAGATTTGCAGCAAAAGAGGGAACCATTTGGCAGAAACTGATGCCTTCCCATATGTCAGGTTTGGTGCCAGTGGACCCTCTTAATCAGGTGGAAGGGTGATGGGTGGAAACCGTCACCTTCAGTCTGATGAAATCCATAGTCAGAAGGCTATGGATAGCCAACTCACCCCATCAATTAAGGTCCTTGATGAGCAATCTAATGCCATTTTAGGCCTTGACCCCTCCACTACTGATGAATTCACCACACACGATACACAAAAAGTGCATGAAATCTGGAAGTGAGGGGTTCACCGAGCGTTACATTTCTGCTCATGCTGCTGGCTCCATCCATGATTCCACTCCCACCACCACTCACCTGTGGCCTGGAACCCCTGGGAATCATGGACTTTTGGTGAGTGCATTACTAGAAATAGCCATTGTCTCCCCCACGGCACTTCTGGCTGTCACTCTCAGCAGACAGGACATTTACCCCTTGGAACCTTGCTCCTGGGAAAAGATAGCTGCTGCCGAGTTAAGTGCTTGCTTGCAACTTCATAGCACAGACTTTCCCAAAGAGGTGATGCAGGGTATGCAGGGTTCTAAGCAGCTCTCATTCCAGCAGGTGACAGCCCAGTTACCTGCATAAAATACTGTCCATTTTACCTGCTCCAATCAACTCTACATCTCGTTATAAATAATAATGGAAAACAAATGTATAATTTAATAACAAAAAATATTCAATGTGAAAACTGGGACTCAACTTAATCAACACCTGTTTCAATTGCTTCTTGTTATGTAATATTGTTTCAACTGAGGCTAAACATGATCTTGGTTCATAGAATCGTAGAACTCTACAGTTTGAAGCAGGCCATTCAGCCCATTGAGTCCACACTGATTCTCCAAGGAGCAACCTACCCAGAGCCATCCTGCTACTCTTTTCCCATAACCCTGCATTTCCCATGGCGAACCCATCTAACTTGCACATCCTTGGACAGTGGGCAATTTAACATAGCCAATCCACCTAATGTGCACATCTTTGAACGTCTTAGTTCCTCAAAGGAAATTGACAACTATGACATAAAACATTAGGACGTTAGGTGTTATCGGACGTTAGTCATTATGAAGCAAGTGGCTGATTGCAGACATTGCTCAGCAGGAACTGAGAAAGGTAATGGGCAACATTATTCAGGTCACCCTACTCATCACAACTCAACATGGTCCAGATACATATCTTGAGGCTACAGATGGTCTTAACTTTCACAACCTTTGGGATAGCCCAGCTTTTTATTTGCAACTTTATTAATTTTTTTTCAGTTATGTGCTCTAGTAATCAAGCCTCAAAAATTATTTTCAGCTTGGACTAATAAAAATAATTATTTCCACTGTTGAATGCAGATTATTCTGCCTGCAAGAGTATAATAGGCGTGCCTTAGTCTTTACAAAAACTTGTGCTGGCTGTTAAACACAAAAATGGAGAAGGTAAATCAAGAAACAATGCTCAATGTAAATGCTCCCACCATGCTGGTCACTGGCCCTGCCACAACTATTCATACACAATACATAACTTAGTAACACACGTTGGTTAAGAAAAGGCTTTTGATTTAACTACCTTATCGTTTCAAATGTACCAGCTAATATTTTGGAACGAATATCTTGATAATGCTTTTTCTGACAGGAATATATCTTTCCCTTTCTTCAGAGCTCGTCTAGCTCGCTATTCTATATTAGTGCAATAATTTGTTTCATAATTCAGTTATCATTCCTCTTAAAAATACTATCTAGGTTTTCATCTGTCTTAAGTTTACACTGTATCCATTCTTTGGCCGAGATGGGGACAGTTCTGAGTGTTGCTTACAATTCCATGACCTCTGCTGCAGTTAAGCTCACACAAATGTCAGAGTAGAACATACAATCAAGAATCAAGCCATTCAGTCCCTCAAAGCTGCTCAGCCTTTTAACAAGATTATGGCTGATCTCACTGTCATTTCAAGTCCATATTTCTACCTATATCAATAACTTTCCATTCACCCTATGCTTTGTTTGTCAAGAATCTACCCTGCAACGTTTGTGAAGGTCTGTAGCTCAGGTTGAGGTTTAGGGTGTAGGTTTGATATCCAGACGTTTCATTACCTGGCTAGATAACATCATCAGTGGCAATCTCCAAGTGAAGCTTCACTTGGAGGTCGTCACTGATGATGTTACCTAGCCAGGTAATGAAACGTCTGGATATCAAACCTACAGCTCAGCGAGCAAACCTGCACCCGAAAGAATCTACCCACCCATGCCATAAAAATGCTCAAAAGACTTCTTCCACCAGATTTTCTGGAAGAGGGTTTCAAAATGTGAATTTATACTGATTAAATGCTAGCGTTTATAGGGTCAGCTGTGGCTTAGTAGGGTCATATTTTGCAGAAACAGGCCCTTTGATCCAACCAGTCCATGCCAGCCATAATCCCAAATTAAACAAGTTCTACCTGCCTGCTTCTGGCCCATATCCCTTCAAACATTTCTTCGTCATGTACTTAACAAAATGCCTTTTAAACGCTCTAACTGTACCTGCATCTACCACTTCTTTTGGAAGTTCATTCCACTCTCAAAGCACTTTAAAAAAAAATTGCCCCTCATATCTTTTTTTAAATCTTTCTCTTCTAACCTTAAAAATGTGCCTATTAGTCTTGAAATCCCCCACCCTGGGGAAAAGACACTTGTCATTCACCTTATCAATACCTCTCATGATTTCATAAACATCTGTAAGGTAACCCTCTCATCCTTCTCCTCTCCAGTCAAAAAGTTCCCAGCTTATCCTGCCTCTCATAACTCAAACCCTCCATTCCAGGCATCATTCTGGTAAATCTCTTCTGAATCCTCTCCAGCTTGATATGTTTCATATAACAAAGCAACCAAAACTGGACAACCGGTACAACCCCAACTCCAATACTCAAAGGTCAGAACAATGAAGTTAAGCAAGCTAAGAACCTTCTTACCCACCTTACCTATATGTGATGCAAACTTCAAAGAATTATGTACCTGAACCCTTAAGTCTGTCTGATTTACAACATTACCCAAGACCTGTCCTGGTTTGTTTTACTTGCACTTATTCAAGTTAAATTAGTAGTTAACATTCTCAACTCTTGAAGCTTATAATTTCAAATCTAACTGCAGAACTTGTGGATTTAAAAAAAACTAGACTGATATTACTTATGCAGCACACAGTAGGTTGTAAGAGATGTTTAAACAAAACACCCTCAGGTTGGCATAAAACTTCCTTTGGCGCTATTTCCAAAGGAAGAGAGTCTTCGTAGGTGTCCGAGGTAATAAATATGCTTTAACCAATATTACAAAAACAGATCATCTTGTCACGATCACATTGTTACTTGTGGTGAATTGCCAATTGGCGGCCTCGTTTTCGATATTATAACAGTGACTTCATAGTAACCCTGGTATGAATAGCTTAGCTTTGTGAAGATAGATACAAAGTAGAATTTATAATCTTGCACTCATTAGAACTGGGATGCAAGAAACCAAACTGGAAAGAGAGTAGCAACTTAGACGGCATTGTAGGAGTGCTGCAGATTTTCCAGATAAAGAGGTTCACTTGATATTAACTCTGAAGGACCCAGCTCTAATTTTAAGGATATATGAATTAGAAGAGGTAGGCCATTCGGCCTTTCAAGCCTGCTCCATATTTTAATGAGATCACTGATGAACTACTATTAAATTATGCCTGCTTGTTCTTAACTCCACTTCCCCAACTAACCACAGCAAATAGATTATCCCCACAACCTATTCCATTTATCATCTCCAATGTCACAATTAGATAAGACTGCAATCTTCTATATTTAAAAGAATAAAAACCTAGCCAATGCAACCTGTACTCATAATTCAACTTTTTTAGTCCAGGTGTCATGCAGGTGAATTTGTGCTGCACCATCTCAAGATGAATATATTCTTCAATGTCCAATACCCAGAACTGACCGTGATCTTCCAAATGCAGTTTGAACAGAGCTTTAATTATAATAGAAATTGCACCCCTTTGTGACCTAGACACCTTGAGATTAAGTACAATTACAAATTTATGTCCTGGGATTATTTTGTGACTATATGCCATTTTCTATATATACCTCTAATATATGTATCCCAGACAGCATATACTTACTCATTATTAGGACCTAGTAATTTACAGATGTTTATCATTGTTCTTTGCTTTGTACTCTATTCAACTAGATATACTGCTGCTTGTGTCTGCAGGTGATCATCAAAGGACCCCAGCTCCAGCAAGTTGCTCAGATCGAACTACAAAATGAACAAAGGATAAACACTGGGAGAAATGAGGATTGTAGATTCTTCAGCAAATGCCTTTCAGGAACTATCTGATCAGTGACTGCTTAAAGAAGCTGGCAGAGGGAGTCTGAACTAACACTTGAAGAGTGTAATTATTGGAAGACTATACATATTATATCTCACAAAGCCATGGCTCAGAGCATGCTCAAGGCTATATAACACTCTGAAGAGATTGATAATGCTTAGAAACTGTTGCAGTGGTTTATACAGCAATTCAGATCACTGGTGTGTCAGAATTGCCAACACAGCCTATGTAATGATTGATCTCAAATATGTTCTTGAAAGAGACCACTGGCAATGTCAATACCAGTGTGTGATCAACCTACAAGGCTTTACTGATTCTTGGAAGCTGCAGCATCTGGAAAACACACAATTAGGGGGGAAATATCAAAGTGACATCATAGGTGTGGTGCATTGATTGGATCATGAATAACTGATGTTGAAGACTATTATTGATATTGAAAGATTACTTTTTAAAACTTAACTACATACAACCACTCCTTTTTAGCATTAGTAAAAGTTTACTTGTAGTGATCAACTAATTAAGATAAAAAGTTTATCAACAAATTAATATTAAAATTAATTAATACATTATGAATTTTATAGGAGGAGATGTGCTGTGACTGCAGGATGTGGGAGCTCCTAGATATCAACGTGACTTAGGGCAAACACATCTGCAGGAAGTGTCTGCAGCTGCAGGAACATTGGTTCCTATGCAGGGAGCTGGAGGCTGTGCTACATATTCAGTAGCGCATTAGGGAACCAGAATTCCAGGAAACAGGTATAGCCATTAGGATGGGGCCATCTGAATTGGCCAGTGGTCAGGCAGGGGTGAGTGACTACACGAGGCAGGCAATGGGACCCAGATAGGAGACTCGGCCTTTGTAACTGTACAACCAATGAAAGATTTTTTAAGCTTGTCTACATGACACTTAAGGCTGCAGGGTGGATGAGTTAACTGACTATGGCAGATGTATAGAAATGAAAATGTGTTGCTGGAAAGGCGCAGCAGGTCAGGCAGTATCCAAGGAGCAGGAGAATTGATGTTTCAGGCATGGACCCTTCTTCAGGAGGGCTCATGCCCGAAACGTCGATTCTCCTGCTCCTTGGATGCTGCCTGACCTGCAGCGCCTTTCCAGCAACACATTTTCAGCTCTGATCTTCAGCATCTGCAGTCCTCACTTTCTACCACATGTACAGAAAGCCATTCAAACAGGGGGCAAAAATTAATGTAAATGAGGAGGGCAGCATAGTGAGGGGGATTGACATTCTTGCCCACAGCAAAGGGCCTGAGTCCTGATGACAAGATTATCTGCCTGATACCAGGGTTCAGCATGTCTGCTCTGGGCTGGTGAAGAACTTGCAAGTCGTGGTCCATGTTAGTAACACAGGATAGATACAACCAGGAAAGAGGTTCTGCTGAAGGAATACAAGAAGCTAGGAACCAAGTTAAAATATCAGCACCTCAGAAGCGATAATCTCTGGATTATTACCTCAGTCACCTGCAAATTGGCATAGGATAACTAAGATTACAAAATTGAATACGTTGTTCAAAGACTAGTGTGGGAGAAGTGGGTTCCAATTTGTAGTACATGACAGTCAGAGTCATAGAGACTTACACCACAGAAACAGACCCATTGGTCCAATTCGTCCGTGCCGACCAAATATCCCAACCCAACCTAATCCCCCCTGCCAGCACCCGGCCCTACCCCTCCAAACCTTCCAATTCATAGTCCCATCCAGATGCCTTATAAATGTTGCAATTCTACTAGCCTCCACCACTTCCTCTGGCAGCTCATTCTATACATGCACCATGTGAAAACATTGCCCCTCAGGTCTCTTTTATATCTTTCCCCTCTCACCCTAAACCTATACCCACTAGTTCTGCACTCCCACATCCCAGGGAAGGGACTTTGCCTATTTATCCCCTTATGATTTTATAACCTCACCCCTCAGCCTCCGATGCTCCAGGGAAAAACAGCCTTAGCCTATTCAACCTCTCCCTATAATTCAAATCCTCCAACCCTGACAACATCCCTGTAAATCTTTTCTGAACCCTTTCAAGTTTCACAACATCTTTCCAATAGGAAGGCAACCAGATTTACACACAATATTCCAATAGTGGCCTAACCAATGTCTTGTACAGCTGCAAAATCACCTCCCCACTCCTGTACTCAATACTCTGGACCAATAAAGGAAAGCATACCAAATGCCTTCTTCACTATCCTATCTAACTCTCAAGGAGCTATGAACCTACACTCCAAGGTCTCTTTGTTCAGCAACACTCCCTCGGACCTTACATTAAGTGTACAAGTTCTGCCAAGATTTGCTTTCCCAAAATACAGCACCTCACATTTATCTGAATTAAACTCCATCTGACACTTTTCAGCCCATTGGCTCACCTGATCAAGATCTCATTGTAGTCTGAGGTAACCTTCTTCGCTGTCCACTACACCTTCAATTTTGGTGTCATCTGCAAATTTACTAACTATACTTCTTATGCTCACATCCAAATCATTTACATAAATGATTACAAGTAGTGGACCCAGCACCAATCCTTGTGGCACACCACTGGTCACAGGCCTCCAGTCTGAAACAACCCTCCACCACCACCCTCTGTCTTCTACCTTTGAGCCTGCTCTGTAACGAAATGGCTAGTTCACCCTGTATTCCGTGAGATCTAACCTTGCTAACCAGTCTCCCATGGGGAACCTGATCGAACGCCTTACTGAAATCCATATGGATCACATCCACCGCTCGGCCTCATCAATCCTCTTTGTTACTTCTTCAAAAAGCTCAATCAAGTTTGAGAGACATGATTTCCCACACACAATGCCAATCAGTCATTTCCTTTCCAAATATATGTACATCCTGTTCCTCAAGATTCCGAAGGTGTTCAGAAAAGATTTACAAGGATGTTGCCAGGGTTGGAGGATTTGAGCTACAGGGAGGAGCTGAACAGGCTGGGCTGTTTTCCCTGGAGCGTCGGAGGCTGAGGGGTGACCTTATAGAGGTTTACAAAATTATGAGGGGCATGGACAGGATAAATAGACAAAGTCTTTTCCCTGGGGTCAGGGAGTCCAGAGCTAGAGGGCATAGGTTTAGGGTGAGAGGGGAAAGATATAAAAGAGAACTAAGGGGCAACATTTTCACGCAGAGGGTGGTACGTGTATGAAATGAGCTGCCAGAGGATGTGGTCGAGGCTGGTACAACTGCAACATTTAAGAGGCATTTGGATGGGTATATGAATAGGAAGGATTTGGAGGGATATGGGCCGGGTGCTGGCAGGTGGGACTAGATTGGGTTGGGATAGCTGGTCGGCATGGACAGGTTGGACTGAAGGATCTGTTTCCATGCTGTACATCTCTATGACCTTACTTGCCCACCACCGACATCAGGCTCACTGGTCTAAAGCTCCCTGGCTTGTCCTTACCACCTTTCTTAAACAGTGGCACCAGGTTTTCCAATCTCTAGTCTACCGACACCTCGCCTGTGACTATCGATGATACAAATATTTCAGCAAGGAACCCAGCAATCTTCCGTAGCTTCCCACAGAGTTCTAGGCTACACCTGATCAGATCCTGGGGATTTATCCATGCTTATGCATTTCAAGACATCCAGCAGTTGCTCCTCTTTCATTTGGACATTTTTCAAGATCGCACCATCTCTTCCCCTACATTCTATACCTTCCATGTCCTTTTCCACATTAAATACTGCTACAAAATACCCATTTCATAACCATGTGTTATTTTAATTTACACATAAATTTGAAAAATCAGATTGGCAATGGTAGATTGGATGAGAGTTCATAGAATGATTGCAATCACTGGCAACACTCCTTATTGGTTAAAGTCTCAAATGAATAAATTAATATTGGGACCAGAGTTTAAACTATATTAGACCCCCCCCCCACCCATATAAAACTGGGCTAGTTTCCACTGGAATTTAGAACAGCAAGACTGACTTACTTAAAATATAGAAGATCTTGAATAGCCTTGGAAGATGAATGTGGAAATGATGTTTCCTCTCATTCGTCCAAAAGTCCAAAACTTTAGAGCACTTTGTTTAAAAATTAGGGGTCATCCTTTTAGGAGAGAATTAAGAAGATTTATTTTCTCTCGGAGGGTTGAGAGACTTCGGAATTCTCTACCTCAGAATGGAACACGGGCAGAGTCATTTAGTTTTTTTTAAGGTGGAGGTAGATCGATTCTTGTTTGATAATGGAATCAAAATTGGGAGTGAATGGGCATGTGGAATATGAAACTCAACACATCAGGTATGATCTTATTGAGTAGCTGAGCTGGCTTGAAATACTAATGTACCTTGCTCCACTTGTTTTACAGTTTTATGATCATTTTCATGAAGAAAGGATATGGAGGCAAAGGATTTGTGTCTTAAAGTTGAGAGTTTTCAGGGCCGTTTTGATAGCTACAGTAAGCTAAGCTTTGACATTGTTTCACCACAGCCTGTAAATAACAATAACCAATTAATTAGCCTGCACAGTAATCAAGAGGCATCTCAAATTGTGTTGGAGACGATGGGCAACATAGCATGGTCAATCCACTGATCTGCATGGCAATCACACAACCTAAGAGTGGTAAAACAGCAAGATGTAAATCAATCTACAGCACAAAAACGAATTGTTTACATCTGCAAGAAGTACTGAAAGAACACTATCCCTTTGAAATTACTTCCATAGGTGATGGTTCTCTGCAACTGGTGATATTGTTTGCCTCATGGACCTGTGCAGCAACAATGTGCACTTTCCAGTCGAAATCACTATGCAACATGGATAGGGTAAATAGACAATGCATTTTCTCTGTGGTCGGGGAGTCCAGAACTATAGGGCATAGGTTTAGGTGAGAGGGGAAAGATATAAAAGGGACCGAAGAGGGAACTTTTTCACACAGAGGGTGGTATGTGTATGGATTGAGCTGCCGGAGAAAGTGGAGGAGGCTGGTACAATTGCAACATTTAAGAGGCATTCGGATGGGTATATAAATAGGAAAGGTTTGGAGGGATATGGGCCGGGTGCTGGCAGCTGGGACCAGATTGGGCTGAGATATCTGATCGGCATGGATGGGTTGGACCAGAGGGTCTGGTTCCATGCTGCATATCTCTATGACTCTATAACTCAGGGTACTCAATTATTGGGATGACCCAAACTCACCTTTGAAGAGATATTGAATGAGACAATCTGCTTGTCTATAGCTGAGTCTTTTCTCAGTCTTTCATGGAATGTTTACACTATTGGCAAAACCAACGTTTGTTCAAGAAGGTACTAGTGAACCGCTGTCTTGAACCATTCTATTCCATCTGATGTAAACATTGTTGCGAAGCCGATGTGTATAATTGTAAAATAGGAGAAAGCTTTGCGTCGTCCCTTTAAAAGATGGTGGCTTTTTGGTGCTTAGAATTAAAATGGATACCTGAACAGCAATTTAAAGTGCAGATGCACAGAGAGCGCCCAAATCAAAACATTTTGTGTCAAACAGCCAAGCAGCATTTTCACTAAGACAATGGCTAAATCTGAAAAGACTCAATCAACTTAAACAAAACAACTAGCTAACAAAAACCTAAAAAAGAATCTATTAAATTTCAACCTGATGGTTTTGACAACCTCAAACCAATCCGATTGTAACAAATTAATAGGTCATTAAGGGTATAAAAGATGAGGGCATTTGGAAAATTGGAGAGAGCCAATTGCAATCTGCCAAGAGATAACTTGCAGCTCTCAGAGAAAGCACTAGATGCGTTGTGGATAACAAATCTTTTTATAATCTTTGTCCCACCCATTCTTCACAAGCATCCTGTGATCTTGCTTTCTGTATCCAGATCCAAAACTTCAGTCACATTGGATTAATTTTCTGGAATTCCCGCTTGAAATTACTGATTTATCTACTCCTGAAAGACAGACTTCTCAAAGCTCACCACTTTGAGAAAGCCTTTAGACATATCTGTTAACTCTCTACAAAGGATTGCCATTTGATCCTTTTACCTGGCAAGTGTGATGACATGTATTTCTATTTTAAAAGCACTAGACCAAATCAAATATGTTGCTGATTGTGGATATGTTATTTAAATTGTATCTTTACAGAGTAAAGAGATACAAAATGTTTGACAGAACTACAATAAAATCTGTGTCATGTTATTTTAGAAAGGCTTTTTCTAAAAGTCATCATATAATTTTTAATGATACAGTACAGCCCACCTAATTACATAATAACCAGCTGTACAAGGATCTAATTGGTCTCATTATTTCTCATGTATACCCTAACCAGTTTAAAAAGCATCAGGTATTCTGTTAAATTGCACATAGTTCTAAGTGCGGAAATATATTCTGTACATTATTTAGTATCGCTTTCCTTAATTCTATATTTATGATTTCATATTACCTTTGCATATGCAAGTTTATATTTTGTGCAGCATCCTCTCTTCTGGAAACTACACAAAACCCTTGACCGAAATAATGAAATGACTGTACAAAACATCTTCCATTAAATATGATCTCCAGAATTCTACCAAACCTGCTATAATACATCAAGTACAAGGGGAATCTTTAAGAGTTCAAACTTTATTAATTTGGAGCTCCTTTAAGCTTTGTTCTAGAGATGGTTGAGATTGTGATTAAAACGGAGGTTACATCCTCTTAGTTGCATAATAAACACAACAGTTAAACAGGTGGTATCACAGAAACATTCAGGAATTCTACCATCGGTTACTAACTCTGCCATTTTCAAAAATGACTTCATTGAAAGGACTAACATGTACATAATCACAATATGAACCACATGAAAGACTCACAATTGAATTTTTGTATCTTCATAACATCGCCATACTTCTCTCCTTCCACAACTGAATCTTTGATTCATATCTCAAGATCCAAAACACTTTGTATATTAGGCTTGTCTCTAATTATCACAAAATCCATTTTAATCAGAAAATTGCAGGTGTATAACTCCTTACATTGGTCCCACACATTCTCTCTTTGCTAAATTGCAACATTCAGTCTCTAAATTCTTCACCTTCAATTTCTCCAGTTACTTGGACAGCAACTAATTTGGATAGCAAGTTACAGGGTCAGAAAATCTGAGTTCACAGACAGGATGCAGCAAATGTAGCTGCTTCTTACCTGAACGATCTTCTCCAGCCACAGAAAGCTCCTCTAACTACTGCTTACTGTTCTTCTAATTCATCCACACTGTCAGTGATGACTGATTGCTTGGTTTGGAAGATGGAAGTATAGTGTATAGTATGTTACTGGATTCGTAATTGAGAGGGCCAGACTTATGCTCTGAAGAGGAGTTCAAATCTCTTATTGAGAACTGAGGAAACTTAATTTCAATTATTTATTAAATATGGAATACAATGCAATGTTATTCACAATGATTATGAAATGATAGGATGTAAAGACCATTTTTTTTGTATTTTGATTGTGAACTGAAAGGCAAAGGGACTGGTTTAAAAGCCAAGAATTGTTAAAGGATTGCTGTACTTTTTAAAAGCAAGTTACCTAACATTCATTGTAAGTGGTGTTCACACAGCTATTGGTTCAATCAGGAGGGAACTCTAATTACAGACCAGCTGAAGCGAGGGCACTGTAAACAAATGAAGACATGGCCAGTAACAAAGAACTCTTTGGAGTGTGAAATGATGACCGCTTAGTTGTCAAAAACAAAGGTTTCCTTCCTGCCAACAATTGTGTGATTGGCTCCCTTGTAGCTAAGCATAGTTGGAGATGTGAATATTTGGGGCAGAAGTCATCAGACCCCTGGAAGGGAAGGAGTTGTTTTTGCTTTACAGCAAAAAGTATCACAAGCCTGAAGACAGCAGTTTATTCAGTCTCATCAGTTGCTATAAGCTATGACTTTTAATTATTAAGTCAAAACCTTTATAAGTGTGAACCAGTTACATTGTGTCTTCTGCAAACAAATGGAAGTACCTCAAAAAGGAAGATTGAGAAGCAGCATTCTTGTCAGAATTATCTTAGCATGGACCGAGGCATCGCCTTCCCTGTATTTTCCTCAGCCCATGAAAGAGACTGTGTGTGTGTGTGTGTGTGTGTGTGTGTGTGTTAGAGTTTTAACAAACAGAATTACATGCTGATGGTTCATAATTGCTTACCTGTAGCTAGAGTCTATTTATTTATAGTAATTCTTGTTAAGCACAGAAACTTGGTCCATGCTTCCTGTCAACCTGAGTCTGAGACAGAGGTAAATTGGAGAACTCGTGTACTTTTTAAAAATCTTCAACTTTTGTGATGACTCCACAAATAGCATGTCTTAATTTCCAGTGCATTACCAAGTGAGGCATAAAAAAGATTACACAATATCCATCTAGTTTATTAATGACATACATATGGTATGAGCTACACACCTGTCCAGATAAACAACATTGTGGTTGACTTCAAAAGGCACTCTATGTTTTGTAAAACAGCTAACAGGTTAGCAGTGGGTGTTTACCTCTACCATATGGACTAAATCAGCAAATTAAGGCAATTAGAATTGCTCACACAATTTTTAAAAATCCTGTACCCCCTGGAATTCTCTTCTATCATCTTTTCACCTCTTGAACTTTGCCTTACTTCAACATTCTTTTGAAAATCTATTTATTTCATTATGCCTTCAGATCCTGCACATCAAATTTCTTCATAATTAAACTGTTTCTGCAGAGTCACTATGTTAATGCAAATTATTACTATCACTTTAACAGTTTTAAAATTTTCATTAAACAAAACAGATAAATTTGCAAACCATTGCAGCCCCACCCTGCTCCAACCGTTGTCCTTCAAACCAAATATTTCACTCATCATTAAGCACTTCGATATATTGAAGAACATTTAAATAGTACGTTGTGTATGTCTTTCTATGTATACCCAAATCTTGAGTTGTACAGGGAAAACTATATTTCTTTTGAATTGTAAACTACAAAATGTGTTATGTCATCAGAGGGCAATACAGTTTGTAACAATTTTCAATTACATCATTCCCTATAGACTTATCCAATAATGTCAATCCCCAAGGACTATAAATTGGCTAATCTAGCAAGATAAAAGGCTTCATTGCTAAATAATAGGACATTGTACATAGCAGAGTGCTGGAACATTGCTAATCATAGCCACTTATCGCCAGCAATCACATAAAACAGTGTTTTTTATTTAAAATTAGGAGTTGTATTTTAATCATATGTTTCATGGTATGGGTATGAAGCCTACTGTAAAATGCTCTTGAAGAAGAGTTAATCAAATAAAAACTGGCATTTGTTATTGTTTTGCAAGAGAGAACCATTCTGTTGGGTGCAACTTCATTTATTTAATGACAATACTTGTTTGCTCTCCCTCCTTCCTGATAAGCAAATGGTCTCAAAATGAAATGCACTTTTAACAGTCCTAGTAGCAAGGCTGGGGAAAGAGTTTGGGTGCAAGGACATGATGTGGCATGACAATTAGACAACTTGCATTGCTTCTCAATTGCTGAAAGTGTTGGAAATATGATTTATCCCTACAGAAGAGATTTGTTTAATAAAAAAATCTCTGAAATTTGTATTCTTCCAGCTGATGAACAAATATCTGCACTGATTCATGCAGTGATCCTCACTGATCCTCTTCTGTAGGGATAAATGAGACCCAAATGCATGATTTCTAGCTTTGATATTTAGAGTTCAACCAGGTATTTTCTAGGTAGTTCCAGAATAATTTGCTTATTGGATAGTAGCTATTTGATAAATGAGAAAAAACCAGCCTTCCTCCAGATATCTATTCTCCTTCCTCACCTTCATTCCTCCCTCCACAGATATCTGCATATTTACAGCTTAAATAACACATAACTTCTTTTGTTTTATTCCAGCTTTCTGCCCTCTCCCCACAGTGTAAATTATTTGATGGGATTTGGTTCCTTGAGAACTTTCCCAAATAGCTATTCTTCATGGTGGGCCTAGATATGGAACGTAAGTTTCAAATCTAACAAAACAGCACAGAAGGCAAGTGGCAGTATCAGGAAATGTACTCAGTTAACAGACCTTAAAGAAGCTGCACAATTTCAGGTCAATTTGACCATTTAAGGCAAGTAGATTAGATTAGATTCCCTACAGGTCCTTTGGCCCAATAAATCCACACAGACCCTCCGAAGAGTAACCCACCCAGACCTATTCCCCTACATTTACCCCTGACTAATGTAATCTAACACTATGGGCAAGTTAGCATGGCCATTTCACCTGACCTGCACATCTTTGGGTTGTGGGAGGAAACCGGAGCACCCGGAGGAAACCCACCAGACACGGGGAGAATGTGCAAACTCCACAAAGACAGTCGCCCAAGGTGGGAATTGAACCTGGGTCCCTGGTGCTGTGAGGCAGCAGTGCTAACCACCAAGCCGCCCATAGCTGTGATTGGAGTTAAAACTATTTGAGCCTGAGTGAAGATTTAAAAGGTATTTGTAGAGGCTGAAAATTTCACGGCCAACAAAAGGAACACATTGCTTCAAGATCAGAGTATGAAATATCGCCATGTTTGGCACCCAGAAAACCTGTCTGTAGTTGGGTAGTAGTAACAAGGTTCAGTGGTATCTCCATTGGAAACTCTTGCAAGGCCTAAGAACATTTGAAGGTATCTAGAAAATACAAATACTTAACAGTGCTAATTATCAAGTGAATAACAATATCAATAATATATAATGTTTGCTGTCAAACAGTTGCAAAAATAGTGCTGACTAATGTCACACCCATGCCCCAGCCGCACCCAGATCTAGTTAAAACATACAATTAATAAGCCTCATGATAGTCGTACCTTCCAAGATTTCCACAGTGCAAATCATTGCAATGCAATGAAGAAATGCAGGCATGCTGTGCCCATTAAAAAAACATAAGAAATTAGAATAGGAGTAGGCCATTCAACTCCTTGAGCCTACTCCACTATTCAGTAGGATTGTGGCTGCTTGGACATCCATCACAATAATTTTCCTGCCCTCTCTCTATAACCCTTGATCCCCGACTGATCAAGAATCTATTTCAGCCATAAATATACACAAACTCTTAGTGGCAAGGAATTCCAAAGATTGGATGTAAGTTTGCTTGCTGAGCTGGAAGGTTCGTTTTCAGACGTTTCGTCACCATACTAAGTAACGTCAGTGAGCCTCTGGTGAAGCACTGGTGTTATGACCTGCTTTCTATTTATGTACTCAGGTTTCCTTGGGTTGGTGATGTCATTTCCTGTTCTTTTTCTGAGGAAAACTCAACACATAAATAGAAAGTGAGTCATAACACCAGTGCTTTACTGGAGGCTTACTGATGTTACCTAGTATGGTGACGAAACATCTGAAAACAAACCTTCCAGCTCAGCGAGAAAACCTACAACCTGAGCTACAAATCCTCTCCAAATTCCAAAGACTCTAAATCCTCTACGAGAAGAAATTCCTCCTCATCTCAGTTGCAAATTAGCATCTCTATTCTGAGACAATGCCCTCTTGTCCTGGACTATCCCATAAAGGGAAACATCTTCTCAGCATTGATCCTGTCAAGCCCCTTAAGAATCCTCTACGTTTCAATGAGACCTTCTAAACTCCAATGAGTAGAGTCGCAACCGTTTAGCCTTTGCTCATAAGACAATCCCTTATATCAAGGATCATCCCAGTGAACCTTCTCTGAACTGCCTCCAATGAAATGCAATCCTTCCTTAATTAAGGGAACAAAAGCTGCTCACAGTGCTGCAGATGTGGTCTCGGTATCACCACATACAGTTGCAGCAAGACTTCCCTACTCTTGTACTCCAACCCCTTTGAAATAAGGGCCAACATTCCATTATCATTCCTACTCACCTGCTGCACCTGTGTGCTAGCTTTCTGTGTTTCATGCACAAGTACCCCTAAGTCCATTTGTGTAGCAACTTTCTTCAGTTTTTCTCATTTAAATAATATTTTGTTCTCCCTTCCAAAATGAACAACATCATACATGTGTAAAATAAGCACTTAAAGTTTAATAAAACAGACATCAAGGGTGCACATTTGCAACCGCTTGAGGTCAGCTTTCTGTGCAAAGCTGGGGCATAATGTACTGTCTGCTTTAGTTTTTTAAAAAATCAAATTAGCTTATGTATGATTGTGGTGCACAGAACATCAGTCTCTTCAGACAATGATCAGCCAAACCTTCTATTTTTAAAACTAATTGCTGGAGTCTTCCACTCACTCAATCAGGTTCATTTTTTTTTAAACTTAAGTTTACTGTGAGACAGGAATGCTCAATTTTTAAGCTGTGGGCCTCAGATCATAACACTCTCCCAGACAAACTTCACGAAAGTCTTTTTCCCCCACGTGTGCCCCATTCTATCAGTCCATGGAGTACCTCAACTGGTTGGTTTTGCAGTTCCCTTACCACGCCCCCACCAGTGAACAACAAGTCTGCTAGTGCCACCTCAAAGATGTGGTGGTCGAATTTGATTTGGTCCTGTCACCAACACATCAGATAGGTTCACTAACATTGTTCTTCAATTTGGTCACAATCTAATTTCGAGACCAGGACCATGTACAAATGCATTTGATGACCAAGCTACAGTATATAGCTGCTAACAGTGATCTTAGATACATTGGAAAACACACCAGTATGCTGAAGTTAGGTAGCCATACTACATTATTGAGTAGGAAAGGAGATGACAATGCCATAAATGGAAGTGTCATCACTTTGGTTTATGAAAGGGCAGCACATTAGCTGATAATATCCCAGAGGGAAAAAATAATCAGTGGAAAAAAACATACTTGGAAACAAATGCACAAATTCATTTTGAAGGATACAAGACAAGTCAGGCCATTGTGTTTCATTCAACAGTTTTACTGGCTTTTCATCCGGGATAATGACAGCACGAATAAGCTGAAAGCAGCACAGTTGACAGAAGCGACCATCAGCTACAGGCAGTGTAGTTCATTTGCTTCAAATTGATTAAAGGTGTTTTTGCTACAAATGGTATGACTTTTTTTCTGTCTTTTTCTTATCCAGATGGAGATGTGATTTATTAAAATATTCCCCAAGATTCTAATCAAACTTATTTCAGAGTGGAAATACAATTGAAGGCTGTTAATTGAAATGTTAATTTCTGCTGATTGATCAGTAACAGATTAACTCTAAATGATCAAACTGTATAGTTAGGATGACTTTGCTCCAATAGCAAACTGCCACAAACTGCCATGGAATGCCCACAAGCACCACCAGTGGAAGCAGAATTCCTAAAAATGCAAAGTGATCATTCAGACTGCCTTTGGAAAAGTATGGGGCATGGAACTCTTTCATGATGGGCCAAATGGCTTCCTTCTTTGTGTAAAACTTCTATGGTTCCATTGAGAGTTACATCTACCATGGGATAATTTATTTAAAAATGTATTACCAATATTATCAAATAAAATTAACTTTGAAAGCTGTTCTATATGAGAAAAATAGAAATAAATCTCAAACACAAACTACTAAACAAAATAATTTTAACTCCTGCAGAGATTCATGTCACTATTGTTACGTATTCATCATAATCAAATTTAGAGCCTTAAAGGCTTTTCAATAAAATTGGCGCAAGAATTTTAATTCTGCAAACTGCAGCTTCAAAGCTGAACACCAGTTTTGCCCTTCTCATTTTGTATTACCTCTGCATCCACTGTACACTGCTTATCTGGTACACAGAAACACAAGCTTGACCAAATGCTTCAAAGCTTAATCTGACCTTCTGATCTTAGTCTGCTTCAGTTGGCAAAGTTCTAAATCATTTAAGCCTATCCTGAAGATAATGTGGTGCAGTGAGTCTGCACATGACACTACAGAGTGACAAGATGTCAATTCTGGGGTTCAGTTACCAAACGATACAAAAACATTTCTACTAACTGATGTATAATTTAAAATACTATACATCCTAACTGGAGGCAAGTAGCTTACAGTGGAAACTGAAATCAAAGTCTGGACAGTGAGAGGAAGAGTCAATTTAGTACCAGTAACAGATAATCTGGGATCCAGGAACAACCGTTACTTTCAGAATACAATGGGAAACAGGAGACTCAAAGAGGGTTAAAAATGGCATAGTGTGTGCAGTAGCCAAGGTGAAAAATCAAATTAACAATATGGAGAGACAACTAAGAGCATCTTATTTCAAAATTTTTTTGGAAGCAATTTTCTACTGAAAATAATGTTTTCCTTCAGTGATCCATATCATGACCTAATGTATTGCAAACATAGAACACTGATAAGTCTCACAGTTCTGCACGACACTATAATGAACCAGACATTCAAATCATCTAAAAATAATACAGCTCTGTTTCAAGCTAATTTCTTCTTTATCTATCCAGATGTATTTCAATCGCTGATGTTTCAACGGCAAGCAGAATATTTTGCTTCAAATAGAATTTACAAAAGTTAAAAAGGTCATTGAAATTTAAATTCTAAAAGGGTAAAAAATAAATTAAAACACATTCTTAAAATCTGGAATCGATGTTCGAAAAATGGATAATTTGATGAACCACAAAAAATATACCCCAAAATGAACATATTAATAGAGTTTAACCATTTAAAAAAAACCTGTTATGAATGCATAATCACAGATCCAAATTTCAATCTAAAATTGAGATGTGTTAGTATGTGCTAGTTAAGGAGTACCCTAAGCTCGGAGACTGTAGGTTGTGAATTTAAGGTCCATTCCAAAAACGCAATGAAGGTTGAACCTGCCCCCAATTTATTATTGCAGGACACGGTGGTGCATTATTGGAGGCGCCATCCTTCAAATGAAACATTAAACAGGGTCCAGTCTATAAGTAGGTATTCAAAATGATGTAACACCAGGGCAGAGTTCTCTGACTGTTATACTTATTACTAATGAAACTTAACATATGATATCAAATAATACCAGTTTTAAAAAATGCAGAATTACCAACAAAATAAGAGCTACAAATGTCTCACAGACCAGAAGATACTGCTACAAACTCCTCTTAAAAAGAATGCTCACTGAATTTTAAATGACTTTCAGTAATGCTACCTTCTGAGCATATTAACTGACAAAATGCATTATTTATACCACACATATGGTGCAGGGAACTGTGGAAATATTTCTATTTCACTTCAGTTCTCATGAGTTCATAAATGTGCTACACTCACAGTAGGGTAAAAAGAAATGTACTAAGAGGCCCATGATTAACACCTCGTGAGCAGGTTATACATTGAAAGGCTAATACCTCAGAATCAGAACTACCCTTGAAGCACTTCAAGAATCAATAATGCTTATTTTGGCAGTAATTCACATCAATTTTTGTAATGGGTGCCAAACATAATCTAATCTGTACCATCATCTTAGTTTATTATGTTATTGGCATCTTATTGCGATGCAGTTCTTCCCTTTCACTTTCTAACCTACCTTTTCCTTCTTAGTTTCTCCCTGCGATCTTTCCAAGCAAGGTTGTCACCATTTCTCGACTCTTGTAACAGCAAAAAGGAGGTGGCAACACAACATATAATAAACTCATACTACATTGTTACAGATACTTTAGAATCCTGCAAATTCTTTCACTGTAAAGTATTAAATAAACCATGTACATCAAGTGAAACTGAAGAATTTAAATTACCCTCTGTTTCTTAGACTGACAAATTTGTTTTGTACTCCATGATTTAAGCACAAAAGCATCTGAAATGCAATTTCAATTATACTTTTCAAAATCAGACTATGCAAAACTCTAAGTTTACAAGGCAACTGAGCTACTTGAATGCAATAGAGATGCTGGAATTAATCATGCTCGATCTTTCTTCACTCAAGGCTTTAGCAAAGGTATAGTTGAAGTCATTTTTTACCCTCTCTGCATATCAGCAATTAAAGAGCACTGGAAATTGTGAAGGATATTTCAGAGTTCAACTGCGAATGCAATTTTCCAACCACATTCAAGGTGACAAAATAGTCACCAATTCATTTCAGGAGGTAACTACTCCTGTAGCACAAACAGAAAATGCTGGAGAACCTCCACACAGAACATCTGTGGGGAGAAAGAGAGAGTTAACATTTGAAGTGAAATATGACTTCTTCTGAACTATTCCAGTATGATGAGGTGTTGAAGCACACAATCGAGGATGCTTCTAACCATGATCCCCAATCAAATTGACTTAGCTGATCAGTATACTTTATGTTTGGTGTGGAGGTGGCTGGGGATGGGAAGAGAGAGAGATCAGAGGGAGAAAGGAAACTTCACTTCTATGAAGTCACTGCAGAGATTAATCAAAGCAAATAGAAGACAGAACTATAAATCTACAGAATACAAGTCTGAGACTGAAGTTACATAGTGCTTCAGTTATGCATAGAATACTTCAACCTATTCACTGACATACCCATGCCCTTGAGACAATGAAGCAGCACCGGGCAGTTCATTTTCAATACAAAAAATGGATTTGAATGTAAGAGAAAAGAAATCTTGTTTGCCATTATGCTGTACAAGTATAGAACACATCAACAAGAACAAATGTGATGATACTGGGGCTTTAAGAGGTGTGTTTTGTCCTGGTTTCTATGAGAAGATAAACAACTTGTGAAGCCTTGGGGTTTTTTTTAAAAAGTTGGAACAACAGAAGCACATGTGGGTAGAGACACACACAGACCTAGGATTTCACATGTTTGCTTTAGTTAGTTAATGGGTGTGAACTGAGATTATGGGGAGCTGCTGCCTATTTCTCTTTCTTGCAAATTGTCTCAAGTGCAATCTTATCTGTTTTTCTGGCCTTGCTTTTCACCAAGCGTGTTTTCGGATGTTACTATATTGGAAAAGTTATGTAGTAATAGTCACTGTATTCACTATACTCACCGTTCCTTTCGCATCGCTAGGTTTTTATCTTGATAGCATGGTAGGTATGCCCTACACCAGAGCTACTACAATAATTCATTGGTGTCAGCTCATCACTATTTTTCCAAAGGCAATTAGAGATGAGCTATAAATGCTGACTTTCTACATATTTAATAATTTGTTAGAAAAATGTCTCGGAGGGCTATTAGACAGCTAAGGTTATTCCTTAACTTAAAAAAAAAGAGAACAGGACATGGCCAGAGGATTATAGTTGAAAATGTGTTGCTGGAAAAGCGCAGCAGGTCAGGCAGCATCCAAGGAACAGGAGATTCGACGTTTTGGGCATATCTCCTGTTCCTTGGATGCTGCCTGACCTGCTGCACTTTTCCACCAACACATTTTCAGCTCTGATCTCCAGCATCTGCAGACCTCACTTTCTCCCAGAGGATTATAGACCAGTCAGCTCAACACAGGAAGAAAAATGGAATCCAGACGAAAGCAGAGAATAGAAGAACCGCTAAATGTTTTTTTAAAAAGTATAGATTTCAAATGGGACCAACTTTACTGAATTTTTCTGAGGAGGCACCATCAACGAGGGTAGACAATGGTAATGCAGTAGATGCAATTTATCTGGATTTTCAAAATGTCTTCTACAGCCAAGTAGGAGACAAGTGGCAGAATGGATTATCAGTTATCTTCAAGACACATATCTTCAAGAGTGGAAAGTAGTGTCCCACAAGAATTAATGCTGGCAGTATTTTTATTCACAACTTTTAAAGAATTTTACTTTGGATTTAAACACAATTTCTAAATTTGCAAGGGTCACTAAAACATCAATAGTTAGCTGTCCATGCACTCACACTCTGCTCCAATTGTGTATGGACAGAGTATAGCAAATTACAGCTGCAAGTAGCAATACAACTTGGGATCTGCTAGCCAAGCACATATTGTTGGCTGAACATCACTTTATGCAGACAGCATACTAATATTCAGAACCATAGTACACTGACAATCTTTCTAACCTTGAAAACTAGATTCTATCTTTTACCTACAGCTTAGTATTCAATGGTATTTGAATTTAATCATTTCAGTTAGTACTTTTTCTTATGACACGAAATTCCATTCTTAACCAGATATGCATGTAGTTCTTCTTTGGTATGGTTAATCAACACAGTAAAGATATTAACCATTTCACTCATTGTTCAAAACCATAATTAAGTGAGTAAAATAGTTTCTTCAAATATCAAGTTTCACTTGAAATTCGTTAATTTTATATTCAACTCCTTTGATTCTGCATTCAAAATCGTAGTTAAATACTTTGCTTGGATCCATATCATTACGCCTAGAAGCATTTTAATACCTCAACCAAATCTCCCTTCAAACTTCATTTTTTTAATGAAAACTAATCAAAGGCTGAAAGCCCATTTTAATAACTCGAAGCACCAAGTTCCCAAATTATGTTTGTCCTTCTCTTATGAACCACAACCCTTTGAAAGCTAAGTGAAACATTTCAGCCTTGCAAAAAAAAACCTGCCATTAGGTTCAAAACGTCGTGATGAAATGACAGCAGCTTTTAATTTAATTATTGATAAGAGAAATTACATCCCCAATTCCCCCCTTTTCAGATTTGTACTTTCTTGCCCTGATGCATGTAGCATTAACAGGATACCACTAACTAGCCCACAAATAAGACAAATATGCATTTATATAAGGTTTTATGGCCTCTTTCTAGAACATCCCAAATATTTCTTGCACAACAGATTAATTTGAAATTAGGGACACAAACAAGTCAGTTATTTACTGCAAAATTTTGAGAAGGTTTTGTTTCCAGCCAGGACTATTGAAGAACACCATGAGATTGAAATAAAACCATATGATTTTTACCATCCATTGAAGAAGTCCAATGTCTCCATTTAATGTCTTGCTTAGATGACAGCGCTAATGAAAATGCATTCTATCAAAAATGCCTGCATTATGTGCTTGTGAGCTTATCACACCAACTGGACTGTTTCCCTAACAACTTTCATGTATTTACTGCTTCAGAGAAATAGACCTCTCAAAAGGCTCAATTTCAAACCAAGGACAAAAAACCCCCTTCTTTCTACAGCATACTCTCTTCTTTGTGAAGTATAAAGAAACAGAATGCAGTCAACTCATGCAAAGAACGAACTTGAAATTCTTTGGCGTACAACTACTGTTATATCTGGAAAACATGGCATTAATTTGTACAAAGCAAGTGCCTCAAATATCAGTGAAATAACAATGAGATAGTCTGTTTTCATTGTATTGGTTGAGGGAGAAATGTTGGCCAGGACATTTCTTCCAATCACAATGTTACTTAAGACCTGACCAAATTCTCTAGTGAAATGAAATCCTTAAATTGCTGCTACAAATGTTTCTTTTGTTTAATATTTCAATGATTTGCAACTGTTCTTCTCTCCTGACAGGAGCAATGCTGATTTAAAAAAACACAGCAAGTACCAAAGACACCATCTATTATTACCCAAAGAGAGAAAATGCTGGAAAATCTCAGCAGGTCTGGCAGCATCTGTAAATCCAGCTTTGACAAAGGGTCAGTTAGACGCGAAACATCAGCTCTTTTCTCTCCTTACAGATGCTGCCAGACCTGCTGAGATTTTCCAGCATTTTCTCTTTTGGTTTCAGATTCCAGCATCCACAGTAATTTGCTTTTTTACCATCTATTATTACCCTACTCTGGACTGAGTTGCAAGGGGCAACTGGCACTGAAGCACTGGAACAACTCAAGCAGTGAAGCCCATTTCTTTGTTCAGTGTTCAGTTTGCTTTCTAGCAAGAGTCACTGGACAATGAAGAGGAGCAAGAGCTCTGCCTGATTTTTCTTCCTTCTGAGCTAGGGGCTTAGAAGCTATTTTATTCCATTTATTATCATTAACTGTCCCTCCATTAATATGTCACTGTAGTATGACTTTTTTTTGGTTTTTTTTTATAGAATAGGAATTTGCTTTTTTTAAATATGGGAATTTAAACCTGAAAAATAACACTGGAAAAAGTAACAAGACACGGAAATACTCATGTTCGGCAGGACGCTAGGGAGCTCAAAGGAACAGTGGGATCTTGGAATGCATGTCCACAGATTCCTGAAGGTGACAGGATAGGTTAACACGGTAGTTAAAGCAGCATATTGAACACTTGTCTTTTATCAGCCATGGCATATATTATAAGAGCAAGCAGGTGATGTGGAGCTGGACAAAACTTTGATGAGGTTGCAGTTGGCGTACTGTGTACAGTTCTGGTTATTGCATTATGGAAGGATGTGATTATGCTGGAAGGGATACAGAGGAGATTCGCCTAGAGTTGCCTGGAATGTAAATAAGGACAATTTTAAGGTCAAATGTAGGTGGTTGAGAGGGGAATTGAGGAAAACATTTTTTACCCAGAGGGTGGCGTGAATGTAGAACGCACTGCCTGGGGGGAGTAAGGAAGCAGGAAACCTCACAATCTTTCAGTAGTTTTTGGATGATCACTGGAACCATCATCACAATGGAAAGTGGGACTAGTGTTAATTTAAAGTGGTTTTTAATTGGTACAGATTTGATGGGCTGTAGTATACGATTCTATGATTCCGTGGGAAATCCAAAGTTCTCAACACAGAAGGCTGTAAAATTAAAATTCGGGATTTTGTATTTTGCAATTATTTGCAAGCTTGTATACATACCATATTCACTGATGGATAAAGTCATGATTTAATAAAAATGTTTTTCTCCTCACACTGATTTAAATACTATAACTCACTGCTTGCCACAAAATGTTTTTAATAAAACTTCCAAATCCAATCACTTGACAAAGGTCTGGAAAAGTCCAATGTAGAAGGTTCTGGTCAGTCACATTCCAGCTCTATAACACAACATTAAACACATAAACTGACACAAAAAAAAGGAGAAAGAATCAGAAAGGTAATAACAATTTGTATAGGAAATCCAATAAAGCAACCAAATTTCTGCAGTGGCATATGTTTTCCAAAACAGCAGCAAAAAGCACATTATTAGGATGGGTGGAGAAATCAGCTCTATTTTGTATCTGAATGATATGATACCTGATATGGAGCAGTTTTGCATTAACATGTAAAATGTGGAAAACTAACGCATTCCTATTTTGATACTTCCTCACCTAATGTCAATTGCGTTTAGATTTGCATGCTCAGCCCTCACCACAAGCAGTGAGTAACCTACTTCAGTTACATGTGTGAGGTCAAGCAAAAGCAGCAATGGAGAGAATGAGAAGCTTTCCCACACAGTGAGTAATTAGGTTCTCGAATACACTACTTTATTGTGCCGTGGAGGCAATTCATTGAAGAGGAAATTTGATTATTATCTGACAAAGAAGAATGTGTCGATTAGTGTCGATAAAAAGTGCAGTGATATTAGGTGAAATGCTCAAACTGATGGCACTGACATGACAGGCTGAATGGCCTCATTCTGTGCTGTTGCAATTTTGCAATTGTGTGTAAAATTTTTAAAAACATGAACAATCAAAAAGGAAGGACTTAACATTCATTATGTCCACACTTCTGAAATGGTGCTGGGCGTAGTAGTCTGTGAACATTTTCCTTTGGTGTTAATTACTTTATTATTCTATGTGGGAACTGCTGGATGAGGGCTTCCCTTCTCAAACAGTCATGCCTAATATTTCTTCTCATCTGAATATAGTTTAAAGATGACAAAAATGAAGCATTTGAGCAGTGAGAAAGTCATTACCAGGTGCATTAAATGATAATGATCATGCACCATTGGGAAATGCCTGCAGCAATCACCAGCAACTTTCTCAAAGTTTAATTAAGCAGCTGTGCACTTTAATTGCTTTACTCAAAAGGAAAGCTGACTCAAAACAAAGGAAAATAGCAGACATGTTTGTTCGCTTTTAGACTTTTGAGGGCTTCTCCAATGGCCACATGAGGATGTAGTGCAATCACTACCCAACTATAGGATCCCAAATTTGATTCCACAACAAAGTCAAGTAAATGGACTTCGGCCAGGATGCCATCAGCAGTCTATCAGAAAATTAGCCATAATTCTTATTCCATAATTGCTACCCAGCATTCCTAACCTACATTCAGATAACCTGCCAAAATTCATATGATGTAAACTTACATGAAGAATGACATCTACTTGGTGAGGATCAGAGGAATACTAACACTTGTGGAACCATCAGTGTCTTCATTACTTAATAAGGAAAACTGTAGAAGTGTGAGAAGACATTCGTGACATTCTTCATGTTTTTAACATTAGTATTGAAGGACTTTGTAAATTTCCAGTTGGACAGAATATAAAACTAACCTCAACTATTAAAAAAAGATACAAAATAAAACTGCTTTAATATTTCGCTAAGATTATATTTGCTGCTGCTTAAATACTGAACCTAGGCTGTGATGTATGAATATGATTTCAATCTAGGTATAGCATTATATTAGCCAAACATTGTCAGTTCAAAATGAATCTTTTCTTTCAATACTGTCGGTCAAAAACAGGTCAAGGTTGCATCTATCACTCATTTGACATAGAACTGCAGGTCAGCTGTGCACAATGTGCCAGTTTGTTTTCACTCATCGGTTGCCTACAGTCTGTTGACCCAAGTTGCAAGTGGCTACTTTTCTATGCATTTTGCTGCTCTCAGTAAAACTCTAAGAGTTCCCATTAAAAGATGGGATTTATTCAATACCATAAAGCAAGTGAAAGGGGTCTAGTGCTTTTGTTTCTGTGACTAGCATCCACTGAGTGACCACATGATCATTGAAATTAAGAGATCAAAGCATGAGAACATTTCAAATACAGACAGAATTACTGTCTGTAATTCTTACTATTACTTATTTTGTTGGAACATCAATTACTATAGTATACAGGTATTCTATTTTTGGGATTTGTGTAAAGAAAGATAATGTCACTTATAGAATAAAGTGCAGAGAGATTCAGGAGTTCTAGTCCAGGATTCTCTCAAGGTAAGCTAACAGATTGAGTCAGTAGTTAAGGCGGCAAATGCAATGATGGCATTTATTTTGAGAGGACTTGAATATAAAAGTAGGGATGTACTTCTGAGACTCAGGTCAGAGTTTAGAGTATTGTGAGCAATTTTGGGTCCCATATCTCAGGAAGGATGTACTGGCCTTGGAGTGTGTTCAGAGGTGTCACAATAATGGTTCCAGGAATGAAAAGCTTAACGTATGAAGAACATTTGAGGATTCTGGGTCCATACTTGATGGTGATTAGAAGATAGGAGAGATCTAATTGAAATATACAGATCCTCACCCTCAACAATTTCTCTTTCAAATCCTCCCACTTCCTCCAGACAAAAGGCCTGCCTCTTTGTCGGGTACATGGAACAGTCCATTGTCTGCAGCTACACTGCCACCGTTCCCCACCTTTGCCTCCACTACATCGATGGCTGCACTGGCACCACCTTGTGTTCCTGCGAGGATAACAGTTCATCATCTTCAGCAACACGTTCGACCCTGACCTTAAATTCACCTGGACCATCTTGGACACCTCCGTCCCCTTCCTGGACCTCTCCATCTCCATTTCTGGTGACAGACTCAACAAGGACACCTACTTCAAACTCACTGACACTCAGAGCTACCTGGACTACACTTCCTGCCACCCTGCCTTCTGTAAAAACGCTATCCCTAACTCACAATTCTGCTGCATCTGCTCCCAGGAGGACCAATTCAATCACATAGCATCCTAGAAGGCCTTTTTCTTCAAAGACTACAATTTTCACTCCCATGTGAACCACAATGTCCTCCAGCATATCTCCTCCACTTCCGGCACCTCTGCCCTTGAATCACACCCCTCCAATCGCAACAAGGACAGAACCCTTCTGGTCCTCACCTTCATCCAACCAACCTCCGGATACAATACATCATCCTCTGCCACTTCCGGCAACTACAAACAGACCCCACCACCAGGATAGATTTCCCTCCCCATCCCGATCTGCGTTCCGCAGAGACCATTCCCTCCTCGACTCCCTTGTTAAATCCACCGCCCCCACCAACTCACCTTTCACTCCTGGCACCTTCCTTTGCCACTGCAATAAGTGCAAAACCTACGCTCACACATCTCTACTCATCACCATCCAAGGCCCCAAAAGATCCTTCCACATCTGGCAGAGATTTACCACACAAGTCATCAACTGTGTCTGTTGCTCCTCTACATTGGAGAGATAGGACGCCAACTCGTGGAATGTTTCAGAGAAAATCTCTGGGACACATACACTAAACAACCCCACTGGCCTGTGACCAACTCCCCCTCCTACTCCATCAAGAACATGCAAGTCCTGGGCCTCTTCCACCATGAAACTCCAGCCACCCAATGCCTGGAGGAAGAATGCCTCATCGTCCACCTTGGAACTCTCCAACCACACGGGATCAATGTCGATTTCACCAGGTTCTTCGTTTCCCCTTCGCTCCTGATACCAGCACCAACCTTCCAACTTGACACCGCCTTCTTGAACTGTCCTCCCTGTCCATCTTCCTTCCCACCTATCCACTCCACCCTCCTCTCCAACCTATCACCATCACCCCCCACTTCCATCTATCTTTCACATTCCCACCTATCTTCCACCCAGGCCCACACCCCTCCCATTTATCTCTCAGCCCCCTTGGGTCACCCTTTCATTCCTGAAGAGCTTATGCTCAAAACGTCAACTCTCCTGCTCCTAGGATGCTGCCTGACTGGCTGAGCTTTTCCAGCACCACAGTTTTTGACTCTGATCTCCAACATCTTCAGCCCTCAATTCCTCCTGAACAGAATAGGTGTTGGGAGGATTCCATTAGTAGGAGACACTAGGTCCAGAGGGCACAGCCTTAGAATAAAGGGAAGCCCTTTTAGAACAAAGATAAGGAGAAACCTCTTCAGCCAGAGGTTGGTGAATCTACGGAATTCATTGGCACAGAAGGCTGTGGAGGCCAGGTCATTGAGTATATTTAAAACAGAGATAGATAACTTGTTGATTGCCAAGGGGATTAAAAGATAAATAGGTTCTTGAGTATCAAGGGGATCATGGGTTACAGGGAGAAAGCAGGAGAATTGGGTTTAGAAACTGATCAGCCATGATTGAGTGGTGGAGCAGACTTGATGGCTGAATGGCCGAATTTCTGCACCTATGTCATTTGGTATTATGAGTTGCATCAAGTCAACTTCAATGACAGGCAACTCTGGGACTCAAAATGACCAAAACATTTAGAAAGCAGATGTTCAGGCTGTTTAAGTTATAACATTGTTTAAATCTGGAGCAGACAGGGAAACATGTTTTGCAACGGTTTTATTAAAAAGCAGAATAAATTAAATCCTCTAGCTAAAGCAGCAAGGTTTCAACCATTTGCAACTGCAATCAAGTGGCAAGTTAGGCTTTCCAGTGCTGTAATTATTTTTGGTCAAATTCAAAAGCTTTTCATCAAACAAAGATAAAATACCTTGGCATTACATCACCCTTCAAAACTCATTATCCAACAGATGCCAAGTTGGAGAAAAAACAATAATCATAAATGATATTTTTGCACCTATAATTCCTGGTAATACAGCTGAACAAAAAGGCTCAATCTTTGAATTTAATTAAAAGAAAATAATAACAGTTCACATTTGAATGGAATGCCCAAAGTCTGTTTCAAAATATGCAATGGTGAGTGAGAAATAGAAATCAATTAGAAATGCTTCATCAGTTAAAAATTTCTGGATTTCATACTTACGTGTACTAGAAGGAAGACATTGTAGAACTCCTGTTGGACTTTTGGAGAGTTGCTTTACAGCACAGAAAGAAGCCACTGGCTTGGAACAATCAGGCACATCATAATTCCTACTATGGATTTAAAAAGGTCTTTGCAAAAATGCCATGCTCAAGTTACTATGAGAGGGTGGTAATATAACAAAGTCCATTGTGTTAAGTTTCCTGTAGAGACCAATAACATGAAAAGAATCCCCAAATATCTCTGCAGAAAGCAGGTGACGGACAAAATTTCAGTTTTTGAAATTTTTAGTATAACAATACTTTTAATTTATTACAAGTTACTAAATAACTGATGCTCATTTTAGGTTCCACACAGGCCACTCAGCTCCCCATCTCATTAATGCCTTCCTACAAACATGGAGAGAACAGCTCAATTCCAGGAAGTGAGATAAGAGCGACTGCCCTTGTCATCAAGGCTGCATTTGACAGAATGTGACATCAAGGAGCACTAGCAAAAGTGGAATCATTGACAATCGGAGGAAAACTCTCTGCTGGTTTGAGTGATACCTGGCACAATGGTTGTGATTGTTCTAAGTCAGTCATTCCCGCTCCAAGACATCTCCGCAGGAGTTCAGGACAGGCAACAATGCAACGTGGTTGAGCAGAGGCCGATAGCCAAGTTCGGTACCCATGGGAATGGCCTCAACCGGGACCTTTGGTTCAAGTCACACTACAGGTGACCCCTCTACACTATACCCTGTCTCTCTCTCTCACTCATAGAGACCCACACACTCATGCAGAACCTCTCTCACATACTCCCCCATACTGTCACCCACACACACCCTCTCACAGACTTATATCCCATTACATTCACTCATAACACAAACACATATACGCATTCTCTCACAAACACTCATGCACACATGCACTTGGTCTCTCCTGCATACACACACATATAAGTATGTGGGGTGAATTTGTACATGCAGAATTACACCTTATTTTGCTTAAAAACTGCATAAATCCATTTAAGATTCTGTAAATCCAACTTTGGAAATAGAATCAGTCTGACCTAACATTGGGACACAGACAGTCTTAACCTCAAACCTTCAATGCATTATCTGAGCTGAGATGGCATCGAGTGTTAAAGATGTCTTGAGCACGAGCTTTAAAAAAGCTCTGGGATTTACATATGAAGGAACTGAAATTAACATGATCCCTCTAAAAGAGAAAAGACTTAGCTAACTTTGTTTAATATTACACTCCATGACACTGCAATCCTATTGCTATAAATTCTGTGTGTTATGATTCTGCCCCACAATTACCTGATGAAAAAGCTGCGCTTCAAAAGCTAGTGTTTCCAAATAAACCTGTTGGACTATAACTTGGTGTTGTGTGATCTTTAACTCTGCAGGAGTTCCTCAAGGTAGATATTTTTTAAATAGCCTGTTCAGGGATGTTATACACTTCTGAAGCAGGTGGGCCTTGAACACAGGTCTCCTGGCTGGGCCACAAAATCACTTCAGTTCCTCAGGGTAGACATTTTTGAATCAACATTTTCAGAGATGTCATTACACTTCTGGAAGAGGAGGAACTTGAACCCAGGCTTCCTGAAGTCCCTCATGGAACACATTTGCTAATCAACAACTCATAAGCTATCATACACAGCTTAAGCAGATGAAATGTGAACCATGGCCTCATGGCTCATAGATAGGGACATTACCATGCACAAGAACCCAGTTCCTCAGCTTAGATTTTTTTTAAAAATCAACCTGTCCATGGATGTTATTATACACCTCTGAAGTAAGTGGGATTTGAACACAGGTCTCCTGCATCAGATGTGGGGACAGTGCCAGTGAACCACCAGAACCCAGCTCACCAGCATAGCATCTAACTACCTTCAGCTGCTTCTTTAATATACTGTTTCTTCCCACCATTATAAGGTCAGACGTGGGTATATTGAGCACCATTTGAGACTCCTTAGATACTGAAAAAATCCAAGTCTAAATGCATCAAGATTGGCTGAACAATTACAAGTGACATTAAAAAAACCACGCAAATGCAGGTAATTTCCAAATAGACACAATCTAACTATCATGTCATGACTATCAGTGGTGTTACCATCACTGAATCCTCCACTATCAACACATGGAGGAAATACCATTGACCAGAAACTGAACTGAATTAGCAAAATAGATATAATGACTACAAGTCAGGAGTACGACAGAATGCTCCCCACTCGGCTGAACAAGTGCAGCTCCAATAAGAAGCCTGACACCATTCAATGCAAAGCAGCCTGCTTGATTGGCACTACATCCCCAAACATGAACTCTCTCCATCACTGACACTCAGCAGCAGCAATGTGTAGCATCTACAAAATGCAACGCAGAAACTCAACTTCCAAACCTACAAACTACTTCCATCTAGGAGGACATGGACAGCAGATATACGGTAACACCACCAACTACAAGCTTCTCTCCAAGCCACACTCAATCCTCACTTGAAAATATATTGTTGTTCTTTCAGTGCGTTTGAGTTAACATTCTGCTATTCCTACCCTACTGGGTCTATGTACCATGGACTGTAACGTGAACTGCACATGCTTCAAGGAGGCAGATCACCACTACCTCTTCAAAAGCAATTAGGAATGAGCAATAAGTGATGGCTCAGTGATCAACACTCACACCCCAATAACTTTCTTTTTAGAAATCAAACTCAAAATTAACATAAAATTAGGAATGCATTAACAGATGTATGATATTGAATTCAAAAACAACAATTAGACTATGATTGTTGACACAAAGGAATGCCATTTGAAATTGCAAGTACTTGTCACTCCCCATATAAAGAAACACCGTATACATGCTCTCACTCTTTCCAACTCAACATCCAGTCTGTCGGATTTCTTGCTTTTCCCACTCCTCTCACAGAGGTCTCCTGATATGGTTTGCACAGATAAGGCATAAGTCTCATTTGGATTACTTCAGTTTCCATGGTGTAGTCTTTTTCCCCCCCTTGTTCCTGTTCAACCGACAACACTGTATACATGGCCTGGTCCTCTGATATAAACACTCAGCTCACTGGCGTGCCTTTGCTATTCACGCCACTTTTAGGATTCAATTCCTTTTAGCTGGGTTGTACATTACCAAGAGCTTCTGGTTTTTTAGTTTTCTCACTGCCAAACAGAACATTGATTAGATTAGATTAGATTAGATTACTTACAGTGTGGAAACAGGCCCTTCGGCCCAACAAGTCCACACCGACCCGCCGAAGCGAAACCCACCCATTCCCTTACATTTACCCCTTTTACCTAACAGTATGGGGCAATTTAGCATGGCCAATTCACCTGACCTGCACATCTTTGGACTGTGGGAGGAAACCGGAGCACCCGGAGGAAACCCACGCAGACACGGGGAGAATGTGCAAACTCCACACAGTCAGTCGCCCGAGTCGGGAATTGAACCCAGGTCTCTGGCGCTGTGAGGCAGCAGTGCTAACCACTGTGCCACCGTAAAATCTGCTTCTTCCTCCTCAAACAAAGTCTATGATCTGTGACTGCATCTTGTTGCTGCAGAAGACGGTGAAATACAACATCCCTCATTAGCTTTAGTCATGTTTTACCTCTACACAATCTCAGCAGAAACTGATCACTCAAAAGTGATGTCCTACACAGGGACTCCAGTTATTCACCTTTTCAGAATACCCAAATTTATCTTTGGATTTAAAAAGGATATCTCACAAACGTAGACTTTTTGTCAAACAGAGTTCACCACAATTAAGACGACAATCAAAAGTTAAGAATCAACATTGCTGGGTGTAGGACAGGAGTCACATACAGATCAGATCAAAGATATTGATTTACATTTTCCAAATAACATTAATGAGCCAGAGGCTTTTCACAAAGATCTGACAACTTCATGGTCACTTCATAAATAACTGCTCTTTATTTCTGGCTTTTGTTGTTAAACTAAACTCAAATTTTCAAACTATTGATGTGGGATTTTAATTCATGTCCTATGGATTATTCCTTCAAATTACTAAATTATTAATCCTGTAACATAACTACTAAAAGAGTATACCCAATGCAAAAATTGCAATGACTGAAAAGAGAACACTAAAATAATAGATATGCTATTCTGGTGGCAAAATACTTCCTCTTGGAAATAAATGTGCACAATGGAAATAAATTGGAAATTGCTAACATAAAAAATATCAAAAGCAATGAGGCAAATTTAGTATCAGAAGACTCCAATCCCAAATGTTCTAGGACCAAACATGCAGGCAATGCATCATAACAGGAATGGAAAGGCACACATCTTAGAGGGAAAAAAAAATCACTTTCAATACCTGCACTCCAGGTGTTGCAATGGATTTCAAGAACTAAAGTAACCTGCCATTTACAGACATTCTATTTGAAATAAAGGACTCAGAGGTGGTCAGCATCAGAAAAAAAACAGAACATATAGAATATATTTGGAGAACTTTTGAATCAGCATAAATCATACAGCGTAACTAAAACCCTTTCTTCATAAGAGGCAAAGGTTGTTCGGACCACATATCCAATTCATTTTCCCAGACATTAACCCTTCTGACACATCATCTCATGCAGTCTCTCAATTGAAATGCATCCAAATATTTCAATTTGAATTATTTTGACGACTTCAACACTTTTTTTTTGGGTTGCTACACCAGGACATTAGTGAGACCATTTTTAGTATACTTTGCAAAATATTGACACCTTTCTATAGGAAGGGTATTGTTAAACTTGAGAAGGTACAGAAAACATTTTCAAGGATGCTGGTACTGGAGGGATTGAGTTATAGAACAGACTGAATAGACTGAAGCTTGAGGACGGAGGCTGTCGAGGTTTACAAAACCATCATGCACACAAATAGGGTGAATAACCAAGGTCTTTTTCCCAGGGTGGATGAGTCCAAATCTAGACAGCATAGGTTTAAGGTGAGAGGGGAAAGATTTAAGAAGGATCCGACAGATAACTTTTTCACACAGAGGGTTGGGCATGTATGGAACAAGCTGCCGAGGAAATGGTGGAAACAAGTACAATTACAACACTTAAAAGGTTGGGTATATGAATGGAAAGGGTTGAGAGAAATATGGGCCAAATGCTGACAGATGGGATTTGGTCAAATTGGGATACCTGGTTGGCGCTGATGAGTTGGATAAAAGGGTCTATTTCTGTGTTGTATGAGTTTGAGATTCCACAGCTCAATTATCTTTTGATGAGTTCTCTTGTTATGCATTTCTAAAACTTTTCTAAAGTATTTGTGGAAATTTTCATTTCCCATCTATTCTCTCAGGCTTGCACTTTCTCCAAAGACTAATGTAAAAGATTTAGTTGCAAATTATGCCCATACCATTAAGTTCTTCTTTAAATATAGAACTAGTACCATGAGCAGCAGAGAATGTTGAGTGTAAAGCAAAATTTAAAGACCGCAATCCAGAGAAGATAATTCCTTCAAGCCAATGAGCTGTGCACAGAGGGCATATGAAGGAATCTAGTTTTCCAGCACCAATCTGTATTTGGGCAATAATTATTAACTGCATATTAATTATTATTAAATATATGGAGGTGGAGAGCATTAACTGGGAATTTGTTTGTGTCCCATATAAATATACTGTGGTGATTGGGTTTAGGTGGTGTTTGCTTGTAATGTGCAACTCTACAGATGAATGCTCATAGAAGAATAAAGACTGAATCTAGTTACACCCTTTACTAATTGACTTTCTGGAACATGACACTGATATTCTAAAATATGTATTCAAGTGGAAAACAGATTGGACACTAGTTCTAGGCTCTATTTGCCTCTACTCTTAAAATGTGCAAGAACCCAACCTGTTTTCCCAATTAACTGAGTCAATTTCAATTAGGAAACATTCACAAATCTTGGTCCTTTTTGGCTTTGAGAATGCATTTTACACTTCACAAAAAAACATTAGTAACAAAGCTACTCCTCCCCCTCCATCAAGTGATAGGTCTATTGTTTTCCCAGTGACACCTATGCCAAGGCTCTTAGCCTCTCCACCTCTCTGCCTTTCTCCTCCTTTAAATCATTCCTCAAAACCTCATTACTTCAAAGCTTTTGGTTATTTGTTCTAAATTCCCTTATGGAGCTCAATATCAAATTTTATTCAGTAACACTTCCGTTGAGTGCACTAGAACATTTCTCTACTTTAAAAAGTGTATTATAAATGCAAGCTGCTATTGTACTCTCCAGTCTAATACAGAGTAAAGTTTTTCAATAATGTTGAAAATCACACAACACCAGGTTATAATCCAATGTGTATATTTGGAAGCCTCGATTCTTAAAATGTACAAGAACCCAACCCGTTCTCCCAATTAACTTAGGCAATTTTAATTAGAAAATATTCACAATTCCAGGTCCTTTTTGGTTTTAAGGATGCATTTCACACTTCACAAAGAACATTAGTACCAAAGCTACTTTTCTCCTTCCAACTGATAGATTTTTCAATAATGTAATAGTTGTACCTTTTCAAATTATTTCCTCACCTCGCAATTAAAATAAATTCTTCAAGTGGTAGTACATGATCCTCACACTGCACACTGATATAAAATTTGGTTTGTAAAGAGTAAAGCAAAAAAAATCTAAAACGCTAACCTAAACACATTTCATTGTGCAGTTCAATTATGCTACTGTACATCTCTAAGGGCTCAGTAGTTGGATCATTTTGGAACTCCTTCATTTATTTAGCCTATACAAAACACAATTGCATAAGCAGATTATAAAGAAATGGTGTGAGCTGTGATTCAAAATATAGCTGCATCATATTAGAATTGTGTTTCTCAAATAATACATTTTATTTTTTGTGAAAAATGTTACTCTTTTTCTAAACCTGAAACTGTCAAACAACAGCAATGTCATTCTGATATTATATCACCTTGAAGTATAGCTGTAGAGATATTGCTATAATATTGAACCATGATAAACCACAATAGAGGTTCTACAATTATGACAAGTATTATAAATCATGCTGTCATTTCTACTCCATCATTTTCAGGAGCGAGACAACATCTTAGTCCATGAAAAAGCAATGCTTTTCCTAAAGGAGATGTGGACTTGAGAAGACCAGAGTTTTTTTTTTAATATTTTTCAATAAAAAGTCATACTAAAGGATATCAAACATTTATAAGGACAGTAATGCCTTATTTCTAAAAGAAAAAGTGATCCCTTTAGATTATCTTGCAATAAACATGCACTTTCCCTTTTCAATAGGCTGTGTTACCAATTTACTCAACTTATAGGACTGCTACGTCAAACTGAATGAAATTATAGAGAATCTGATGTTCCCTATTTACCATCGTGTCTGTAAAGAACTGGGAATAGATATGTATCTAATGTAATGGACTCTTAATTTGTGTCTATTAAACTGCTTCTATTGCCTTACTGGTCTTCCTCCTCCTCTACCCACTAAGAAGTCACAAACGGAGTCAATATTGTGGATAACGCATGTGAGATGTAATCAATCCCCATTTTTTTTAAACATTATTTAACTTTGGACTTAAATTTAAAATATTCAAAGTGATGACACTCTCCACAAATTTATAGCTTACCCAGCACTAAAATTTACATGCAGGGCCATTTATTGCACAAATGAGTAGAGTCAAAATGTAAAATTACAAAGTTGGAAATTGAAAACAAAATCAGAAAATCATGAAAATATAAAGAATTAAATCAGTATTTTAAAGACTGATCAATAATGTGCTGACATTTTTCATTAGAACTGGTCAGAGTTCTAATGAAGGACTTTCTCCTGTCTCTTTTATACTTTGGTTGCTACATATCGACAAGCCATCACTTTATTTTGCTTGTTAAAAATCATACAACACCAACAGGTTTATCTGGAAGCACTAGCTTTTGGAACACTGCTCCTTTATCAGGTGGTTTGCTTTGGTTGAGAATAGTGACCTTGAGAAATTTTGGCCCCAACACTTCTTGGTATTTGAAACAGTCAATTATTTATACAAAGTTTGTTTCTAAATATATTGATGAATGCTTTTAAAGTTGGGGCATTTCTCCTTAGCAGCAAAACTCCAGTCCAGCAATGTGTGCAATCACGTGACCTCCTAAAATCACAAATACATCTTCCACCCAACAATTATAAAACTTCAAAGATCATAAACTGAATTGAAAGGATAAATATGGAGATGTTTCCATTTGTGGGCAAGACCAGAACTAGAAGCCATAAAAGATAAGATGATCACTAGCAAATCCAAAAGGAAACTCAACTGCAGCTTATAACCAGAGTGGTCAGCATGATGAACATGTTACACAGTTGAGATGAAGAGTGCTGATGAATAGTATTCAAAGGAAAGCTACACAGCACAAATCAAAAAAGGTCAAAACTCAAATGACACCAGATATAGTCCAACACGTTTCTTTGAAATTGCAAGCTTGTCCACCCTAGTCCAACTTCGGCATCTCCACAACATGAAGCAGAAAGGAATAGAAGGATATATTCATGGAGTTAGATGAAGGAGGCTGAGATTATGTTGATAGAAGAGTAACCCTTGGAACAGAAGTGTAGGCTGTGACTGCTGTAAATAGTCCAACTGTAATATATTGAAAACGCCCAATTACTCCCTCACTGTGCCAACCTCCCCATCCCTTTCTCATGCTGCATAAAATGATGTCCCTTTTTTCAAATCTGTTTCTTGCTCTCTAGTTGTGATAAGTACAAGACTGAAAAGTTTTGATTTGTCTCCTTTTCACAATGCTAAAGTTCTGTATTATGAGTAATTATTTAAAATAGAATTATTGTTAACAGTTACAAACTACATAGGTTGAATAAATGGATTTGTAGTGCTATGTTGAGATGGCAATTTCTGGACGGTAACACAGCCAGGCAGCACTGATTACAACAAACATGTCACAAAACAATTTCCCATTAGGAGTACATAAGGTAAATGAATAGTAACTTCGCATATCAAATTAGGCTAATAATAGTAAGTGAATGACATTTCTTATTGAAATTAATAATATATACATCAACATTAAATAAGCAAGTGCATCATCCAAGATTACAATTCAGTGCAACATGGGACAAAGACTTGCAAATGCAGGGTACAAATTAGGTTCACTTACTGGCAATACAATTTACCACAAAATATCTTGCATCTTTTTGCAACAACTGGTGGTTTTTGATTCTAGTCTTGCAATATCATTGGTTAAGAGATCTTTTTGCCCTTGTCACAATTTTTAAATTCTTGGCCCTGCCTCTATTTGTTTCAAAGCACATAACACAACCAAGTCTCTGGTACAGTCACTCATATTACTTAGGAGGATGCAGGCAATCCTCCTGCAGAGTCCATAATGGACATACCGTTACAGAATCCTGAAGTACTAGGCTACATGATAACATTGGAAAATGATCACTGGGAAGAATTCCACAGTTTTTATTCATTTGTTTCATGCTATGACAATGAGGGGCACAAGGGGAGGGGACCACTAACAAATCTTATTAATCAACAAAGTAAATCAAGTTAACTCTTGACCGTATCTGTGCCCAATGCTTGGATGATATTAGCCCTTTTAATAGATACAAAAATTCTGAGAATGTAAGTGATCTGTATCTGCAACATAAGTTGAAAATTTCTCATACAAATGGTAGTTGTGGACCAAAACATTCCACCAGCCTTGGTTGCAATTTTTATTTAAAAAGCAGCTTCATAGTAGGGTACCGTTTTGTTTACTATATGAGCACAATTGCAGTTTGCAAATTTGACTCCAAATAGTTATGAGAATCAGTATTATTTTGTTTCTGAAGAAATATAACGGAGCTATGCATTCATCATGCATAGGAATATCAAAACTTCCGACTAAAATAGTTTTGGTTTAACATATATTCCATTAGACAGAGGACACACAGATTTCGCCCAAGTGAATGCAGACAGAGCGTGTAGTTAGAATTTGATTCACATGGGAAGTCAGTGATGGGGAAAGAAGTTTTTTTTCCCGAAGCTTTTCAGTCTCTAGCATGTATACAAGACACAAGTGCATACTAGCTGTTTGGTGTGTGTTTGTCTGGTTAATCTTTCAAGACTGGGGTAAACTATTAGGAATTCACAATTTTATTAGATAAAGATAAATTTATTGGCAGTAAAGCTGATGTGAATTTCCTATTTCTCTTAACTACAGACTTGGAAATCAGGATAATAGAAATCTATTAAAGTAAAATGTAAAAGTACATGCAGGACCACAGACATTAATTGATACTAAATCAGTAAATAATTTATGAATGACCAATAACTAAAACAGGGCAGGTGGAAACGAAGACAATTGCATCATCCAACATAAACATATGGTAGCTGTAGTCGGAGAAACTTCAGTTCAGAATCATTGAGCTGGATGCAGAATTCAGATACGGCAAAACATCAGGGAAGTAACCTGGAAAGTAACCCGGACAAATTGCTACTCCAGGAGGCAGTCACATCGCTTAGAACAGAAAACGGCGGATGCTGGCGATCTGAAACAAAAACCGGAATTGCTCGAGAAACTCAGCCGGTCTGGCAGTATTGTGGATAGAAGTTCTTCGGAATTCTAAAGAAGAGTCACTAGACCAAAATCGCTGACTCTGCTTTTTCAGCACAAATGGTGCCAGACCTGCTGAGTTTCTGCAGCAATTTCAGCTCTTGTTTCATCTGATTAATTCCCTAGTTACTGTTATGACTCACTCACTAAAGGGCAGAAAATTTGATTTTGTCCAAGCACAAAAACTCATCTGCAAGTATGATCCAACCATGGTTAATGAGAAGTTAAATACTGCATTAGATCAAAGAAAGAGGCTAATAAACTTCAAAAGAGGACAAAGAAACTGATGAAGAGAAAATAGAATATAAAATTAAACTGGTGAGAAATAAAAATGGCCTGTGAAAGCTTCTATTGGAATGCAAAAAAGAAAAGATAAGCAAAGATAAATGCAGGCCCATTACACTTAACAACAGGAGAATTTATATGAGGTATATGGAAATGGAAGAACAGCTAAATGAATAATATATCTAGCTTCACAGAGGAAGACTCAAAACTTTCCCTGAAATGTTAAAGAAACAGACAACTATTGAAAATGAGAATTTTTTTTAAATAGCATTAGTAAAGTAGTCATACTGGAGATAATAATGGGATTGAAAGTTGTTAAATTTTCTGGATCTTATTATCTGCATCCCAAAATGCTGAAAAGGAGATTAGTATAGAGATAGATAATGTATTAGTTAGCATCTTCTAAAATTCTCCAGATTCTGGAATGGTGTCAGTATATTGGCAGATAGCAGAAACAAGCCCACTATTTCTGGAGGAGAGGAGAAAGGAAACAGGGAGCTAAAGATATGTTAGCCTGACAGCAGTCACAGGGAAAATGCAAGAAACTGACAAAGATGCTGATTACTGGTTAATTAGAACCTTTTGGTAGAATTGTGCACAGTCAGCATGGACTTACGAAAAGCAAATTCTCTAGAATTTAGAAGTTTAAGGGGTGATCTGATCTAAAGACAGGATAGATGAAGATTAGCTATTTCCACTGGTTGGGGATTCTAGAACTAGGGGGTATAGTCTGAAAACTTGAGCCAGACCATTCAGGAGAATGGTTAAGAAGCACTTCTACATAGAAAGGGTAATAGGTATTTGGACAAATGGCAGTGGATGCAGGATCAGTTATAAATTTTAAAGCTGAAAGAGATAATTTTTTGTTTAGCAAAAGTATTAAGGCATATGGGCCAAAAGCAGGCATACTGAGTTAGGCCACAGATAAGCCATGATTTATTTGAATAACGTAGCAGACTAGCGGGGCTGAATAGCTGACTGCTGTTCCAATGCTCCTAAACTAGCTTGACAAATCTAAGTTTTATGAGGATGTTACTAGCAGAATAGATAATAGGGAACTGATGGATGTGAAATATTTAAGCTGTCAGATGGCTGTTAATAAAGCTTCACACAGGAGAAGAGGTGCACAATTAGAGCATACGGACTTGGGAGAATATGCTGACAAATATTTAGGATTAGTTAATGGGCAGGAAACAGAATATGAATACATGCATTATTCTTAGGTTGGCAGGATGTGACCAAAGAGGTCCTGCAAGGATCTGTGCTTCTGAATCTAAATCAATGATTTAGATGTGAAGAGCTGAAAATGTGTTGCTGGAAAAGCGCAGCAGGTCAGGCAGCATCCAAGGAACAGGAAATTCGACGTTTCGGGCATAAGCCCTTCATCAGGATTCCTGATGAAGGGCTTATGCCCAAAACGTCGAATTTCCTGTTCCTTGGATGCTGCCTGACCTGCTGCGCTTTTCCAGCAACACATTTTCAGCTCTGATCTCCAGCATCTGCAGACCTCACTTTCTCCTTTAGATGTGAAGAGCAAATTAAATATTTCCAGTTTTGCTGATGACTGGCCAAGTGAGTTGGCAAGAATACAGCAAATGGAATATAAATGGAAAAATGCAAAGTTATCCACTTTGGTAGGAAAAACAGAAATGCAGTGTATTTCTTCAATGACGAAAGATTAAAAAGTGTTGATATCCAAAGGAAGATCGGTTTCTTTGTTCATCACTGAAAGCTAACATGCAGACATACTAAGAAATTCAGAACACAAATTTTGGAATGTTGGCTTTCATTAGAAGAGGAATTGAGCACAGAAGTAAAGCAGTTTTGCTTTAACTGCCTACAGCTATTCTGTGCGCAACTATAATCTCATTACCTATAGAAGAACACATTTATGTTGAGAGAGTACAACAAAGATAAATGGGACATATTTCCGAAAAGGTGGGATTGTCCTATTTTGAGAAATCGAGGAAACGGCATTTTTATTCTGCTTTTTGGAAGGGTGAGAAGCGATCTCAAAATCTAACAGAACTTGACAAGATAGAAGCAAGAGGAATTGTTGCCCTGCCTTTTGGAAGTGAGAGAGGTGGAATCTAAAACCTGAGGACACAGTCAAAAATAAGAGGTAGGTTATTAAGGATGAGATGAGGAGGATTTTCTTTTCCTTTCAGAGAATGATGCTTTTTAGCAAATCTTGACTCCAGAGGGCTGTGGAGGCTCAGTAAGAGTACATTCAACAGAAACATAAATAGATTTCCAGATAGTGTGGGGAAATAACATCGAAGTAGAAGATTAATTAAGATCTAGTTGATTGGTGGAGCAGATTCTATAGTTTTAAGTCCCACATCCCTGATGAGAACAGAAACATTGTGCTGGTCAGGTGCAATGGCCTTTAGTTTTAAAATAAACCGGATGTTTTGTCACATTGCTCATGACATGCTTGAGATTACACTATTTTAATAGTAGGAAGGAGTGTAATCTTAATTCAGAGAATTTGTAAAGAAGTTTGCAGGAGACCTGACTGGGGACAGTGAAGTTGTTTTTAAGAAAGTAATTATTTCAATATGAACTAATCAGAGATAAAACAATAAAATGTATCCTTTTACTTAAGTATCAACTATCATATTTAGTGTAGTAAAATATACTACAGTGTTTCACATAAGTATAATCCAACAAAAAACTGATGGTGAGGTAAAGAAAGATGAATTATAAAACATAGGAGTTGAAAAGATAAGCTGCAAGGAGCACCTTAAAAGAAAGTAAAGATGAAGATGTAGAAAGATATTCCAGTTTTCTGGATAAAAACAGCTGAAAGCACAGCTACCAAGATAAAGAAAGGGAATTCTTGGCTACTCCATGGGTCAGAACTGGAGAAACAGACTTTTGTGGGTCTTGAAGGTAACAGAGATAAATAACTAAGGTATGAGGATGTGGAAGCATTTGAACACAAAAATGAGAATTTAAAATTCTCAAATAAACAAACCTATTTATGAAAATCTTTACTCCAAGGAAGATAATAAAGAATATCAATGTGCATAAAATATCTGATACAACTTCAAAAACAAAATCCTCTCCAACAGTACTCCATACTTCTAACAGGGAATTAAATAAACTTTTCAAATTCAAGACTTTAATTCAGAGCCTCATTTGAACCGAAAAATGTCTTTCCAAAATGTATGACTTCCAACCAAAATTACTTTGAGTTTTGAAAATGAATATATAGAAGTACCTGTGGCATAATCATCAAAATATGTTATAAAACATAAACAGCTACCTTTTTCTGAATTAATCTGTAGAATGTGGAAATCCGTGAGTAACCCAGAATTTATTGCCCATCCCTTGAGAAGGTACAAGTGAGCTGCCTATTAAACCACTGGAGTTCAATACGGACAGGGTTAGACACACTGATAGAACTATTAGGAAGGGTGTTCCAGGATGGTGACCAGCAATAGTAAAAGGAATGGTGACATAGCTCCATGTCAGTGTGGTGAGTGGCTTGGAGGTGATGGTGCTCCAATGCATTTGCTGCCGACTTAATGGTTTCATGTTCAAAAGGAATCATGGTGAGTTGCCGCAGTTCATCTTGCAGATGGAATAAACTACTACCAAGGTGTGTTGGTGGTGGAGCGAGTGGATACTGAATACTGCACAAGGTGCCAATCAAGCAGGTTGCTTTGTCATGAATGGTGTCAAGCTCAGAGTGTTATTAGAGCTGCACCACCCAGGTAACGAGAGAATATTCCATCATTGTCTGAAACTGTTTTATAGATAGGCTTTGGGGAGTGGAGGAGAGAGTTACATATCACAGAATTCCCAGCTTTAGATCTGGTCTAGTTTCATGATCCAGCCCAGTTTCTGGTCAGTCCTAAGCCTGAGCATGTTGACAGCCGAGGACCCAGTGATGTATGATGTGGGAGCTGGCTGATCCCATTGTGAACGGCAGTGTCCACCTCTGCAGCAAGTTTTCGTTGCTGGAAGAACTCTGGCTCAGGGCTGATGAGTTGGAATCTCAGCTTCAAACATTGCAGCACATCTGGGAGATGCTTTGTTTGAGGTGGCGGATCTAACTGGTAGATTAAGTATCACAAATTTGGTCAGTGGCCAGGGACAGCAGGATGTGACTGCAAGTGAGGCAGGTGAAAGGATCCAGGTAGAGGAGCCTCAGCTCTTGACAGTGTCCAACAGGTACAAGGTACTTGCTTCCTGTGTGGATGAGGAACAGTGCTGCAGGGACGATGAGCCAGTTGATCATGGCACCATGGTACACGAGGTTATTCAAGTGAGGGGAGCAAAAAGACAAGTGGTAGTTGTAGGGGATTTAATAATTAGGAGAATAGATAGTATCCTTTGTAAGCAGAATCAAGGGTCCTGCGTAGTATGTTGCCTGCCCGGTGCAGAGGTGCAGGATATCTCTGACTGGCTTGAAAGGAGACCAGAAAGGGAGAGGGAGGATCCAGTTGTTGCGGTCCATGTCAGGACAAACAACATAAGCAAGACTACGGAAGAGGATCTGTTCAGGGATTATCAAGATGTAGGAATCAAATTAAATAACAGGTTCTCAAAGGTTATATCTCCAGAGTACTGCCCAAGCCATGTGCAAATTGACAAAGGGACACAAGAATAAGGGAAATAAACACGTGGCTAAAGGAATGGCGTGGGAAAGAGGGGGGCACTGGCATCAGTCCTGGAACAGGAGAGATCTGTACCAGCTAGGACCAACATTTGAGCAAAAAGGGTACATAAGGTGATCATCAGGATTCTAAACTAGAAAGTGCGTGTGCGTGTGTTTGTGTTTGTGTGCGGGCAAAAAAGCCTAGTAACATAATGCCCAACGGGAAGCAAAGTTGCAGGTGGATTCAACTGCATTGAAAAATATGAAAGAAATGATAAGCAAGAACTCAGGAGAGGTTATTAAAGTCTCCAGCAAGGACACAAATAGGAGAGTGGTTGGAAAGGGTTAGGAACCGAACTTCAAACACACTGGATTAACGAATAACAATGAGAAGAGAGAGATGGTCAATACAGGACTGAAGGTGTTGTATCTGTATGCGCGCAGTATACAAAATAAGGTAAATGCAGATCAAAATTGGCAGATATGAAGTGGTGGGCATGACAGAGATGTGGCTGCAAGGGGATCAGAACTGGGAGCTAAATATCCAAGGATATACCTCCTATTAAAAAGGCAAGCAGATGGGCAGAGGGGATGAGTTTGCCTTGTTATTAAAAAAAATGAAATTAAATCAATAGCAAGAAACAAAGTAAGGTCAGATGATATAGAATCACTCTGGATAGAGTTGAGGATCTACAAAGGTAAGAAATCCATAATAGCAATTACCTACAAGCTTCCAAACAGTAGTCAGGATTTGGGACATAAAATACACCAAGATATAGAAAAGGCATGTAAGAAAGGCAAGGTTACAGTGATCACGAGGGACTTCAATATGGAGGTAGACTGGGAAAACTAGGTTGGTAGTGGATCACAAGAAAAGGAATTTGTGGAATGTCTACAAGATGGCTTTTGGGAGCACAAACCCACCAACACTCTCAAACAAAAAATAACAAACTTAAAAGACCCAGTACAATCCATGGACAAAACCAACATCGTCTACAAATTTCCATGCAAGGACTGCCACAAACACTACATAAGACAAATGGGAAGAAAGTTAGCCACCAGGATACATGAACACCAGCTAGCCACAAAAAGGCACGACCCTCTCTCCCTCGTAGCTCTACACACGGATGAAAAAAACCACTATTTTGACTGGGACGACCTATCTATCCTGGGACAGGCTAAGCAAAGACATGCCAAAGAATTCCTAGAGGCCTGGCACTCCAACCACAATGCCATAAACAAACACATAGATCTAGATACCATCCATCAACCCCTCAGAAAACGAACAGGAAATGACATCACCACAAACCCCAGGAACCCCATCCAGGACAAGCTTATAAATAGAAAGCAGGAGACAACAGCTTCACGTCACTTGGAGGTCGCCACTGATGATGTTACCTAGCCAGGTAATGAAACATCTGGATATCAAACCTACAGCTCAGCGAGCAAACCTACACCCAGATCCTATCTCTCAGATTCCCTTCCAACAAATTACGCACCAATGATGTTAGGCTCACTCGTCTGTAGTTCCCAGGCTTTTCCTTGCAATCTTTCTTAAATAATGGGATAACTTTAGCCTCCCTCCAGTCTGCTGGCAACTCATCTGTGGCTGTTAATGATACAAATATATCCACTACAGGCCTTGCAATTTCCCAAGCTTCCATGTCTTTCTCCATGGTATACACTGACGCAAAATATTCGGTTAGAATCTTACCCATTTCATGTGGTTCCACTCACAGACTCTGGATTAGTGGTGCTGGAAGAGCACAGCAGGTCAGGCAGCATCCGAGGAGCAGTAAAATCGATGTTTCGGGCAAAAGCCCTTCATCAGGAACACAGGCAGAGAGCCTGAAGCGTGGGGAGATAAGTGAGAGGAAGGTGGGGCTGGGGAGAAAGTAGCATAGAGTACAATAGGTGAGTGGGGGAGGGGATGAAGGTGATAGGTCGGGGGTGGGGGGGAGTGGATAAGTGGAAAAGAAGCTAGGCAGGTAGGACAAGTCATGGGGACAGTGCTGAGCTGGAAGTTTGGAACTGGGGTGAGGTGGGGGAAGGGGAAATGAGGAAACTGTTGAAGTCCACATTGATGCCCTGGGGTTGAAGTGTTCCAAGGCGGAAGATGAGGTGTTCTTCCTCCAGGCATCTGGTGGTGTGGGAGCGGAGGTGAAGGAGGCCCAGGACCTCCATGTCCTCGGCAGAGTGGGAGGGGGAGTTGAAATGTTGGGCCACAGGGCAGTGGGGTTGATTGGTGCAGGTGTCCCGGAGCTATTCCCTAAAGTGCTCTGCTAGGAGGCATTCAGTCTCCCCAATGTGGAGGAGACCGCATCGGGAGCAACGGATACAATAAGTGATATTGGTGGATGTGCAGGTAAAACATTGATGGATGTGGAAGGTCTTTTAGGGCCTTGGATGGAGGTGAGGGAGGAGGGGTGGGCGCAGGTTTTGCAATTCCTGCGGTGGCAGGGGAAGGTGCCAGGATGGGAGGGTGGGTGGGAGGGGGGCATGAACCTGACCATGTAGTCATGGAGGGAACAGTCTTTGCGGAAGGCAGAAAGGGGTGGGGAGGGAAATATATCCCTGGTAGTGGGGTCTGTTTAGAGGTGGTGGAAATGTCGGTGGATAATTTGGTTTATGTGAAGGTTGGTAGGGTGGAAGATGAGCACCAAGGGCATTCTGTCCTTGTTATGGTTGGAGGGGTGGGGTCTGAGGGCGGAGGTGCGAGATGTGGACGAGATGCATTGGAGGGCATCTTTAACCACGTGGGAAGAGAAATTGTGATCTTTAAAGGAGGCCATCTGGTGTGTGCTTTGGTGGAACTGGTCCTCCTCGGAGCAGATACGGTGGAGGCAGAGGGATTGGGAATACAGAATGGCATTTTTGCAGGAGGTAGGGTGGGAAGAGGTGTAATCCAGGTAGCTGTGAGAGTCGGTGGGCTTGTAAAAAATGTCGGTGTCAAGTCAGTCGTCATTAATGGAGATGGAGGTGTCCAGGAAGGGGAGGGAGGTGTCAGAGATGGTCCAGATAAATTTAAAGTAAAAAATGAGGTCTGCAGATGCTGGAGATCACAGCTGCAAATGTGTTGCTGGTCAAAGCACAGCAGGCCAGGCAGCATCTCAGGAACAGAGAATTCGACGTTTCGAGCATAAGCCCTTATTCCTGATGAAGGGCTTATGCTCGAAACGTCGAATTCTCTGTTCCTGAGATGCTGCCTGGCCTGCTGTGCTTTGACCAGCAACACATTTGCAGCAGATAAATTTAAAGCCAGGGTGGAATGTGTTGGTGAAGTTGATGAATTGCCCAACCTCCTCGCGGGAGCACGAGGTGGCACCAATGCAGTCATCAATGTAGCAGAGGAAGAGGTGGGGAGTGGTGCCAATGTAATTACGGAAGATCAACTGTTCTACGTAGCCAACAAAGAGACAGGCATAGCTGGGGCCCATACAGGCGCCCATGGCTACCTTGGTCTGGAGGAAGTGAGAGGATGACTTGCCCTACCTGCCTATCTTCTTTTCCACCTTCCACTCCCCCCTCCATATCACCTTCAAACTCTCCCCCACTCACCTCTATGCTGCTTTCTCCCCAGCCCCACCCTCCTCTCACTTATCTCTCCACCCGTCAGGCTCTCTGCCTGTATTCCTGATGAAGGGCCTTTGCCCGAAACGTCGATTTCGCTGCTCCTCGGATGCTGCCTGAACTGCTGTGCTCTTCCAGCACCACTAATCCAGATATCTGGTTTCCAGCATCTGCAGTCATTGTTTTTACCACACACAGACTGTCTCATTGATCTTTAAGGGGCCCTATTCTCTCCCCAGTTACTCTTATGCCATTGATATACTTTTAGAATCTCTTTGGATCTTCCTTTACTCCACCTGCCAAAGCTCTCAAGTCCCCTTTTTTAACCCTCATTTAGCTCTGAAGCTTTTGTTTATTCCAGATCCTAAAAGATCACCTTATGAGCCACTGCTTCTTCTGATTTTTATTTCTGTGCAAGAACATAAAATTTGAGGCAATTATAAGAAGCCTGAATACCTACATACGCGTTGCCAAAGCCTGACCTGACTAAGATAGGCAGTTTATAAAATTCACCTTGGTGATTGCTGGAATTACAAGTCGTCTTGAACTGCAGTTCCCTCCCCAATTCTGAAACAACATTGCCTGCTATATTCACATGGCATTTCAATTTCTCACACAGCCATCTTGTTGCTCAACTGAAACCTGTCCAATTACAGGGGAAAATAATGGGAAACCCATCTCGTAACTGGCTTCGCTACAAAGAACAAACTTAAATTTATGTAGCCTCATCCACAGTTTTAAGGTGTCACAGAGCAATTTAAAACAAAGATTTTTTAAAAAGCTTTGTCAGCTGAAGTCCTAGAAAAAACAGTAAACTATTAACTGACCAGATAATCTATGCTTGAGGAGAAGAAAGTTGCCAACACACCTAAAAACAAACCCTTTTTTCCCAAATTGCCTCATACTGATATTTTGTGTGTCAATGCAACTCTCAGAAAGGAGCTTACATGCTAACATAGTTTTTCTCTCTCCTTCAGATGGCTCTGAAGTCACAACCATCGAGCACAGAGGGAATTGATATCTACCAAGCAAAAATGGTATCAATAACTACAGCTGCACTGGTAAGGGCAGTACAGACCAGCAATGGAACTCAGGATTTTGTGCTCTATTAGAGAAAGCTGAACATAGTATTATAACTGAAAGCAACACCGAATCCCTTGAGAAATGCAATTAACAATTTATGTTTACAGGAAGTAATCTTGCTATAAACCAGTGAAAAGGTGAACACTTTATCCAGTGACAGTGGTTAAGAGAAAATCACATCGGACTGATCCAGAGTTTTAAAAACTCAATTCATCTATATTTTCAAGTCACGAACATCCCATTTATAAACCCCAGGAAAAAATCATATTACCACTGTGTTGGATTTGCAGAGGGAAAAATAACCCTCAAAGTAAGAAATTCTGATTTTCTAAACATCTGACTTCTAAAATCATGTCATTTGTCATGTCGTTCAAGCTTATAACCTTTTTTATTCATGCATTACAAATATTTCCTGAAAACATTCAAGCCTTTAAAGGAAATTTTAGATGTAAGAGATTGAAATTCAATTTGAAGACAGCAATATCATATTCTTGGACAACGAGATAACCTACCTGTTACAGCTCCAGATTTCAGCAACACAGTCCAGGCTTTAAACTATTGCCTTGATCTCAAATAAACCACCAAATATTGAAAGCAGAATAGCGAGAAAAAAATAAACTGAAGAACAGAGAAAGACTGGCAAATAAATATATTGCAAAAAAGAAAGGAATCAACAACCCATCACAAAATGTTAGCATTGATCTCCATGTACTCATCTCCAATTACCAAAACTCACTTCAAAATAAACTCAATACAAAAAAATTCAGAATCCACTCTTCACGATACTTTGTTTTCTTCTTGTCCCCTAATCTGTGCCCCAGCACATTTTGCACTGCTTTCAGATAATTCTGGTTTCCAAGCTTTTTAAAAACTTGTTTCTGACACATGGAAGACACCTGACTGGGCTGTATTTAAGCTAGTTCACAAATCAACCATAATGTGGATAGGGTTGCTATCATAGGCAGACCAGACCAGTTTCGGCTATCACGTTCCCTTCCTTAGAGGGGGAAACTGTGTATTCTCGGAATGGAAGAGCCAAGGTAGCTTAAAATATCACTGCTATATATCATGCAACAAGTGTCAGATGTGCTTGCGCGTTTTTAGGAGAATCCAGTTATCTGAAAGAAGTGCAACTGTGCTGTGAGACAGACATGGGATTTTTTTTAAAAAGCATCATGAAAAGAAGTGCGGAATTTGAAGTTATGCCACTGAAGTCATTTTGGATAGGGTGTTGATAGTTGCAGAGATTGCAGACTTGGTAAAAAGAAGATAACATTTTGTGATCTATTGTTGGCCCCATTCATTTCGTGAGGAATCTAGAATCAAACTTCATTATGATATATTGTATTCCTCTCCATGATCAAGAAACATGTTAATCATCACTATCACAGCATATATACAAATAATTATGTCTTTGGGCAATTTAGTGAACGGTATGCCAGCAAGGAATCAATAACTTTACAATAGCAAGGGAGAGAAAACAGACAAAACAGACGGGAAAAGATTATAAAAGATCATCAATAAGACGCAACATCCTTTTGATGTAGCATTGAGTCCAATGGTCCTTTTTTACAACCCATTCTTCAAGGGTCTGGTTTGATAGATTTCTTAATACCTACGGAATTTTAAATAATCACATATTGGCCTTAGTCGACAAATCAAAAGCCCCATCTATGCACTCAAGAATAAAGGAACAGTGGGGCTAAAACTCAATTACTAAAATATATATATTGATGGATTAAGCATAATAAAGATATATTGAGTGGCTGTGTTTAAAAAAGAGTATCCCTTCTGACTCACTGCCTCAAAATCGGATTTTGAAATCTTTATGCCTGACTTGGTTTTCTACTTCAGATTCTGAGAACTGAATCCTGCAGTGAAATTCTGATAAAACCAAGGAAGACACAAGAAAGTGAATCAAAAATAACAATAAGAATTTCCAATCAGTTCTGATAAGAAGAAAACAACTCTACTTACCGTGTGTAATCCACAATGCACTAAGAAAATCTTACAAGTTAGAATAAATACTGAATATTGTGCAGTATACTTTACATAATTAATTATCATCCTAAGGCACAAGTGACATACCCATAACTGTCATTCTACTCAGAATTGTTAGGTTGCTCAATTGTTAAGGAATGTTTATCCAAATATTTAATTTGTTGAAAGAGATACTGTGGAAAGAACAATTCCAATTATCTAAGTATTGTCATACCATGAATACAGATATTTTGTTTTACCTTCCTTTTGTTTAAATCTAAAAATTAAAAATGCATAGCACTCTTAGTCAGATGGCAGAGATTACCAGATTGGTTATTGTACTGCCTGAGGTACACACAAGCTCGCTTCATTTTCTGCTGCACTGGGGTAGAACAAGTAAATGGAACAATTTTATTTTAGTCTCTGTGTTGGCCTAAAGCAAGTTCTATCCTTTGAGGTCACAAAAAGAATTTTGACTGTTTCTTTGACAGGAAGGGAAGAAAATTATGACAGCATTATTGCCTTACATTCCCTTTATTCCCTTCATTTAGGAATATGGGATAATTAGCAGCATTGGCACAAGTGAATTGGTAATATTACATGACAGGAATGAGGGAAAGATGAAGCGTTGCAAAACATAGTTGAGACAAATCAGAAAATTAAAATCCAATGCCACTAACACTTCTTGTCTGGCTCTCTGAATTAATTGGCTAAACTGATTTTGCACAGCTACTTCACTTTAATTATACAGTTCATATGCTTTTTCCAGATTTCATCTAGAACTTCTTAATTGATAATTTTACGTAGTTGTAGGAGGATAGCACTAAAACAGAATAAGCCACTGTTATACTAGGTGCGAGCTTTGCTATAATTACAGTACTTTGGTCTGAGTCAGACAATCATTGGTTCAGAGCCCAGTTGAAAGATCAATTCAAAATTTCCAAATCAACAAATCACCTCAGTCCTGAGGCAACGCTTTATTAACTGCAGTGAAGTGTTTTAGACGAGACATTGAAATGGGGCATTGTGCTCAGAGATTTTATGGTACTACTCAAACAAGGGGAAATTCTTCCAAGTCAATACTTTTTCTTCAGATGATGTTAAAATAGATCATCCAGTCACTTCCCATTTGTTTTTTGAGAGGCCTTGTTAAATGAACATTGATGGCTGCTTTTCCTTACGAAGTGCTATACTTCAAAAATATGTAGTTCGCTCTAAGATGCCCTGAGTTTGTCCAAAATGCTAAATAACTAAGCTATTTATTTCATTTTATGAAATCAGCTTTATACATCTAAAATGGTAACGGTCTGCTGTGGTAGGTGAGTAAGGACAATAGCTTCAGTGTTTTTGAAAAAGGTAACCAAGTTAAGATATTCAGATAGTTAGGTGCACTGAAAATTACAACATGTACAAAAGCATTTGGGTGCTTTAAATCACAAACATGATGAACTGGCAATGTTGCCAAATGTGCAATACATTGCACAACACATTGTACTGCACAGTAGTCCATCCAGGATTTCTCATCTATTTCCATGCTTACAGTGGGAGGGGCAAAGGTGATATGTTTCCATTATAGCAAATAACAAATGAATGCGAAAAGGTGAAAAACATGAACTTAAGCCTCTGAAGACCAAACGAGTGAAAATCAAATAAACAATTGGATGACAGTCTGGCTGCCCTCTTATATGATTAGCTCATTCCTGCTACCCTTCCCAGTTGGTAAATGCATTCTTGCCACAAAGGTGAAAAGAAAACACAGGAGGAATATAGAACCCTTCAAAAACAAACAGCAGAAAAACAATGATTGGTGTACCTTACATAACTGAGTACAAATCCGCAACATCAAAACCCTTTCAAACAACTACTCCTGATCGGGACAAGAGCGGTCAGGAAAATAGTGACTTTGGGAATTGTGGCAGTTTAGACAATAATTTAATCAATATGAGTGCTAGAAATCATACTGTTACATCGTAATTCCTTTAGTTATAGCTCAATTACTTAGCAATTCAAACTTATTAAAGAATTTGGAAAGAATATGGTTGAAGATAATTAAACTGATCCAAATCGTGCAAAAAATCTCCAACCACAACTTGGTCTCTCTCTCGGCAACTTCTCTTGTTATTATAGTCAAGGGCTGAGAATACAGTAAAAACTACATAAAGAAGGATTGCTTAACATTTTCAAAAATATTCAAATATACAAGAAAACCTTTGATCTTAAATGAAGGTAAATTACTTGAATCAAAATTATGTTTAAAGTAAAACAGCATATTTTTATTAATCATACTTTCTTAAATGTGTTCAATCCTCCAGTGGTCAGCCTGGAATGTAGATAGTGAAGGACAAGACACTGAGTCTTCACAGGTGGTTTATATATCAGGCAATTTAAGCCATACATGGACAAACAGAGGGCAAAACAAAAGAAAACTGATCCCCCGCTTAGATCTAAGATGACAGATTTATTAAAAGAGCATCAGTTTGACTCTTCTAACACTTAATTGGCACTATTAAAAATATTAATTGCTCTCTACTTTTTGGAAGCCATTGATGGTAGATTTGCTGGTATTATCACTATGAAGACTGCCAGGATGGATTAGTTCTAGAAGCTAGACTACAAGATAAAACATCTTCCAAAGTGGCAGAATCATTATCATAAACGTTCCAGTTCTGATAAATTCAACGGAGGTCAAATCTAGCACAAGCCATCTGGACCAGGACATCAGTTTGTGATCACACAAGATTAAAGTTGCCTGTACACCATGTGAAATACAGATGCTGGTTCTTGGAAATTTAGCCAACCAAATATAAAGCTGCCCAGAATCTAAAGCGAGCTGTAGTATTCCCAGTTCTGCTTTTATCGCCAGCGAAAAAGGGGTGGTTATCAGAAGCAGCATTCGAAACACTGAACAAAGGCACTTGCAACTACCTTCAATCAAAGATGTCCAGTAGACAGTCCTTCTCAGCTTCCTTCTGAGGTCTTCACCATCACAGGTGCAAGGCTTCGGCTTATTTGATTCACTTCATTTGATGTTAAGTAACTCTCTGTGTGCACCAGAAATTACGGAACCTGATTAAAATCTAAGCTCTGTTGCTTTAGACAGAGATATGGTACAGCAGTAATATTTGCATCTGTTCAACAATATATTCCATCCACAAAATTCCAGGCAAATCAAACCTGCTCACTCTGGGTTTGCGACAGTGTGGCTCCAAGATTCATTACAGGCTTGGTCCAGAAGAACATGAAAGCATAATACATTCCAAAAATAAGCTGAGAGTGCCTGCCTTTGACTGTGTGCCACTAAGGATTCTTACACGTTACACATCGTATTTTTCAATGCCTCTCTACCACTGACAAACAACAGGTGTATTGGAATACTCCCTGTTTGCCTGGATGTGCGCTGCAGCAATAACAGTAAAATTACTTAACAACATCCAAGACATACTAATCCACTTGCAGAGCAAGGTAAAGCAAAATCGCCATAATCCCAGAAGATCACGGGGTTTCTCTCTTATTAGGGAAGCAACTGGTAAAGAGTTCAACCTGAGGGTCACGACCCTTCAGATGAGGTTGAGAAGGCAGGACTTTCATGGCAGGCATGAAATCTGCATTGTTGGCATCACCCTGCAACACAAACTAGCTGTCCAGTCAACTGAGCTAACTAACTTCACCATTTGTGCAACAATTCATCAGTAGCTCATTTAATATTCTCACTCCATCCATGATGAGCTTACTGCGATTGCAATGTGTACTCGGTAATGTAAAATACAGGGCAAAGCTCCTTTTGCATAAGCTCCAAAACCTATGACCTTGGACATCCGGAGGAATAAGGGGGAGTGGTGAATGAGAATAACTTCACCTTTTAAGTTTCCCCTCTAATTACACACCACCAAGTGACTTGGACGTTTTTTTTCATTTGTAGTCACTAAATTAAAATGGTGGAACTCTACCTCACAGCAGCAGTTCAAAGAGGGAACCTGCTTTTACTTTCTCATGGGCAGTCAAAGATGGGCTATAAACACCTGTTTTGCCAAGCAACACACACATGCCGAAATTAATATTTTCAAACATTGATTTAAAAATTGATATTAATCTTATATATCATAGTTTTCCTTTTATATTCAGTAGCAAGACACTGGAAAATAGAGAACACTTGGCACAGCAGGAAATATTTTTCTCTAGGGTGGGGGAGGGCAGGGGGGGTGAAGCAAATTCATTTGGTCATTGAGGGATTGCTGCCCCCTACAGCATCCATTAGCAATACTGCAACATCAACGCAAGAAGTTTGCACTTTATCAGGGTTTTTTTTACTTTTTTCAAATGCACACAAGTAATTTTCAAATCAATTGTGTTGGGGGAAAACCTCATTTAGAAAGATTTATGAGCCCTGATCCATATTCAAATGGATAAGAGGACATGTGGTGGGTAGTCTAAAATTGGCTAGCTTACTACCAGTTTGAGGTTAACTGCATACATAACGTTGGAAGCTAGGGCACTGGACCAGATATAGCTCACATATTGTGCAAGGATAAAATTAATTAAACCCAACATATTTCCAACTCTCTCAGCTGAGAGGAACATTCATTTGTTCTCAAAACATTAACTCTTGCTGTCCACAAAAGTTACCAGACCTACTGAGTTTCTCCAATGCTTTACGTTTTTATTTCTGATCTCCACCATCTGCAGAATTTTGTTTAAATTTATATGCTTCAAGCAGAGCTGTTGGTCAATCCTGTTGGTCACCACATAGTAGAAATCTATTCAAACAATGTCTGCGTTGACTCTTTCAAAAACAGGTGGGATTTCCTCCTAACAGCTCTCCAACCTGAAGATCTTGAGTCACCTGTAAGCACTTTCAGTGAGGGTACAGCGCAACCATACACATAGAATATTGAGGAAGAAAGATTTCCCATGAGCCTAAAAGCAAAATCAGATGTGCTCCTTCCCCTCCCCACCTATTCCACCTTATCCTTCACAATAGCACAATTTGTAGGAATGTTTGTTTTTTGAAGATAAAAGTGAAATCTTTCATAAGTTGCTCACAATTTAAGCTAAATACAAATGTGATATGACTGTTAAAGATAAAGGTTGTTGTAAATAATTGATAATTTTAGAAATACCTTCCATTTATACTGCATTTAACATTATGCCAATGAAATTGGTAACATAATTTACATACTAAAAATGCACAATCTGTCAGAAAATTCTGACTCTTCCAAAGCAATGATGGAGAAACCTAGATTAAGAACTAAAGCCCATATGACAGGACATAATCATGGGTTGAAAATAATAGCAAAGGCAATGCAGTCAATCAAAGTAGTGATTGCTCTGAAGGTAACGCTGTCCTGAAAGCTCCAAAATGAACCCAGTTGCTTCCAGCCTCAAGCCAAACTTCCTGTACGCTCGAAGATGTACCGAATATCCAGTAGCACCTACAACGTCTCCACACTTTAGTTGTATTGTTCAAATTGTTCATTTTCCAGCCAATTACCACTTACAGCTGAGTCACATATATTCGGATTTAATCAATGCCATCACCATATGAAGGTGATACAAAAACCAATGGACACTGAAAAGCTCTGCCTCATTTACACAACAGGTGAAAAGAAAAACTAAGAGCAACACCATGGTGAAGAACCCATTTTTACACGTAATGTCAACCTCTTTCTTTTTCAAATGATGTTGGATCTTGCATTTCCCTTTCTTTTAAAAAAAATCTCACCACAGTATGTTCCTGCCAAGTTAAAGGCTGGGCAGTAAATGATTGCAATAATGTACTTTTTCTCAGCTTTTAAAATCTTCAGCTGAGCACCTACACTCATTCACTTGAGAACAAGGTCTAATCTAGACAACTCTTATTATTCACAAAGTGATTCAAATTCAATTTTCAATGCAAACAATTGTGTTATCATGACTGCTCCATTAAGCAGTACATCCCACAAGCTCATCAGCACAAATAGGAGAAGAACAACTTGTGGACCCTTGAGCCTGCTCTGCCTTAACGATTACATCATAATTGATCTTCCGTCTCAACCTCACTCTTCTACCATATTCCACGAGACCAAAATCTGCCTCTCACAGCCTAAACTATTCCTGATAATTCAGCATCCTCAACTCTCTAGGCTAAGTCTTTCCACAGATTCAAAACCCACATCGAAAACATCGCATCTCAGTCTGAAATATTCTGCCCCTGATCCTGACACTACGCTCCCCCTGTCTAAATTCCCCTAAGGGGAAATAACATCAGTGCTGACCCTGTCAAGGGCCTTTCGGATCTTACGAAAAATTTAATTGAAAAATAAGAATTTACTTCCCTTAACAAGGAAATTTGAAATACAGATAATTTGTAATTCCCATAAACTTCAAAGAACATACTCAATTTTCTCAAACTCTCAAGAGTACAATCATCTTATTGTCGAGGCCATTCAACTGAACTTCCACCATACCACCTCCAATGCAAGTCTATCATGACAAATATGAAGATTAAAAACTCCATTTGTGGTCTGACCAAATTCCAATGTAATTGTCCTAACATTTTCTTACTTTAGACGGTCAAACCCCTTTCAAAAAATGCCAAGGCGGCCTTCGTAATGCCTGAATGGTAACTGGGAGTCAAGTATAAGTACACTGTCAAGTCTCTGTAGACCAATATTCACAAGTTTCACGCCTGTGATTGAATCAGCTTTCTTTACCCCCTTGTATGGCTGAAGCAGGCAACTGCAGCAAGCAAGTTATTTGTAATAGTCACAGAATGTCCCATCAGTTGCTATTTGTCTTGGAACAAAGACAGGGCTTGTTGCAAGGTTTTCAATAGGTATATCAAAACAGTTCAAAGGGTCACGGAACAGTCAATACGTCAAGGGGAGAATCCACGTTGGTCAGAAGACTTTGAAGTTGAAAAATGCTCCCGTTGTGGTGCTGATCACTCAGATACAGATAAAAGAGGCTCTGACCGCTGGGGCTCAGGAGAAGGCCTGAGGAACTGCAAAGGCAGAAGGATCTCTGTTGGTGGGAGTTAAGGCTCAGAGGAATACATGGGAGCCATTAATGGTTGAGAAGAGGCAGAAAGAAGCCCATGTACGAATAGTCTTTGTTTGGTGCAGCTAAGAAACTAGGTAAAGCAGAAAAGCCAGGGGTAGTTCCAGCCTACTGAAATTATCTGGGTGTGAAATAGTTTGAACTATGACTAAGATTATGAGCTAGAGTGCAGGATTGAGGAAGCAAATGCAGTCTCATGAGCAGTCATTGTGACAGAGTAGCTTTTGAAGGATTTGGGTACATAGAAATTGAAGAATGAAGAATTAGAATCCTTTTAAAGGGGACAAACTTGCAATGAGATTTAAGACACACATTGTCTCCAAGGTCTGAGTTACTGCGAAAGCTGCAGGACATGTCTTGACTACATTTCCTATTTCTACTGAGGTCGAAGATCATAACACAATTTGGTGATCGTGTCTGGGATCCTAAAAAGCCTTTACAAATGCATTGATTTTCTATTAATTCTATCAAAGTCAAGAACCACACATCTGCCACATTATAATTCATCTGCCACCCTGCTGCCTGTTCACTTAGCCTGACTATATATCGCTGTGCTCTACTCACAATTCACTTTACCACCATCCCTTGCATCATCAGCAACCTCAGGCACACAACTCAGTCTCTTCATCAAAGCCATTAACATTGGTAGTAAATAGCTGAGCTCTCAGCAGTGATTCATGAAGCAAGCACTCCATGAGTTACAGCTGCCAACTTGAAAATACTTCACTGAATCCTATTCCCTGCTCCTGTCAATTAAGCAATTACCTATGTTAATAAATTGTCCACAATTTTATGAACCTTTGTCTTGGGTACTAACCCTGCGTAAGGTCATGGTTGATCAGATTACTCCAGATTCCCGCTTTCCCCCATAATCTTTCATCCTGTCGTTTTTCAATAATCTTTCTCTGCCTTAAAAAAATTCAAGGATGATTATTCCACTAACTTTTGAGTGACTGACCCAAAGACTAAGAAAAAGGATCCTCCTTTCTCAGTCTTAAATGCGTGACCCCTACTTTCTAAATAATGACACAAGTTCAAGATTCTCAAGAGGAAACATCTTGTCACAAGCCTTCAGATGTTGGAGTTCCCAAGTAGGTACAACCCTTGTGCTCCTTGATGGAATCGATCATGGCTTTGGAAATTGCTGTCTAAAGATCTCTAGTGAATTTCTAAAGTCCATCTTGTAGATAACATACACTGCTACTACTGAATGTCGGTGATGGATGGAGTGGAGGTTTGTGTATGTGGTGCCAACCAAGCAGGCTGCTCTGTCCTGGCTGGCATCAAGCTTTGCGAGCTACACCAATTCGGGCAAGTGGGGAGTATTTCATCACACTCCTGACTTGTACCTTGGAGATGGTGTACAGGCTTTGGGGAGTCAGGAAGTGATTTACTCACGTTAGTATTCCTAGTCTCTGACCTAATCTTGTTTATGTGATGAGTCCAGTTCAGTTTCTGCTCAATGATAACTCCCAGCATATTGATAGTGGGAAATTCAGAGATGGGGATATCAGTGAATGTCAAGGGGCATGGTTGGATTGTCTCTTATTGGAGATGGCCATTGCTTGGTGTGTGTGGAGTAGGAATCTTACTTACCACTTGTCAGCCTAAGCTTGAATATTGTACATATCTTGTTGCATTTGGACACGGGCTGTTTCAAATCTGAGGAGTGGCAAACAGTGCTGAACATTGCACAATCAGTATTATTTCCAGAATATTGTCAGGCCCCATAGCCTTTGCAGTATCCAGTGCCTCCAACTATTTCTTGATATCATGTGGAGTGAATCAAATAGGGCAGCACAGTGGTTAACACTACTGCCTCTCAGCACCAGGGACCCTGGTTCAATTCCAGTCTTTGGTGACTACCTCTGTGGAGTTTGCACATTCTCCGTGTCTGCGTGGGGTTTTGCCGGGTGCTCCAGTTTCTCTTCCTTGTCCAAAGATGTTCAGGTTAGGTGAATTGGCTATGGTTAAATCCTGAAGGGCTTATGCCAGAAACGTCAATTCTCCTGCTCCTCGGATGCTGCCTGACCTGCTGTGCTTTCCCAGCAACAGACTCTTGACTCTGACCTCCAGCATCTGCAGTCCTCACTTTCTCCATGGTTAAATTTGGATGGGTTGGTGTAGAATCAATAGGGTTAATGGCCTCTTTCTGTCCTGTAATGATTCTATGACCAAGGAATTGGCTGAAGACTGGTATCTGTGATACTAGGGACCACTGGAGGCGGCGGAGATTAACCAACTATTAAGCACTTCTGGGTGAAGAATGCTTTACGTTTTGCAATGATAGGTTGGGCTCTTCCATCACTGAGGATGGGAATATTTGTGGAACCACCTCGACCAGTGAGTTGTTTAATTGTCCACCACCACTCACAACTGAATATGGCAGGACTGCAGAGCTTAGATCTGGTCCGTTGGTGTGGGATCACTTAGATGTTTATGCTGATTGGCACACAAATAGTCCTGCTTGGTACTTTCACCAGTGGTATAAAGGGGAGGTCAACCCCACCTCTGATAACTTAAAAAAAAGCACCCACAGAGGCTCGCTTTGCCTTATAGTCTGTTCAAGTGTGAAAGTCGTATAACCTCTCTCTCACCTGCAATCTGTTATAAAGGAGTGGTTAACTGAAATGAAATCATTTCACCAACTCTATAATCAACAGGTCACAATTTATTTATCTAACTCCAACAGTGAACAAATTAACAGAACCACTAACAAATCAAACAATTCCCCTCTACTAACTATTCCTGAAAAAACAAACTTCTAATAGTATGCTGTTCCAACAAAATACAAGTCCCACTGATATAACAAGTGATTGGATTTAGTCTCAAAATTACAGCTAGGATACATATTGCAGAGTGCTCCTCACTCTCACCACTAATTTTCCTTCAAGAACACCTCCTCCTTCAAATACTTGCATCAGTAATGCTCTCTCTATGAATTCTGCTGTCGAGAATATTAGCTAAGAGTGCTGCGTTACCTTTATTAATTAAATGGTGCTTCTTTGGAGAGCTGAAAGTTCTCTTCAGATAACAGTTGGCTTTCCCCAATTTTTCAAATGTCCTCACCTTTAAACCCTTGATGACCTATTAATTTCTTTACAATCAGATTGGTTTTAGGTAGGCCATACCATCAAATTTAAACTTAATTGATTTTTGACAGATAAGGGCTTGATTCAAATTGATTGATTAAATTTAAAAAGACTTGTTGCCTTGGTAAAAAATGCTGCGTGGCTGTTTGATACAAAATGATTCGATTTAGGTGATCTCTGTGCACCTGCACTTTAAACTCTTGTTCAGACATCTATTTTTACTCTAAGCACCAAAAAAACACCATCTTTTAAAAGGGACCACGCAATATTTTTCCCCATTTTTGAATTTTACACACACCAACTTCACAACACCAGGTTGACATCTCATTTTCAGGTACTGTTCCTGCATATCTTCCCGCACACTCTCCAGTGAACCAGGGATAATTCCTTGGTTTTATGATAGTGGTAGGCATGCCAGACCACAAGGTTGCAGATTGGGGGGTGTATAATTCTATTACTTTTAATGGTCCACAATGCCTCATGAATGCCTGGTCAGGAGTTGCTAGATCTGTTCAAAGTCTATCCCTTTTAACAGCGTTAGTGATGAAAGGCATTCTCAATATGAAAATGGGACTTCGCCTCCAAAAGGACTGTGCGATGGTCACCCTTATTGATATTGTCATGGACAGATGCATGAGCAGCCAGCAGATTGGCATGTTTCTCCCTCTTATTGGTTTCCTCACCACCTGCCACAGACACAGTCTAGCTGCTATATCCTTTAGAACCCAGCCAACTCTATCAGTACTGCTGCTGCCGAGCCACTCTTGGTGGTGAACACTGAAATCCAGAGTGCATTAGATGTAGATAATGGAGTAGAACGTTGATAAATGTGATGTTCTCTACTTTTGTAGCGAAAGCAGATTATTACCTGTATGGTTATAAAATGAAAGTGGGGAATGTGCAATAGGACCCATGTGTTCTTGTACGCCAGCCAGAAAGAATGGAGGTGCAGTAAGCCTTCATAGCAAAAGGACTGCATACCTGGAGCAAGGAGGTCTTTCTGCAATTACACAGGGCCTTTTGACGAAACCATACCTGAACATGGTGCAGTTTGGGTCTCCTTACTTAAGGAAGAATGTTCTTGCTTTTGAGGGAGTGTAGAGAAGGTTTACTGATTCTGGGATAGCAGGACTAACAGATGAAGAGGGATTTAATCACTTAGCATGACATTTAATGGAGATCAGAGGAATAAGTGGGGAGTCTTAGAGTCCAACTCGCCCATGCCGACCAGAAATCCCAACCCAATTTAGTCCCACCTGCCAACACCTGGCCCATATCCTTCCAAATCCCTCCTATTCATTTACCCTGCAGATGCATTTTAAATGTTGCAATTGTTCCAGCCTCCACCACTTCCTCTGGTAGCTCATTCCATACACACATCACCCTCTCTGAGAAAAAGTTGCCCGTTAGGTCTTTTTTTATATCTTTCCCCCCTCACCTTAAACCTATGCCCCCTAGTTCTAGACTCTCCCACCCCAAGGAAATGACTTGGTCTATTTATCCTATCCATGCCCTTCATAATTTTATAAACATCTATAAGGACACCCCTCAGCCTCCGACACTCCAGGCCTTAGCCTGTTCAGCCTCTCCCTGTAGCTCAAATCCTCCAACCTTGGCAATATCCTTGTAAATCTTTTCTGAACTCTTTGAAGTTTCACAACATCTTTCCGATAGGAAGGAGACCAGATTTGCACACAATATTCCAACAGTGGCCGAGCCAACATCTTGTACAGCCGCAACGTGACCTCCCAATTCCTGTACTCAATACTCTGACCAATAAAGGAAAGCATACCAAACGCTGCCTTCACTATCCTGTCTACCTGCGAATGCACTTTCAAGGAGCTTTGAACCTGCACACCAAGGTTTCTTTGTTCAGTAACACTCCCAAGGACCTTACCATTAAGCATAAGTCCTGCTAAGATTTGCTTTCCCAAAATGCAGCACCTCACACTTATCTAAATTAAACTCCATCTGCCACTTCTCAGCCCATTGGCCCATCTGATCAAGATCCCATTGTAATTTGAGGTAACTTTCTTTGCTGTCCACTACACCTCCAATTTTGGTGTCATCTGAAAACTTATGAACTACTTGAATACATCCAAATCATTTAGATAAATGATGAAAAGTAGCAGACTCAGTACTGATCCTTATGGTACTTCATTGGTCACAGGCCTCCAGTCTGAAAAACAACCCTCCACCACCACCCACCGTCCTTTACCTTTGAGCCAGTTCTGTATCCAAATGGCTGGTTCTCCCTGTATTCCAAGCGATCTAACCTTGCTAATCAGTCTTCCATGGGGAACATTGTCAAATGCCTTACTGAAGTCCATATAGATCACATCCAATGTTCTGCCCTCATCAATCCTCTTTTTTATTTCTTCAAAAAATACAATCAAGTTTGTGAAACATGATTTCCCACACACAAAGCCATGTTGACTATCCCGAATCAGTCCTTGCCTTTCCAAATACATGTACATGCTGTCCCTCAGGATTCCCTCCAACAACTTGCCCACCACCCACGTCAGGCTCACTGGTCTAATTGTTCCCTGTCTTGTCCTTACCACCCTTCTTAAATAGTGGCACCACGTTTGTCAACCTCCAGTCTTCTGTCACCTCACCTGTGACTATCGATGATACAAATATCTCAGTAAGAGGTCCAGCAATCACATCCCTAACTTCCCACAGCTCATAGAAATCTACAAAATTCTAGCAAGACAGGGGAGATGAAGGAAGCAATGTCCCGATGGCAGGTGGAGTCCAGAAGCAAGGTAACAGTCTAAAAATATGGGATAAACAATTTAGTACTGAGATGAGATTTTTTTTCATGTAAACAGCCATATGCCTGTGGAATTCACGATCACAGAAAGAAGTCGAGGCCAAAGGTTTGTTTGATTTCAAGAAGTAGTTGGATATAACACTTGGGGTTAAAGGTAGGAAAGGCTACTGAGGTGGATTTTTCACCATGATCATTATAAATGGTTGAGCAGGCTCAAAGGACTAAATGACTCTCTCCTACTCCTATTTTCTATGTTGCTACATTTACATTTATATCCTTGCTTAAATAAGGAGACCAATACTTTACACACAGTACTCCAGGCGTGGTCTCATCAATGCCTGATATACCTGTATCACTTCCCTCCTTCTACATTAAAATTTCCAGGCAATAAACAATAACATTATTTTAGTATTCCTAATTACTTGCTGAACCTGCATACTAATACTTTGTAATTCATGCATTGGGATGCAGATCCCTCTCATTGCACATCACCAAATTTCAAATTGCCTGTTCCCTTGTAGCCTATAAAACCATCACATAAACATTCCATGAACTCCATTTTTTGAGATCTAATACCAACCTGATATTCTCAATCCATCTGCATATTGAAGTCCGCCATGATTATTTTAATAAAGTTTTTCTTCCATGTATTTTCTGCCTGGTAATTTATTTTCTTCCCCACATCCTGTCTATTTTAGGAAACCTGCAAATAGCACTCATCAGGTTCTTTTTTCGTTTGCGGTCCCTCATCTCTGCCCCCACAGATTCTTTGCTGACCAGCTCTATATCAGTTCTTGCTGTTGATTTAATTTCATTTCTTATGAACAAGACAATGCCACCCTCTTGGTCCATCTGCCTGTCCTTTCAATAGGATATATATCCTTAGATATTTAGTTCCCAGCCATTGCAGTCACATCTCTATGATACTCATAACATCGTACCAGCCAATTTCAATCTGTTCATTTAGCTTGTTTCGTATACTGTATGCATTTAAGTATAAAACCTTCAGTTCTGTATTGACTGCCCTCCTTCTCACAGCTATCCCCTCATCTGCTGTGCTTGAAGTTAGATTCCTGACCCATTCCATACTCTGTTCTATTAGTTGTTCTAGAAACTTGAATTAACCCCCCCCCCTTTAAAGTTTTAACCTAATTTTCCCTGCAATTTAACCCCCAACCCACTTACACTATTTACTTTACACATGGAGCAAGTTCTGACCTATTGCACAAGATCAAGGGCTGAGCACTACCTCCAGGATCCCTCTACTGGCCTCTGTCATAGATACACTCTCCTACCTCTGACTGAATTTGAGGCAATTAATCTAAGCAGTGTGACTGCCTCTAAAAAAACTAGTGTCCAGGTAACTTTTCCCCCGACACGACATGTCAGTGTTCAAAGCTCAGACTATGGCTCATCAACTCAGAGCTGGAGTTCCTCAAGCAACTAACACTTGCTACTGTTATGATCACTCAGCCAACAATAGGGTGCACCAGCTCCCATATCATACAGTTACAACAAAAAACGAACTATGGATGCTGGAAATCAAATAAGAACAGACATTGCTGGAAAAAAAATCAGGTCTCGTAGCATCTGTTCAGAAAAATTAGAGTTAACTTCAGAAATGAAGTTCTGAAGAAGAATCACTGAACCCGAAACGTTAACTCTGATTTCTCTGCACAGATGCTAACAGACTTGCTGAGATTTTCCAGCAATTTCTGTTTTGTTTGTTGACACAGATGTAATACAATCACCTAGCATGGAATTTCTGCTTTAATTACTTTATTCTTAATTTAATTTTTAAAACTTTTGTACTGATCTTTTAGTGTGTAGCCTGTAAATATTTACCTATTTATCTTCAATCTGAAAGCAATCTATAACAGTCACATTATTAGTTGTTACTAACCAATGAACTTATGGTTTACCTCTGATGTCATTCTTTTGAGCTGGGCCCCTGATCCTGGACTTGAAGTTATCCTTTAAAAAAGACTTTTAAATTATGAGGTGAAAAAACAAAAAGCACCTCTTTCTCTCCGCACCGAATTCCTCTGCTGGCTCCCAATTCCCTGAACTATATACTCACTCAGGCTGTGTCTCGCTGCTTCCTGATTATTTGCTTTCAAAAGAGTTTAAAGAGAGCTGAGGTGAGCTGAGATGACTTGCCAGTTAAGCTTCAATTGTAATTAACACCTAAAAAGGCTTCAGGTGAATGACTGACAACTGTCCCTCAGTCAGCGAGCTTATTAATCTTTTCAGTGGACTATCAAACGTTAAACTTTTAAACTGGAGAAAGACAGAATTACCAGTTCTATTCACACACGACTTGCAAATTCCCCAAGTTGTATACTCACTTGGACTGCGTCTCACTCTGCTTCCTGTGAAGCTTCCGAAATAAACTGTGAAATTGTTTAGAACCCTATGGCCCACCATTCATTACATCTTACCAACCAGAAACAGACATTTATACCTATCCTCTTCCTGTTAGGCAACAGTATGCCAATATGTTTAACCCCTAAAACATTAGTTTTGTTTCCTGCACAGCCTTCAATGCACCACTTTATCAAATGCCTTCTAGAAATCTAAATACATTTATTTTCCCTTTATCTGCGGTGCATGTTACCTCAAAGAACTCTAATAAACTGGTTGAATGAGATTTCCCTTTCACAAATTCATCTCAACCTTTCCCTTGAAAATTACATAATGCCCTGCTATAACATCTTAAATGATAGCTTCATATCTCTCATGGGAAAATTGTCAAAGATTAACAACTGTGGCATCCTACACTGCCTACACTTTTGAATGGAAGAGTTATATTTGCTACTTTCCAATCTACTTGGACTTTGCCTAAATCAAGTGAATTTTGGAAAAATAAAGCTAACAGTTGAACTCTCTCAATAATAACTTAATTTAAGACCTCAGTATGAAGTCCATCAGGACCAGGAGTATCAGCGTGCAAGGCAAACAGTTTGTTTGGTACCACTTCCCTGGTGATTGTAATTTCTTCAATTCCTCCCTCCCATTTCCTGACATTTAGTTACTTCTGTGATGTTACTTACGTCTTTTCCGTAGTCAAGGTCAATGTATAGTACTTGTTCAATTTATTTTCGATCTCATAATTTTCCATCAGCTATCCACATTCACTTTCTACAGGACCATGTCTCACTTGGTTAACAATATTTTTCTAAATATTCAAAGAAACTCTATTTTATTATTTCTAACTAGCTTTATTTCATGCTTGTTCTTCCTTCCGTACTAATTTTCTAGCCATTCTTTGATATTTTTTACATTATCTCCAAACTTCTCAACTGCCACCCAACTTTACACATATATATGCTTTCTAAGTTTGATAATGATCTTTAGTACATCACAGAGAGCAGATCCTCACTTTGAAATTTCTCTCAAAGATGGCCTGTATAAAAGTGAATCACCAGCGCTAGTGTGTGTGGTTACCATTCTGAATTGCTATCAACATCCAAGACTAGGTAGGTCTTTAACCCTCACACATATTGACAATACAGCAATATTGCCAGTTTGACTGCTTGTATCCCATTACAGTCCCAGTAAGTAAAACATATGTTTTGTTGGTGGAAAATGAGGTGGAATGTTAATGAGAGTATCATATGCCATGGCCAAAAGGGGAGGGAGTAGGGGTGTAGTTCAGCTTTTATGACAAATATGCATAAAGATGACTTTGGGGACTGAAGAAACAGTCAACTTGTAAGCCTCAATTTATGGTCTAAATACTGTCTCTCTCTTTCATTTGCCTAACTAATTGCATTCTCAAGGAAAAACAAACTAGCAAATCCATTAACTCTGTCAGATTATGATTCTCTATGTGAAATAAGACTGCCTCAATAACAGATTTCAGTATTACCCTGACAACTGATGTTAGGCTAACCAGCTTGTAATGCCCTATTTTCTCTCCCTCCTTTCAAAAACAGCAGTGTTTATTTGCTAACTTCCAATCTGTTGGGAAGGTTTTAGAATTTAGGGAATATTAGAAGGGAATAATTAGTGCTATCAATACTTCTGAGGCTACCTCTTTTATAGCTGTTGGATACAGGCCATCAAGTCCTGGGGATTTCTCAGCTTTTAATACCTTAGGTTCAACTAGCATTTTTTACCAACTGATATTGATTATTTCTCATTCCTCACTTCTACTCACTCTTTGATTACCCTCTATTTCTGGAATGCAATTGGTGTCATGACAGTAAAAGCTGACAAAATATTTATTCAATGTCATGGAGTCATATAGAGATGTACAGCATGGAAACAGACCCTTCGGTCCAACCTGTCCATGCCGATTAGATATCCCAACCCAATCTAGTTCCACCTGCCAGCATCTGGCCCATATCCCTCCAAACCCTTCCTATTCATATACCCATCCAAATGCCTCCTAAATGCTGCAATTGTACCAGCCTCCACCACTCTCTCTGGCAACTCATTCCATACAGTACCATCTTCTGTGTAAAAAGGTTGCCCCGTAGGTCTCTTTTATATCTTTCCCCTCTCACCCTAAATCTATGCCCTCTAGTTTTGGACTCCCCGACCTCAGGGAAAAGACTTTGTCTATTTATCCTATCCATGTCCCTCAATTTTGTAAACCTCTATAAAGTCACCCCTCAGCCTCCAACACTCCAGGGAAAACAGCCCCAGCCTGTTCAGCCTCTTTCCCACTTTCTTATTTCCTATATGAATTTTCACAGTCTCTGCTCTAAGCAAATGAAATTTACGCCAGCTATTCTTTATAAATGCTTGCAAAAGGTGTCAATTTTTCTTTTATATATCCACTGAGACTATGGACATTCTATTCTGCTTTCCTTCACTGATAACCAAAACTCTTCTCACCCTCCATTCTTTCTACCATTACATGTATTCCCTGTTCCTAATTACCCAGAGGGCAGTTAAGAGTCCACCACATTGCTGTGAATCTGTGGGCCAGGCCAAGGAATAGCAGATTTCTTTCCTGAGAGGACAGAGGTGAATCAGACAGGTTTTTACAACACACAACAGTGGTCAGATGGTTGCCATTAGACTAATCTTTTATGTTCAATTTTGTTTCTGGAATTCACATTCCATAATCTATCATGGTGGGATTTGAAACCAAGCTCCTGGATTGTTAGCGTTGGATCCTTGTCTAATTTTACATTACCACTTCGCCAATGTTTATACACCAAAACTTTCTCTTTTTGCAGGGGAAAGGGGCCAGATTTTCTGCAGATAACAAAAGTGAATTCCACAATAATCTAATTAGTTTGCTTAACCAATTCCTGGTCTAACTACTGATCTGTTCATTTTTAATCCCTTCTCTAGTCAAAGTGAGTATGGTTCCACAATATTAAAAAAATGTTTTGAAAGGAACTCTAACAGCTTTACACAGATAATGTGAAGAAACTGTACTGAACAGATTACTAAATCAATGTATACAGCATAGTGCTTAAACAGTGACAAATTTAATGTGTCTAGTGTTATATAACTGATATACATTTTGACTCGTTAGCATAAGTTTTCATCCTTTCATTTTATCATCACTGCCTCTCTTAATGGTCCCTTAATACCAACAAGCACTGAGCTTCTTGCCAGTGCCGTTCTCACAGTTAGAGAAATGCACAGGCTGACTCAACCATGGACTTTGATCTTTTGATTAATTAGAATTTATTTGTCAAAATCACTGATTACAAAGCATTCAGAGATAGTGGCTGCAATGTTTTTCATTTCAACCCTTTATACTATTATCAGCGACTTTAAGAATCATGTTTGGGACTGCAGTATGTCACTTCCCAAACTATTATGGAATTCAATTGTATTATGATCACTCTTTTACAGAGGATTTTTTTTATTACGAGATTGGCTAAACCCACATCACTATTTAAATCAACGTCTCTCCCTGTAAGTATGAACAATTATGCTATTCCTCATTATTAAGTGCCGCTTTTTGGTGGCTGTTTTTAATTTGGAGGTCACGTGCTATTTTACAACTAAGATTAACTATCCTATATACATGTCAACACTAATGGCTATTTCCAATTTGACTTGTCAATAGACGACCTGGAATAAGGGGACGAAACAAAATGTAATTCCATCATCACAACTAATTCAGTTGTTCCAAATTAACATTTCCATAGCCAAATTTGTAAACCAATTTTAGTTGATGTCGATGTTTAAACATTAAAATTGAATTTTAAAAAATGCAGGTGATGGAAATCAGAAACAAAGAAATTGCTGAAAGAACTCAGGTCTGCCAGCATCTGAACTGAAGGAGGGTCACTGGACTTGAAACATTAACTCCATCAAAATGCAAAACTTCAACACTTAAGCCACCAACATGCATCTAATAACATTAGAAAAGGAAAATTAAAAGCAAGAACTTGCAAAAACTCATTTTCAAACTCCAGTCAGCAAGACTGAACTGAGAAGGGATAAAATGGGAAACATGTTTACTTAACATTAAGCAGCTTTTGGAACCTGATATAAGCTTCATTGTTCTGGCTTTAGGGCAGGTCAACAGATTTGCAATATCCAAGAAAGGTTTGGGTAATGGAACCAAGCTGTGAGGGGTCGAAACTAAAATGCAAGGGTAATCTCAAAATGAGCATGATCTCAATTCTTCAGAAAATATACAATTCTGTTTACATTTTGAATGGGCCTAATAATCAATTTTTTTTATTTAAGAAAAAAGTTCCTTCAGAAATCATTAGGCATTTGGAACAGTGAATCAACATTATGAGCCTTAACTGACTGCCAAAGGCGAATTACTCCAAATAGCTTCAAGAAACCATTAATGTTCAACAAATATGGCAACACAAAGCAGCACTGAGAAATGCCTTATAGCATAACAATTAAGAAACAGTGTCACTAAATACAAAATAAATTACTTTTATTGTTTGCTTACATGTTAATACAGCAATCAATCTGTTTAATCAATGTAATTCCCTTATAATATCTAACAAAATGTCATTTTTTTTCTATTAAGAACAGAAATAGGTAGTTTTGAATACAAGAGAAGCTGTCGTCCAGCAATAATGAGAAAGAACAAGTATTCTGAAAGCCACTTCATGTCACTATCCCTGAGAATCCACTGAATGAGTTGCTCAAGGTACTCCAATATAGAATGACTATCATTAATTCACACCTTGCTATATTTCACAGAATATAAAACTCGCTTATTTCAAAAAATGATTTATTGGAATAAGTGATTTGTAGAGACATTGATATTGCCAATGACATTTGAATGCTTTTCAGTTTACAGATCTGATTCTTTGTTAATCAGTACTGGAAAGATTAAAGCAATGTAGGAGTGACACAGGTGTGTAGCTGTGATTAATTACCGAGACATGAACTGCATCACAACAAGTCTCGTTACAGCACACTCTGCATTAGGATTTCTAAGCCGTTAACAAAAGCTCATGCTGCATTTGCAGGGAATGTATATGGGCATTTAATATATTTGTCTCAGTTGTCAGCAGCATGCTGGTGTCACATGCCAATGGGTTCAAGTGCTTTGTAGAACAACGTGCACCTTTAACAGCGTCAAAAACGAGCTTCATAGGGCCATTATCAAACAGAATCTGACACCAAACAAAATGAAGACGTAGCACAGGTGACCAAAGGAGTGAGGCTTTAATCAGAATTGGAGCCACAGAGACTTAGGGGTAATTCCAAAGTTTCGGGCTTAAGTAACTGAAGGCACATCTACCAATGGAGAAGGAATGAAAAATCAAGCAAGAAAGAAAGTGACAAATGGGTGAATGTCGAAACTTCAGTGGATTGTGGGGTTGGTGGTAGTTAAGAGATAGGAAGGATTTGAAATCCAGGGTATTGCATACACCAAAATAATATTTTAATACTGCATTGAGTTCCACATTGTTAAGGCATGATCCAACAAGCAAGATTTTAAATAAAGGCTTTACATGTTTGTTCAGTTGATTTAGATGTGCATTAGGGAATCTCATGAGAGAGTTCGCCAATTATTGTGGCCAACAGTCCAAGTCAACTATGACTAAAAGCATATTAACCCAGCTGTTCACCTCCATCGTGTGCAAAATTGTTACCACTTGTATCAACCTAACAATGACTCAATTTCAAAATATTCAGTGGACATAAAGAGCTTTGGCAAATGTGAGTATTGTAGGGAATCTCAGGCTATTTGCTCCACTGTTCTATTCTTCCTATTACCAAGTTATGCCACCTTCATTTATCTCTCCTCAGCAATTTTTCTGACACAAGCACTTCTGAGTGTTTTCCTAATCTTCTGTCACCATTAAAGGCTTGAATATCGCATGAGCATGTTCAAAGCATAAAGGTGTTTCTCTCAGAATACTTAGAAGGAGAAAGTGTTGCTTTGCCTTAATATGTTCATGGAATGTGGGCATCATTGACAATGGCAGCATATATTGCCCATCCCTGCGGTGGCAAGACGTCTTCTTGAACTGCTAAAATATATTTGGTATATGGACACCCACACTACTGCTCAGAATGAGTTCCAGGAGTCTCATCCGCCAACACATGCAATTTAGTTCCAAGTCAGAATACTGTACAACATAAAGGATTTTGATAATGGCAGATTCAATGATCTTATTGAGCATGAAAGGGTGGTGGTTAGATCTTTTTTCTTGTTGGTGATGGTCATAGTCTAGCATTGTGGGGCATGAATGTTAGTTGTCCGGGTTTTTCCAGGACTTACTACATATAGATACTACTTAAATTTCTGTGGAGTCACAAACTATGAACTCCACTTCTAGTATTATGGTGGAAGGGAATCATTGAAACAGGTGAAGATGGTTGGGCTCAGGTCAGCAGCCTGAGGACTTTGGGGTGCAGTTTGACTATCCCTATCTCTGAGCCATGAAGCCTTGGATCAAGTTCCACTTGCTCTAGAGGTTTGTAATATCATCTCTAAACAATTGATTCGAAGAAAACAATATCTTTACTCCAAGGAACTTGTCTACAAACCGTATTAGTCTGAAAATGCCTAATCTCCTCTGATCTCTGACGTTAAACAGACTCAGGTCCAGTTAGCAATTGGTTGGGAGATATACTGGACTTGGTATTTCCATGATTTAGAGAGCCAGTGTGCTTCCAATTAAACCTGTTGGACTATAACCTGGTGTTGTGTGATTTTTAACCGGGTATTTCCAGGATATATTTGGGGCTCTTGTGCCTCAATGGTAGTGTCCCTGACTCAGAGTTGTGGCAGAAAGCCTAAGTTCAAGTCCCACCTGTTCCAGAGATGTTTTATAAACTCCCTCAATAGATTAATAAGGAAAATATCTACCCTGAGGGAATCCTGTAATGATATCCTGAAGCTGAAATGACTGACTGCCAATAGCCACAGCCATCTTTCTTTGTGGTAGATATGACGCCAACTACAGGAGAGCTCAAACCTAATTCCCATAACTCCACTTTTGCGTGCCATATTTAGCTAAATACTACCTCAATGTCAAGGGCAGTCACATTCATTCACTCACTGCTGGATTATGTATGAATCAAGGCTGCAATAAGGTCAGGGACCAGGTTGTGCTGAACTAAGTAGGTGACAGCTTTTCCTTTGCAGGTGCCACTTCGATGATATATTATTGATGACCATTTCCACCACTTTGATTATGGAGAATAGATCTGATAGTGCTAGTTGTGCACAGGTCATACTTAGGCAATTTTTCACATCATTGGTCAGAGGTTCGAGTTAAAGTTATATTGGAATAACATACCTCGGGGTGCAGCTAGTTCTATAGCACAAGTCTTTAGTGTTTTGAACAGCATATTATTACGGCACATAGCCTTCATAACATTCAGTTACTTCAGCCATTTCTTGTTCGTCTTAAAACAGGAATCTCAAAGGTTTGGCTACTTAGCATGCCCACAGAAGTTAACTTCATCAACATCCTTCCTGCCCCTCGAACATTGCCAACCATCACATCTCTCTTACTAGTCATCAATGGTTTGAACTGTATCTGAAAAAAATGATTGTTTTCTTTTTTTCTCTTCATAAAGACAGAATGTGACACAAGGGGCATATTCCGCTTTCAGACAACATTTGGAGTTTGTAGGCATCACAAATGACACAGATTTGCTGTCTGTACTTGAGAATGGGGGTCACGTGTAATCGAGCAATCACATTCTTGAAAGCTCATCTCACATCTGCTGCAATTTTCCTTCACTGGATAATACTAAGTTTGTTTGTCACTTACACTTGCTCTCACATAAAACAGAGACTATACAGATTAATTCAGCAAATTCAATCCATGTCACCTGTCTAAATGGTTATTTAAAAAATGAAAAAGACAAAAATTGAGAGTAAAAAATAGTTGCTAAATTTATTCAATGTCTCTGACGAGGTATGTGGCTCTCAGGATCTTGAAAGACATTGGGCAAAAGCAAACAACACATCTATTCAAAACTGCCACACTATTTTGGGACAAAAGAAATTTCAAGAAGAGGCAGCCATATTTTTCAGAAGGATTTGTGAACCAAGAACCTGTATACATTTGCATGTACCCCACATTTCGTTTCCAAGTGTTTCACTTTAAATTAATCAACAAGAAAGCTTTGTCTTAAACAAGATAATAGGTTGATTTAAGCAAAATAAAAATGAAGTTATTAGCTAATATATAAATACAAAGATTTCAAGTCAGGAAGGATGACAGTTATGTATGAAGGTAAAAATGAGATCAGCTCCAACTATTGTGGCAGGACATTCAGCAGCTGCACTGTCATCTATTGTTAACAGTTGCAGGTTCCTCCCTCTTATGGACTGAGCAGAACAGATCATGGGAGCGAATGGAAGGCTCCTTTATTCACTTCTATGATACTGCAAAATGTGGTTTCTTGAATCCTAGTTTAGTTCAGCAATCCTGGATAGCTCCCTCCGTCTCTTCAGATGATTCTGCTGGAATCTCTGCACAAATTGGCTTCTCACAGCCAGACCTTTGCATGGTTCAAAACTTAAAAAAGACTGCTACCCTAAACTGTCACACCATGCTTGCATGTTGATATCAAGTTAGCCCAGGCCTGAAATACAGACTCACCCATTGTCTTTAGTCAAGGTAATCAACTTTTTAAAAACACTGTCATTAGTTTGGATGGCTCTCATTATCTCAGGTTTGTGATGAGATAGCAGGAGTTATCTACATCTCCTGAAAAAAATTCAACAAGTTTACTACTTGCAATCTGTTTACACTTGTTAATGTTCAGTGCACATTGTAAGGTTTTTATGGTGATCCCTTAAATATAAATCAGGTTTCAGCACCAACCAAATTGACTAGGGTAGTCGCGTGATTTCTGAAGCAGTTTTCCAAAACTACTTGCATTCATTTTAAAAAGAAACTCTCTTCATTGTATCTGTTATAAATACATATTCATTACACAACATATAATACTATTCATAATAATGCAATTTTTTTTCAATCTTTATCAAGGAAAATATCTCTACCACAAATTGAGCAAGACGCACTGAGGCATGCAAATAACTATCAAGATTGCCACGTTAATTTCCATTGGTTTTAACAAGCATAACCATAATGTCTCATTATAATAAATTACATACTTGACATCATTTAATGATTAAATAATTAAGTGTAGGAACATGTTTGCAACAGCATGGTGGCTGGAAAAGATCTGTACTAATTCAATACAAAATATATAGTGCTGATAAGGAGGGCATGACAGATAATTCCTGCAAAGCTTTAAAAGAAAATCAGTGAAATAACTCCACGGAGGCCTGTATCCCACTGACAAATCACCATTTATTAACTCCTAGGAAGTTCTTGATACCGACCCAGCTCCCTCAGAGCCAACACTCACTGAACAGGATGTCTACCCTTGTGTCAGCCAGGGCTCCCTAACGGACCAGATTAACAGCCCCATTCAGAGAATTTATATTTCAGGAGGTCCACCTGACTGACCTCATTATGTAAACAATATCCCTCCACCTCTGAATTAGAGGGCTCAGACCTGTCTTTTTCCTTGAAGCAACTCCTAGAGCATTTTGACAAACCTGCATTGGATACAGGTAGTGTGAAATGCAAAGGAAGTTGCCTCTTGAATCTGGAGCATCTCAGGAGAAATTCACATTATTCTACTGGTAGCAAAGGTATTGATACAGCAAAATCAGATTCAGAGATCTCTGCAATGTTTCATAGAAAGGGAGAACCCACAGGTTACAATAGTCTTTCTGACTGTTCTGAGGAGCAGGGCACATTTTGCTTCCCCACAGTTTGAGTTTGCAGCTTTCCTATGGTCCACATGCTTGTTCAGAACTGACACGTTTATCCAAAATTTGTGTTTCACTGGTCTTTACCTTGCCTGTGCATAAACATTTCCATGGTTCCTGCACCAAACTTCATCCCCTGTGGTAAACTGTCTCTCTCACATGGCAGAGTCTAGAATCCAGCACTGGTGTTCCTGATGTCATTTCACACAGGCCAAGAAGATCAGATCTAACCTGAAGTCTTCTCTCCATTTGAAGCTCTACTGGAGCTATCCCTGTCGTTGCATGAGGGACGATGATTAAATTGGAACTGGGACAGTTGGCATCTAGTGAAGCTGTAGGCGGTTTCTTTAAGCCTGCTTTCAAAGTTTGGACTGCTCTTTCTGCCAGGCTGAATGGATGGGATGGGATTGTTCTAGTATGTCAAATCTCATTTCACTTTAGAAAATACTCAAATTCTCTGCTGTAAACGATGGCACATTATCAGTGATCAGCACTTCCAGGATTCAGTGTATTGCAAACAATATGTGTAGTTCTATTGTCCCCTGTTTGACAAATGAATGCTATGTACGTCCAACTACTTTGACTGGGCGTCCACAATGACTAGGAACACTGAACCCATCAAAGGATCTACACAGCTGACATGCAACCAAGCCCAGGGCTTACCTGTCCTTTCCCAAGAATATGGGGTAGCTGCTCGCGGTATTGTTTGACCTTGGCACTCTGGACAATACTCCACCAATGCAGCTGTATCTGAATCCAAGCCTGGCCACCAGACATAACTTCTCGCCAATATCTTCATTTTGAAAACCCCTGGACCACCCTAAAGTACAGCCAGTATCTGGCAGCAACCTTTGCTCGGGACAATCAATCACTCTTTCTTCCAACAAACAATATGCCACACTCTACTGTGATCTGGTCTCTCCGGGTCCAAACAGGTTTCAATTTTGGTTGTGACAGCTTCTTTGATCTCCCCCATCACCACCAGCTGTTTCAGTTTTGCAAGGATCAGATCTTTCTACATCCAAAGTCTGACATTGTCAGTTATGGTTGAAAGTGTATCCAGAAAATTTAACCCCCTAACGGACTCTTTCAGTAGCGGTACACGAGTGGTGTTTCAGCCAGTGGGAGGCAGCTCAATGTATCTGCATTTATTACTTTAAGTGATGTTCAGTTTACCCTTTGTTTAAAATCCCGACAAAGGTGAAACAACCTGTAGAACTTCACAATCACTATGACCAGTGCTGTCCATTTCGCAAACTAGACTGGTTTGATGATTCTTTCGCTTCCCAATCACCTGATTTCTGCCTCTACATTTGCTTCCTAGTCAACATGCAAGGAAGCCTTGGCTCCTTTGATAATTCACATATTTGAAAAATGTCTGGGTATTTAATTAGGATTTCAACAGAGGCAGTAATTTTGTCATGAAAAATGTTGAACTTTAAATCAATTTCACCCCATCACACTTTTTACTACACTGAACCAGCTGCTTTTCATCAGGGTAAAACTTTGTTTCTGGTCTTTTAGCCTGTAAATGTTCCCCAGAGAATTCCCCTCAGTCTAGCCAAGGTCTTGCACAAACTTAAGAATTGGAGTCAGAATGAATTTTGTTTAAGACTGGTTCTGTGATCACTGAAACAGCCACGCGGGTATCGACCGCCATTCGAATCAGATGACCATTAGACGCTTATTTTGATCTGGATGTTGCTAAGCAATTTAACTGTTCCAAATCAGATGTCTGCGGACTCTCCAGGATGCGCACTCCTGGATACTGGCCTATGAGTTCTCTTACTCAATTTAGGTTTGGTCGGGCTCCTTTGCTGGCTTGAATCCGCATACTGGCAGGGTCTAAAATGACTTACTGACCCCGATCAAAGTTTTAACTGTTTGGCTGATACTTGGCTTTGTAGTTGTTGTTGTTGTGGGCTGACCTAGAGACCCTCTGTTCAGGATATGTCTCAAGCATGGCTACGCATATGCCTTCATCCAGATGGTGTTCCCCAAGCTCAGTCGGAATGACGAGTGTGTCTACTTCCATTGGAATACCCTGCAATTCAGTTGCCCCACTTGCCTCATTTCCCAATGATAAAGCCAGTTGGGCTTCAGATAGTTGGCACTTTTGCATGGTTTCATTTTTAATCCCACATAACAAATGATCCCTCGGCATTTCATTAAGGATTAAACCAAATGCCTCTGCTAGCCATCATAATCTAGTCAAAAATCCCTACGCAGGTTCCCCTGCTTCTTGAATTGCCAAGTAAAAATGATAGCATCTCAGAATTAAAGGAGGTTTTCTCCTTGGGACCCTCCAACCACATGGGATCAATGTGGATTTCACCAGTTTTCTTATTTCCCCTCCCCCCACTTTATCCCAGATCCAACCTTCCAACTCAGCACCACCCTCCTGACCTATCCTACCTGTCCATCTTCCTTCCTGCCGATCCACTCCACCCTCCTCTAACACCTCCCCCCCCCAACTTCAACTACCTATCGCATTCTCAGCTACCTTCCCCCCAGCCCCACCCCCTTCCTATTGATCTCACAGTCCCCTTGGCCCATCCCCTCATTCCTGATGAAAAGCGTATGCTCGAAACGTCAATTCTCCTGCTCCTCGGATGCTGCCTCACCGGCTGTTCTTTTCCAGCACCACACTCTTCGACTCAGTTCCCTCAGAGCTCGCTATCAGAGTGAACAGGATATCTGACACTCCACTTTTTATTGTCAGCCAGACTCCCTGATTGGACCAGGTTAAAAGCCCCAGAGAACTCATTCTATGAGGTCTACCCGAATGACCTTGTTACAATTAGCTCCCAAACAGTTTCATTAATAAAGAAAGTGCAAGCTATACAAATCACAAAGTTCTGCTTTGGTGATACTTGGACAGATAGATACAAGATTACTATTAGTTTCAGCAAACATGGTATGTACAGACTGCAGAAATATCAACATGGATTCCAGCTCCTTATTGATTGCTGGTGCCCATCTACTGTAACAAGACTTTATGTAGACATGAGATTAGACAGATTGGTGCGATCCTGGGTAGTTGAACAGCTTCTTGACATTGGCAGGCCGAGAATTATTAATTAAAAATCTGTAAATCAAGAATATGAAAATTCTTGATTATAATAATACTGGTACTTGACAGAAGTGAGAAAATGAAAATAAATGCACTTGTTAATAGATATGATATTCATCCATACATGTTAACAGTCTCTGCTTGGAAATGAAGAATGTGCGCTGTTATAATATCTTAAAGTTCCGGTGAAAATCTAGAATCAGAATTAATAAGGAGTGTATTTTGGAAGACTAAACGGATCTTGAAACAAGCGCTATCTGGCAGAAATCCAGCTGACAATGTTCCTGGTTGATTTTTAAGTGCACATTTTACTTTAATTTGCTGTAATGTATGCAGATTAATCCCTGCAAGGTCCCACATAATGGTAGACGAATTTGAATGTACAATAAATAAAGACAATCGTGGGAAGAGCAAACATGAAGGATATAGGACAGATATACTGATCATTAAAGATTTTCCTTTAGTAAACACAATTGTAGTAGCAACATAAAATTGCTCTGTGATTACAAGGAGGAAAAGATGAGTTGATCGCACAAATTAACCATCATGCCTTTTGAACATTTGTGCTTTCATTTCAGAATGCCAGCATTCACAGTTCTAATTTCTTTATTGCTCTAAGTTGCTCAGAAAGATCAGAAGAGGCATGGTTGGTCATTCAGCCCACATGGATTCTTTGGAAAAACAACAAGGATTCTCAAAGGGTTCACAGCTTACAATATGGTGGTCTTTCTGGTCAAATTTCTCTGTTAGCATGTTATAAAATTTGATGCATCAGCCGCATCTGCGTTGCATGTTTTTGCCCTCTAACCAAAAGATCAATGAAAATGTAACTTAATGAAAATTAATTTTTATTATATTGTTCATACTAATATAACAGCATCAAAAAAGCCAAAATATTTTTGTTCAATTGCTGTTAAACCAACAGTACTTCAGAGGCAGTTGTAACTCAGATAGGTGGGTACCACAAATAGACCAGACATGAGCATACAGTTAAGATTCCTCGTACTGTGGTTTCAACATCTAACATTTCAGGGGAGTGGTGACTGAAGGAAGGATGACAAAGAAGGAAAGTAAGTCCAAAGATAAGTTCAGATCATCCATTCATTTGACAAGAAAAATTACACTCCTCACTTCTTAGCACAATAACCAAATAACCTTTTTTAAAAATTAATGCTTTTGTATCATTTTCAGATGCAGTAGTTAGCAGGCGCATATCATTCAGTGTAAGGCTAAACACCTAATAAAATTCATAAATTTACCTTTCATTTTGAATCCATGCTGTCCTGGCCCTAGTGTCATTTGTTCATTTTCACAAGGTTCTCAAATCTACTATTTTATATTTTTCACTCAAGGTTGGTTTTACAACTACAAAATTATCACTTAGTCCCCTCAGTTCAAGCCAATGTTCTTCTAGTATTTAATCACAACTCAGTCCTATTATGCCACAGATTTGTGGTTCCCATCTTACCTTCAGCACATGCATATCTCCTTTAATTTTGAGACCTGCCCTTAATGTATAGTTTAAACAAAATAGCACAATTTAAGTCAGATTTTCTCCAACTTGCAGTTTTTTTTTATGCTTATGAGATTCAACAATTTACGCTTTTATTCATTGATCTTCTGTAGAGCTTTGTCATGTTGGGCACCAAACCCACTGAAATCTCCAGACTATTTTGAAGTTCCCCCTAGGTACTTTGAATACTATTTGCCCAATTTTTCTGTGTGCAGCAGTTTACACATTTCCATATTTCATTGTATCTGTCTTCTCTTCAACCAAGTCGACTTAGTTCTCTCATTTTACAATTTCCAAGTCTTTTTCATGCATTTAGCTGCCCCATCCTGTTTGTTACCATCTGTAATCATACCATTTGAGTCATTCCTTCCCAGTCAGGGTTCTCAAAAATTATCCCTGGTTTCATACTCGGTTTTTAGTATTCTCCCACCTGATTGCAGCATTCTTAACAAGGACCTATTGTTGCATACGATGCAGCCATTTCTTCCCCCAGGCTTTCCCGAGCCCACTGAGGTACAACATTAATGAAAGAAAACACAAAAATAGCCATTTTATTTAGCTAGGATCACCACCTCACACGCAAGACTCAAGTCTGTCTTGTCATGGTTTATTTTGTCCTTTAAAATAGGTTAAAGGGATCCCATTTCCAAATTAGCACAAGCATACCAAGCTCATCACCTTCCTAATTAACACGAACTTTCAATTCTCATGCCTTTATCTCAGTGCAGATGAGTATCTTTCATCCCTTGAAATTTGTTTACTCTCTGCTCTTTTAATCTGACTAGCATATCTGTTTTATTGCAGTTAAAGCCATTTATTTTACTTGAATTATTTGAATAGAAGTTAAATATTTTATACTCAACCTTAACGTCCACTCATGTAGATTCCTTCACGCTTCTCACCTTTTCTCTCGCTATCCTTCCTGATGTCACAACACTGAAAGGTTTATCTTTCATGTTATATTTACGTTTTACGTAGACTCTACCGTAACTAAAACAAATTGCATTTACATAGCATCTTCAAATTTGTAAAATACCTCAAGGTGTTTCACACATGTCAACAAAATCTGTCTCAAAAATATTACACCATAGTCTGAGTTCAACATCACTGACTGAAATTTTAACACATTTCTGAATGCATTCACTATGTTCACTGTTGCACAATCTGCCAGCTGAAAGCTAACATTCATAGAGATCATGACAAAGCCTGGAAAAATGTGAAGGCGATCAGGGAGATTTAATGATAATAGTAGATAGGGAAAGAAATAAAATCAATAACCTGCAAAAAGATGATCCTTCATGAATCAACATTTCTAAAGAGTTAGGGAAGAGAAATAATCAAAAGTCTAGCAACAGGTGCAAGATTGTTCTCTCCACGAGAGAATTTCAAGTAGTATTGGAACCTTTAAAGGGGTCAAACAAATAAATAAGAGCCACAGATGATCAGCTCAATGTCAGAAATACTAATTATACCAGTGCACGTTCTCATTTTTCAGGAAATGAAGGGTTCCTTCACAAAGTTGTTATTCAAATCCCCCTGAGCAGAACTAATAAATTTCAATTTTATTGAACGCAGTACAGCAAAATAAAAACACTCTGTACCTATTACAAACATGCAGACACGAATAACATAATTAGCAAAGAAAGTCACAATTAGAAACCCATTTTGCACTTCGATTTTGTGCCTGCCAAGTTAAAAGTGCAGATGCATTTTTAGTTTAAATCTACAGAGGCCAGGAGAATGACATAGCAAGGTCAAGCGGCGTGCTCTGGCAAAGAAAAATGGAAAACTTGCAGCAAAGCAAATTCATGGAACAGTTTTCTTGGAAATTTTTTTACTGGGAAAACATATTGCCAAATTTAAATAATACTTGTTTTTTGGTAACTGGATGATGATTTTGGCCTTCATCTTATAATGATAGTTTTCTGTGATGGTACAGAGTATACTGATAGATTTTAATGCAGATTCACTCATGCAAAGAAAGACATAAAGAATGCCTCCATTTTGAGTGAATTTTATCAGCAGTAGTTGGCACATTCTCAGGTTGGTACATCAGATTCAGCTTTCCAAAAAGAAAAAAAAATCAAGAAACAATGTTTTCAGATAGACACAAAGGCAAATTTAAGAAGTGGCTAAGGAAAACACAGCTTCAATGAGGCACATAGCACAGAAGTAGCAAGTTGGAAATCAAGTCCCACTATTCTGGGAATCATCACAAAAGTTAAAGATTTTTAAAAGTACGCAAAATTCGCCAATTTACACAATTTTCAAACCCCGATCGACAAAAAAGCATGGACCAGGTTTCTGTAATTAAAAGAATTACAATTTACTGCAAATACATAGACGGCTGGAGGAAGAATGCCTCATCTTCCGCCTAGGAACCCTCCAACCACAAGGGATGAATGCAGATTTCTCCAGTTTCCTCATTTCCCCTTCCCCCAACTTGTCTCAGTCAAATCCCTCGAACTCAGCACCGCCTTCCTAAACTGCAATCTTCTTCCTGACCTCTCCGCCCCCACCCCCACTCCGGTCTATCACCCTCACCTTGACCTCCTTCCACCTATCGCATTTCCAATGCCCCTCCCCCAGTCCCTCCTCCCTACCTTTTATCTTAGCCTGTTGGACACACTTTCCTCATTCCTGAAGGAGGGCTCATGCCCGAAACATTGATTCTCCTGCTCCCCTGCCTGACCTGCTTTTCCAGCAACACATTTTCAGCCATAATATCACAGGCACAGGAGACTGTATCTTGTTTAGTTTCCAAAGACAGCAGTCAGTGCAAACAATTTCTGGGTTCAAAGAATATTCATTGAATTCTTATAACTGAGGTTTGATCTTCATCAGAACACTTTCTGATTTTTCCTTCCCAGCTGAGGAATGAAGTAATATCCTTGACTTCCTATTTTTCAAATCTGTTGAACAGATCATTTGCTATTGTGCTTGCTGAAAGGTAGAAACAAAGAAAGGAATTTTCCAAAGATTTTTAAGTTTTCTCTTCATTTCTCTTGAAAATGAAAGCACTCATTGCGTGAAGTAGTTGTTTCAAAATCCAAGCTTTACATACAATTATTTGCCATGAGAAAGTTAACAAGGGCTGAAGGGGACTTGTGACACATTGGTTGAGTCTTGATATCTTGGCCAGATGATCTAGGTTCAAGTCCCAGCTTCCATAGAGGTATGTCATAACATATTCGTACTGGTGGATTTTACAAAGGTGTAACTAGAGATGCCACTGTTCTTGCTTAAATTTCTTTTCGTTCGAGAGTTGGAACAAGCAGTGAATCCTACCCATGCTTCACAGGATTTATTGGCTTCAAAACAAACTATTCTGATTGAACTTCCCCAGTGATTCAGTTGCTAAGACATTGCGTAACTGAGGTGTACAAATAGGTTCATACTCAACCACCAATTCATACAGAGTAAGCCGATCAGCTTGGCAAGTAATATCACCAACATTTTTCTTGGGAAATGTATAGGTTATCAGGTGTTGATATAGAGATTGAAAAACAGATTTTTGGTTGAAAAGTGAAATCAGTCCAATCAGAGACTGCTGTTGCATGGAAATGTCTGAGGTGCTGATATCTCTCTCTCTTACCTTGCAGGAGATAAATATACACAAGGATATAATGAATTTTTGAGAAACCAATCATACGTTAACCATCTTTCTGAACATAAATGTTAAAGGAAACCTGTATTGCGTCAAACGCGTTGGAGCTTAACAATCAGGCAAAGAGCATGCCCAAGCTTACATCAGTCCCAAAAACATCAAAAACAAAGATAGCTCAACAGCCCCTGAAGGCTGCTTCACAAATAGAACAAGATCAATCCTGATAACCTCTCAGTTCCTCTGTGTAAAATATTCTAAGTAATCTCAGACTTTAAAGTGCCCGATTGAATGAAGGGAGAGAACACCAAAGATTCAAAAGTGAAGGAAGTTCTCCTCTCAGTTCTAAATGGCTACATCCTTATAACTTTAAGCTCATATCCACCTCACCTAAATAAAATTTTAAAAATATTATCCCTTATCAGATAAAATGCAAATACCTATGCATATGTCTCAATTGAAAGGAAAACTTTTCTGAGTGAAGCTTATTACTAAATTTAAATGACTGAATATTCTGTCCTGTGCCTTTAGAAGGAAAATATTTCCAACTTCTACACCAGAATAAATTAACAGCTGTGTCACTTTTTTGGGCAATAGAAACATTAAAGTATCATGTGGACATCATTCGAAAACTCTGACTGCTAGTCAAGTAGAACATCAATCTTCTTTCAGTTTAAAATCAATTTTTCTTTTTTATTTGAACTGTAACAAGCAGAAATGAACTAGGAATGAACACAGACTTATTTTGGGGAAAAGAATGTCAATTAATAAAAAAAGGGCAAAAATGGACCATCAAACCTTCATGGAAACTAGGACAGATATGGTGTGATCCAATAGCAGTTTTCTCCAGATTGGTGCCGATTAGTTGAAAGAAAATTGCATTCAAACAAATAGCTTTCAATAGTCATTATCTAACGCTCTCAATTCAGCACCTCTAACTGCTCCTATCATTACCACCACCAGTTGCAATCCCAATTTTAATTGTATCTTAACCTCCTGCTGAAAAGAATACAATGCTCACTGCCAAGAAAGTTCAAATTTCAAAGGCAAAAATTTATAATTCTACTCCAGGACGGAAAATTTAAAATTGTCACAGTTTGCTCAACTGCAATCCTTGTAAAAACACTGCAAATATTTTTTTTTAATTTGGTCATGCCAACATTTGATTAACATCATATTCTGCCAACATTTATCAATGTGGTTAGTGCTAGCTGAATCAGACATGACTCTTTGATATGACAGTGATGATAATGAAAAATTTATAACTGGAGATGATCTAAAGATGGGTCTTAAAGATTTTAAGTGATAGGCAGTAATTATTTGTTTTAGCAGTTTATTCTATTATGGAATTGCTCTTGGAAGGAGGAATGGTGATACACTGCTTTGGAAACGTAGTCATTATAGTTTGTATGAAGGTTGCTCAGCTCATATTTTATCATTTCCAGAGGATCTTAGATATTTGTTTCTGTTCTCTTATTTTATAAAACACGGCCAGTTTACTTACTTCTCTTCTCTGATGCAGTGATTCTGACTCTAAACCTTTTTTTGAGAATGGGACCTTGTGTATTTTCCATACTGATTCATGAAGAATCATACGATACGTGTTCAGATCTTAATTATATCTCCAGCCATACAAGAATCCCACACAATTCTTGCATAATCCAAAACTGCACAAGTATTTGGCATGCTGTAACTCTTTTTTTTGTTTGCAAGACCAAACATTTTTTCCTCCAAAATCCAATAATCTTGTCTACTTGGTATTCATCTGTTGAGTGTAGAATCTACAGTGAAGATTGTTTCTAATATCAAACACCAGGTACAGCTGTGTATCTCAAAGTCGAACAAGTGTGGCGCTGGAACAAGCACAGCAAATCAGGCAACATTGGGGGAGCAAGGGAGTTGACATTTTAGGTTTAACCCTTCATCAAGCTCGAAATGTTGACACTTGCACCTCAGATGGTGCCTGACCTGCTGTGTTTTTTCTAGAACCACACTTCATTGAATCTGACTTCTCCAGCATCTGCAATCCTCCCTACCTCCTAAGGGCTGTATACATATCTGCTCAAGAATCTGATTACAGAACGTAAACAAAGCACAAAATATGACATTTTTAACCCTGCCAAGGGAGGTTCTTCAGGCTTCCTTAAGGGCTATTTCCTGATTTTTGGGTGCTACATTTCGACTTTCAGAGGTCTTTCCTCATTCTCACAATACATTTATGAAGTAACGGTTGAGTAAGAATGCCTCCTGTATTTGTGTTAACGTACAGGATATTCAGACAACTCAGAAACAGGTTTTCAAGTTTTCAACAGTATCCTCAACAATTACGAACCTCTAATTAAAATTAAAGCCACAAGGAAAGCTTGAATTTCTTATAAAAGATATTTAAATTGACATAAGACAATAGGCAAAAGTAAGCAATTTTTTCCTTTAAAATATCTTACATATACTTTGTACAACTCAGTCCCCACCTTGCTTGTTCTCTCCCTGATTCTTTTGCAGCCTCTCCCCCAACCCTCCAACCTTCTATATTTCACTTACCCCTTAATATTTTCCACATTTCTCACCAAGTGCAATCTCTTTCCCCTCCCCCCACACCCCATGAAGTCTTTCTTCCTCCACAACCCTCTGCTCTCCCTCTACCCCTATCATGCCGCCTCCATTTCCCCCAACCCTCCTGTAGCCTCTGTCTCGTACCCACCCCCTTTGTATCCTCTATTTATTCCACATCCCTTGCAGCCTCTCAGACTCTGAACATTCTTGCAGATGGCTCAGTTGTTGCATTCCCACAACAAGATTCACCTCATACTCCACAACACCAGCAACAGAAGGTTCCCATGACAGTTTGCTCACACACTTTCCTTCCTTCATTCTTATCATATCAGCTGTTCCTCCAACCACAGCAAGGGAAGGTGCGTAGGTAGGAGGATGAACAAACTAGCCTGTAACTGGAAGAGAACCTCCTCGCTGATTCTGCTTATTCCACTTGATTATGCTCTGACTGGCCCTAAAAGAAATTGAACAGTCAGAGGTGTTTTGGAGATTTTAGGGATGAATTCACCCACTGCCACAGTGAATTTTAAGTATGGACTTAAAACTATTGGCGGACCCTTTTTGTTGGTCATGGACATGTTATCATTTTTGGCTTATCTGATCAACAAAATTCATCAAATTAGATTATATTTTGCAAAATTTTGATCTTCCTTAGAGAGAGTGGAATGTTCTGCATTGTGTGAAAACAATGCATTTCAATATTTTTGAGGCAAATATTTCAATTAATCTGGAGGCTGGCTGACAAGGAAACAGTGACAGGAATTTCAATTGCTTAAGCACTGAAAGTTTAAAAAGTAAGACTGGATAACTGAAGTTGTACCTTTCCAAGGTAGGAAAGTAAGAAAACAGAGCAGTAATACTAACTGCAATTAGTATAAATCAATTCTACTTCATTGTCGAGGGCAGTATTGGTTCTGCTGCTACAAAAAAACTCTTAGCATCATTTCCAATTAGTCAAGCAAAGTTGCAACACAAATAGGTAACCATTAAGTAGGTTGTTTTGACAGAATACAAATAATAAATAAGAAAAGTGACAAACTCAAACATATACCACCAGAATAATTTTGATGCACAATGCTTTGGCAAATCATTTTAAAATTCAGGTGACAACAACAGAAAATTCACCTGGGAATTACAATGCAGACAGAGATTATTTACTTGGAATCATTAAATAAGACATTATGAAAAAGAAACAAACATTTTGCAGACAAATAAGCTGCATGAAGTGTCAAAATATTTGTGATAAATAGAGTCAGAGAGTCATACAGCACAGAAATAGGCCCTTTGGTCCAATTAGTCCATGCTGAACATAACCCCAAACTAAACTAGCCCCACCTGCCTGCTCCTGGCCTGTGTAGCTCCAAACCTTTCCTTTTCACTTATCCATCGAAATTAAATATTGCGATTATACATGCATTAACCATTTTCTCAGCAAGTTCATTCCACGTGCAAACCGCCGTGTAAAAGATTTGTCTCTTACATCTTTTTTAAATCTCTCCTCTCACCTTAACAATGTGCCTACTAATCTCGAAATTCCCCATCTTACTGTCAACTCTATCTATACCTCTCATTATTATATGAACTTCTATTAGGTCACCTCTCAACCTCCTAAACTCCAGTAAAAAAAAAGTTCCCAGCCTATCCAGCCCTCTTTTACACCTCAAACCTTCTATACCTGGCAACATCCTGGCAAATCTCTTCTGAAACCTTTCCTGCTTGATAATATCCTTCACAAAACTGGGTGTCCACATTGAACACAGTATTCCAGCAGAGGCCTCACCAATGTATCTTCTTAATTCCTAAAAGACTGATTTTAGAACAAAAATATGCTTTAAATTAGAAATAACATTCTTTATGATTTTAAGTATAACGTTCTGAAGTTTCAATGTGCTCATGTCACTTTAACAACTGAAAAGACTGCAATATAACTCAGCAGGAAGGTTATAAACTGGCCAGGATCAAATTCATGGCCATCAGGAACTGATTTGACTAATTGAATTTTTAAGTAAAACACTGCAGTGGTTCGTATTTAAGAGCTGAATGCCCCTTTTCTGCTTCTAATTTGTATGTTTGTGTGTTCTTAAATCGGCAATACAAAAGGAAAATACTGGAAGATACAAAGCAGGTTAGGCAATATCTTCAGAAAGAGAAGCAAGTAACCATTTCAAGTCAATTAGCTGAAAGTCAGGACTGGAAACAGTTAGATACGCAACAGATTTTCAGATAGGGAAAGCAGTGATGTGGAGAAACCAAATTGCGTGGCAATTAAACACTTGCTCTTTATTTCCTCTCCCTCCATCAAGCATTAAGTGCCCCTTCCGGGTGAAACAGTGACTGACCTCTTTCAAAGGAGTATACTGGATTTACTGGTCATGTGCACATTCCTCTACATCAGGGACATCAAATGCAGTGACTGCAGTGGAGAACTTGGTATCAATGAATTTACAGCACAGGAGGAGGTGATTCAGCCTGTCACGCCTCCACTGGTCAACAAGAAGCTAACAAGACTAATTTCATTTTTCAGCTCACAGCGCAAAGCTCTGGATATTGGCAACACAAATCGTTATCTAACTACTGTTTCAATGTTATGGAATTTGTGACTCCTCCAACTTTTCAGGCAGTGAATTCCAGATTCCTACCCTACACTCTCTATGCCCCTCAATCTTATACACCTCTCCTGGATCCCTTCACAACCTTTGCTGCTCCAAGGAAAACAACCCCAGTGTTTCCAATTTCTCACACAGTACATACATTCCAAGCAGGTCCTGGTAACATCCTTCACATCTTCTTTGTTGATCAACACATCCTTCCAATAATGCATTGACCAGAATTACACAGAGTACTCCAGATGTTGCCAAATCAGACAGCTGAAGCATTAATTTGATTTAGCTTTGATTGATTAATGTCATATGTACAAAGGGAGCAATTACAAAATTAGCAGAATACATACTTAGAAAAATTGTAAACTGCGAAGAGGACAGTGTACAACTCCAGAAAGACATGACAAATTAGAGGAGTGAACAGTTGGATGGCTTCAATGCAGATAAGTGTCAGGAGTTCTTTGAGGAGGTGACAAGACAGGTCGGAGGTTGAGCAGTCAATGTAGTGTATACGGACTTCAGCAAGTCATTTGATCAGGTTTTCCATGGTAGGCTCACTCATAAAGTCAGGAGGTATGGGATATAGGGAGATCTGGCTGGATTCAGAATTGGTTGGCTGACAGAAGGCAGAGAGCGGTTGTAGATGGAAAGTATTCTGCCTGGAAGTCAGTGGTGAGTGGCATCCCACAGGACTCTTCTTGGGGCCTGTGCTTTTTGTAGTTTTTATAAATGACTTGCATGGATGAGGTGGTTGAGGGGTGAGTTAGTAAATTTGCCAATGACACAAAGGTTGGAGATGCCGTTGAAAGTATCGAGGGCTATTGCAGGCTGCAGCGCAACATAGACAGGACACATAGCTGGGCTGAGAAATGGCAGAAGGAGTTCAACCTGGATAAATGTGAAGTGATGTATTTTTGAAGGTCAAACTTGAATGCTATATATAAGATTAAAGACATGATTCTTGACAGTTTAGAGGAACAGAGGGATCTTGGTGTTCAAGTGCTTAGATCCCTCAAAGTTGCCACCCAAGTGGAAAGGGTTGTTAAGAAAGCATATGGTGTTTTGGCTTTCATTAACAGGGGGATCGTCTTTAAAAGCTGCGAGGTTTTGCTGCAGCTCTACAAGACCCTGGTGAGACCACATTTGGAATATTGTGTCCAGTTCTGGTCACCCTATTATAGGAAAGATACTGAGGCTTTGAAGAGGGTGCAAAGCAGTTTTACCAAGATGCTGCCTGGACTGGAAGGCTTGTCTTACAAAGAGAGGTTGGCTAAGCTCAGACTTTTCTTGCTGGAGAGGTGGTGGAAGAGAGGTGACCTGATCGAGGTATATAAGGTAATGAGGGGCATGGACAGAGTCAATAGCCAGAGACTTTTCCCCAGAGCAGGACTGACTGGCACGAGGGGTCATACTTTTAAGATAATAGGAGGAAGGCACAGAGGAGACGTCAGAGATAGGTTCTTTATGCAGAAAGGCAAAAGTGAGGACTGCAGATGCTGGAGATCAGAGTGATGCTGGAAAAGCACAGGTCAGGCCACATCCGAGGAGCAGGAAAGTCGATGTTTCGGTCAAAAGCTTTTGCCCGAAGTATAGATCTTCCTGCTCCTCAGATGCTGCCTGACCTGCTGTACTTTTCCAGCACCACGCTTAATCTTGACTTTTTATGTTAAAAGTTGTGAATGCATGGAATGTGTTGCCAGCGGTGGTGGTGGAAGCAGAGTCATTAGGAACATTTAAGGAACAGCTGGACATGCACATGGATAACAGTGAATTGAGGGGTGCGTAGGATAGGTTATCTTAGATTAGGAATAATCCTCGCCACAACATTGTGGACAGTAGGACCTGTTTCGTGCTGTACTTTTCTATGTTCTGGATGCATTTTGATCGATGTGAGAGCAGAAGAATCTGGTTGCATGTGTGTATAGATGATTAAATGTAACAGGACAAGTGGAGACATCAGTAAGGAAAGCATGCAGTGTCCTGGCCTTTATTCATGGGGTGAATAGAGTAAAAAAGCAAGGAGATGATGTTGAATTTGGATCAGACATTTGTTATGATTCAGCTAGAGTATTCTGTACAGTTGTGGACATCACATTATAAAAAGGATGCGAATGCATTGATGAGGCAGTACAGAAGTGACGTACAAGAATGGTTGTAGCCCTCCAATATCTATATCTGCATTTGCTTTACCATTGTGAAGACCAACACAAAGTAGTCATCAAGGATTGTACCCAGCTCTCCTGATCCACACATGGATTACCTCTACAGTTCTTACTCTTTTCCTAGTTACTAATTTGCTCTAATGTAATAGATAGTCCTGGACTAACACACTGGTTCTGTTCCCGAAAATCATTGAGTTACGCTAAACTGCATTATTCTAAAACACATTCCCACAGGAATATAAAACAAGTACAAAATGGAAATGCAAAGCTGATCAAAAACATTGAAATATTCAAAAAGGATATCTTTTAATGCTTCTTGCCTCACACAGATTGCTTATCAGGAGGTGGAAAACTATGGATGGTCATCCAACTCATCTGCAGCTCGACAATTTGCAGCTGGAGGATCAAGTTGCTCTTTGACTGTTTTTTGAGGTGGAGGGTTGTATGCACTGGGGAGCATTTTTAAAAACTTATACAGTCTGAAATGAAGCAATCAATTGCCAAAAGTGCTGAACTTATGGAGGAACTCAATGCTCCTCGACACTGCTGAGAGTTGGGTAAATGTGTTATAACAAATTAGATGCAGTTTTTAAAATCATGAATAGGAAACTAAAAACCATGTTAATCAAAAACTACCTTAATATTAAAAAAAGCTTCAGATTTTCCTTTATTCTAGCCACCATTCCTTTCTCATACATTGTTATAGATCCTAACTTTCCTAATACATGCTCCCACCCACAAAACTTATTACACTCTGTTATGCCTCTGCCATATTGAGCCCTCAGTATCAATTATAAGTTTATTTTTCCAGCTGATCAGGCAGCATCTGAGCAGAAGGACAGTGGACGTTTCGGGCCATTTCCTTAAGTCCTGATGAAGGATTATGCCCAAAACGTCAACTCTCTTGCTCCTCAGATGCTGTATGATCTGCCATGCTTTTCCAGTGCCACACTTTATTGAGTGACTTCTTCAACATCTGCAGTCCTCACTATTTCTTAGTATCTCCAAATGTTCCCTGATTGAAATGCCTATATCTACATTGTCCACAGGTACCCGTCATTTTAATTATCTCTGGTCCTTGCCCCTCACTCCCTACTCCTCAGCCTCCTATATTGCTCCAATGAAGTTAATATAAGCGTGAGGTACAGTAGCCATTGTTATCACCTCCCAGATTCAACATTCAGTTCAACAATTTTAGACCCATTATCTCTTGTCAGAGGACAGCTATTAGTGATGTGTGGGTTATTCCCATTTATACTGGTAGATTACTGCTTGTAGACTTCTTCCTAACATGGCCATTCCCTTTCACCTTACACTACTATCCTTTTGTCAATTATTTTTTCCTGCAGTCCACCTTAGAATAGATCATCGCCTTTTTGTTTTTCTTTTCCCATTTGTTATTTTTCCCCACTTCCCAAAAAGGCTAACAACCTATTAAGCTAACGAGGAACAACAGTAGTTACTTGGCCCTTCAAACTTGCTCCACCCTTCAATAAGATTACGGCTGATTTGATTTTAACCTCAACTCTACAGTCTTGCATATCTCCAATCATCATTCATCCCCTTGGTAATCAAGAATCTAACTCTGCCTTAACAATACTGAAAGAATTTGCATCCACTACATTTTGACAAAGGGAATTTCAAGGACAATCAATTCTCAGTAACATTTTCATGTGTCTTAATTGGGCAACTCCTTATGTTTGAACTATGACCCCAGTTCTAAAATCTCCCACAACACATACCATTAACTCTGTGTGTCTCTCTCTCTCTCCATAGATGCTACCTGCCCAGCTGAGTACTTCCAGTACTTTGTTTTTATTTCACTGAGCACGAAAATTTCAATATTACATTTAATTTTGTATCAAATGTCCACTACTTAAGAGCTCCAAGACAAATATTTAGACCCAATTTTATTGCATTCTTTCCCTCTCACTCAACTTACTCTCAACTATTAAGATTATTTAGATAGTTAGTTTCTAGGCTTCCTTGATCCAATCAGTAGGTGTGCATCATTGCACTCAAGAGAGCTGTTCTTCTTTCTGACTCAATCAGAACTTCTACCCAGTACCTACCTACTCTGAAGAGTAGCAATCCTGTTTGGAAATGGTTTGGAATTAAGGGAGGAGATAAGCATGTCCTGCTATTCAGAGGTTCTCTCTCTTATATATGACACCACTATCTGCTCCATTAACTGTTCTTCAAATAATTGTAAGTGCTGCACCATTAAGTTTAGAGGTGATTTATTCTTTAGCAGATCAATTGAGAGACAACTGCACAAGCATAGGTGCAAAGCAAACAAGGACTGCAGAAATAACATCCTTTCAACAAGCATTATAAAATTTATCAGAAGTTGTTTTCTTGTATTCAACTGCGACAGTTCACTTCAGACGTATACCGGTTTAAATTATCACAATGACAGGAAATGGTATTTCTTTTACCCTGCACATGCCTTCTCTCCTTCATGACGTATCATTCCAGGGGTAACAGCAATCTTCTCACATTCTGTCTAATTAGTCATAATCAAGTTTAAGGCCAGACTGTCCATATCTGCAAATTATTTGACCATTGTTAGTGGACAGATATACCTGAACCTTCACTCATTCAACCTTCAACACAAACAAAATTAATGACTGGAAGCAAGAACATGCCTAATTAATCCTTCAATGGCCCAAATGCATGAAGATCAACCATAATGCTGCAACTGCTACCTTGGAAAAGAGTAGTTAACTTAGCATAAATCAGAAATAAAAACCATCAGGACTACATGGCTCAGTTTTATGCCATCTTTATCCACATTTATCTTAAGCCTTGTAGCTACTTTAATGGGCCACCTTCTCTTAAGAACAGTTTTAAATCCAGCCTCTCAGACTAAAGCAAAGTGAAATACTTCTTTCAATTACTCAAGTAATGTTCTTTCATTCCCCAAAAATACCACAGAATAATACATTATATAGTTTGCACTTATGTTGAACTTTTAACAAGGTAAAACATCCAAGTCACTTCAAGGGAGTATTACTAAGCAAGATTGACACCAAGCTACCAAGAATTAGGTGAATGAGGTAGATTTTAAGGACAGCCTTAAAAAGAAGAGAAAAGGTAGAGAAGCAAAGAAATTTAAGGAGGGAATTTCAGAGCTCTGGACTAAGAACGTTTATGACGTAATTACGAGCAATGGGATAATAAAATGCAGGATGCACAGAAGTTTGTAGAGCTAGGGAGATAAGAAAGGTAGAAAGAGGAAAATCTATGGAGAGATTTGATGATGATGATTTGTTTTTAAATTAGATCTTTGCTGAGCTGGAGTTAATGCAGGTCAGAAACTACAGGGACGATGAGTAAAGGGAACCAGGTCTCCTTCGAAGGATCCCAACATCACTGATACATCATCAGCAGCAATGGTACCTCTAAACGACACCACCACTGGGAAGCTCTGCTCATGTTGATCAGCATACCACTGCTTCGATTCCGCTTGCAGAAGCCATTGCTGTGCATGGACTCTAGAGGTCCATACAGCAGGGAAAAAGGTTAAAGAGGACATGGTCTCCAGCCAATTTGATTCATTTCGTATGATATCAAGAAATGGTTAAAGACATTAAATGTTGTAAAGACTATAGGCCCTGACAGTATTCCACCAATAGCACTGAAGATTTGTACTCCAGAATGTGTGCCTTTACAGAAACTCAGCACCCATGGACCTGTCGAATTAGAAACATTCCTCATCGCAACAAACGTTCCACACTCAACGCCAGCATGCCCCTCAACAACAGCATTGCTGCAATAGCCTCAGTACTCAATACCAGCAACTGCCAATACATGGGCACCATCCTACAATTTCATCCGCTTCAGCCTCAAACACAACCAGTTCTTTATCCAGACACACTGAACAGCTATGGAGTCCAAATTTGCACCCCAATTTGCCAACATTTTCAAGCATAAGTTTAAGCAAAACTTATTTGCTGCACAGAACCTCTGACCAGCACTTTACACTAGATACATTGATACAGTTTCTTCTTTTGCACTCATGGTGAGGAATTACTGAAACAACTATATTATGATATTAACAAGTTTCATCCCATCACCAGATTACTCTTTAGAACCAGTCTCATTCTTGGACAAATGTACCTCCAGCAAGGACAGACACTTCAGTACCTCACTCTACCACAGAAAACCTCACGATGCTGCACCTCGAGTTTCCACCCAAAACATATTAAAATAGCCATCCCCTATGCATACACAGCATCTGTTCAGATAAGGAGGAGCATGATGCACACCTGAAGGTGTTGAGGGATGCCAGCATAAAGACGGCATATTATGCTCAACTCATTGATCACCAGTTCCAACATGCCACAGTAAAAAAAACTGTAATGACTTCTTCAGAAGATAGACACAGGATACAATCAATAGGATACCTTCATCGTCCAACACTTCCTGAGAGTGGAGAGAATATGCTATTTTCTCTGTAGCTTGCAACACATTATTGATGAGGATGAGCACCTCGCCAAGATCTACCCTGCGCCTCCACTTATTGCCTTCAAACAACTGTCAAATCTTAAACAGACCATTGTTTGCAGCAAATTACCCAACCTTCAGGACAACATTGACCACAACAACATACAACCCCGTCATGGCAACCACTGCAAGACATGTCAACGCATTGACATGGATACGATCATTGCACAGGAGAACACCACTCACCACATGCACTGCAGATACTCATGCTACTCGGCCAAAATTGTGTCTCTCGTGCTACAAGCAAAAATGCCCTGAGACATGGTATATTGGCAAATCAAGTGACATTTTGATAACTGATGAATGCACATCGCACAACAATCAACAGTGCGGGATGTTCCATCCCAGGAAGGGAACACTTCAGCAGTCAAGGACATTCAGCCTCTGATCTTCAGGTAAACTCCTCCAAAGTGGACTTTAGGACACGCAACAATGCACACTTGCTGAATAGAGGCTGATAGCCAAGGGCGGCCTCAACTGAGATCTTGGGTTCATGTCACACTACAAGTGGTCCCACCACACTATACACTCTTGCGCACACACACACTCTGTCAGGCATATATTCCCTCACACTCGCGCAAACTCTCTCTCAAGCACACACACTCTCAGACACATATTCCCTCACACTCTTTCACAGTTCTTACTCAAGTGCATATGCACACATATGCATTCTCTCTCTCTCTCCTCTCTACCCCCCCACCCCCCCCCCCCCCCCCCCCCCCCACCCACACCCACACACACACACACACACACACACACAAATCTATGGGGTGAATTTGCATTTTCAGATTTATTCTACTTCATTCAAAAAGCACACAATCTACAGATAGTCAGTCAATGTGGCATTTTATAAATTCCTACTATGGAATTAAAACCAGTCTGACTCCAGGTGGAGACACACAGACTCTAAACAAGAGCTCATACCTCAAAGGCATTGTCAGACCTGAGATGTCACCTTTATACTCATTAAACCTCAAATTATCTTGGGGCAGTGACTTGAAAAAAATTCTGGGACTTACATATTAATCAATCAAAATCTGCATTTTCATTCTCCCTGGTTAAAGGCTTAATAACCATCGAGGTTTGTTCAGTACATTTGCCTAATTTGTGTGATGCTTTAATTATAGATTGTGTCTGATGTATTCTCTCTCACCAGCTACTTGAGGAAAGTGCAGGTCTCCAAAAGCTTGTGGCTTCAAATAAATCTTTTAGACTATAACCCGGAGATGAAAGATTTTTGGTTTTATCCACCCCAGACCAACAGCTCTACATCATGCCCTGAGCTAAGCAGTTCTATTACAACTACAAAGCCGACTTACAACCTAATGTAGGAAATTGCCAAACTAAGTCCTGCATGCAAAAAGAACAAATCCAATCCAGTCACTTGGCACCTTAACCTCTGCTTCATCATTAGCAAAGCAATGGAAGGGGTCATCAACAGTGCTCTCAAGCAGCAGTTACGTAGCAATAACCTGCTCACCAAGACTCATTTGCTACCAAAACACTGGCTGCAATCCAGTTTAGGGACCAAGAATTCAAAGATGAATAACTCACTTCTTAATTTCCCAAAGCCTTTCCACTAATAAGGCACAGTCAAGTGCGAGATGGAATACGTTCCATATGCCAGGTTAAGTGTAGGTCCAAAAGCTTGAAACTATCCAACACCATATGTAACCTGTTAAATTTTGACTCTCTATCCACCACCTGAAATCGTCACTTGCAATGCCTTTGACACTCAATAGAAATGTGTACCTTAACTTCCAAACCATTACCATCTGGAAGGACAACAGCAACACATATATGAAACATTATCATCTACAAATTCTTCTCCAAGCTCCTGACTTGGAAATATATTGCCATTCCTTTACCATTGCTGGGTCAAAATTATGGAATTCCCTTCATAACAGCTCTGTGGATGTACCTTAACCACCCCATCTCCATCCCCAGTTTGCAACAGTTGAAGAAGTTCACCATCTCAAAGGCATAAAAGGGCAGTACAATAAATGTTGGTCTAGTTAACAATGCCCACATTCTCTGGAAGAATAAAAAAGATTACATTTCATTTGGAGAAATATATCAAACTAAATGTTTCAATTCTCAAATTCCATTTGTAAGTTATCTGTGCACTAAATCTTTGTCAACCAGTGTTAGCATATCTTATGTTTTGAAACTGCTTGGTTGTAAATACTTTTGTAATAACTAATGAAGAACTCTTCCAAGTTGAAAAAAAGACTAACATAGACCAACTCAAATGAGAGCAATAGCAACTCCCATTCAATCACTCGAGTAATATTTCATGATGCAATATTGGAAGTACTACACAAGAAAGAGCATCTTACCCACATTAAGCAGAAAATATAGCAAAAAAAGGGGGACAAGCTCCACTGAAACATTTAGTAAATGAAAATTAGTGGATTTTACTTGTTTGAACATCTTTCAAGTAAAATTCAAACTTTTCTAATGCACACCTCTTCTCAAAAACAGTGTTAAATTGACAAACTTAAAAGTTAAACAAAACATGTCCGCCTAACATTCATAGTTTAGTATAGGAATGTTATTGAAATGAATACACACAGGTAGCCATGTTTCATTGCTTTTCCTTCGTGTTTGTTTGTTACTTCAGGGCAATTTGCTTCTTAACGTATAATTGCAGATTGTACCTCTTTGCAGTTCAGGAATAAGACAATTCCTGAGTTAATTTTTTTTAGAAACAGTTGTTCCATGTTATGAATGATACCTACTAATATAGATGCAAACAATGGCAGAGAAGTGTTCAAGACCAATATTATATTAATTTGCTATATTTAGCAGGTCAAAATTACAACACTGGTATTAACTATATTAAAATAAAGTAAAACTGTGCTTGATTGGTTACAGTTCATAATTAATTTTACAATCATTCATAGAATGGAAAGGAAAAACCTTAAACTAATAGTAAGCCAAGCACAAATTACTTTGCATTTCAGGATCGTTGTGGGGTACCACACCCCAATTAATTAAAAATTTTGTTGGTTCCTTCAATGCCACATTCAGGAATAGATTGTGATTCTCCAAGCAAAGACCTGGACGATGCGTTACCTGCAGTCATGGAACATAATTTATATCCCCTGACTGGGCTCACAAGTAATTTATGGTTACTGCCACAAGTGGAATATGAACCACATCACATGATTCATCACATATTCTGTTTACGAGATCTGTCGCATAAAAAATTAAAATGATACAAATTAGATTTAAATTTTAAAGTGTGGGAAAAATTGATGTGCAGCAGTTCATAATCCCAGGATTTTAGCTAGACTGGTTAAAAGAAATTCCATGAAAAACATCTCAATACAAATGTATAATATACTGCCACAGAAGACTACAGCTGCCAAGTCAATTTGAGTTGCAACAAGGATAGGTATATACTTATTTGACGAGCAAGGACACAGAAGGTGATATAGAAAATACTGAAAAAGAATGGGTTTTTAAAAAGTAGAATGCCAGGATGAAGTAACATCACAGAATGAGCCTATCCCTACTTCTAATTTCCAGTGATTTCACAGAAGTATTGTTTATCAGAAAAACAAAATTTTAGTGCATCTTTCTCAGGCAATCAGTAATCTATGAAGATGACAACAAGATTAAAGGTATAATGAGTCAAGCAAATGATAAAGCTGGCATGGATATATTTTTAGATCATATTTAGGTTTATAATTATCAAAGTGAACAGTGACCAGTGTACAACTGACACCACTTATGTCTTGCACTCTTCCTTCAGTACCAAAGGTCTCAAGCAAGATCACTCATCCAAACCACTGCAGTTTCAACTCTAAATGCCAACAGCTAAAATGCAAAGGCTAAAAATTAAAAATTAGCAAATTAAAATTACAATTAATATTAAAATTATATGAAACATAGGATTTGGTCATACGGTATTTTTAAAATCTGCCTTTTCGCTTCTAGAATTTACGTTCAACTGCCCCAGCATGTTAACAGGGAGCGAGTTTCCATTTCAACAAGTATCGATGTGAAACTGGTTCACAGTGTCAACAGAGTTGTAGTATCCAAGCTCAACAAAGAAAATTGAACTGTGATTTTGTTGCAAGTGAGATGCCATACTGAGCAAATCAGAAGTACTCATCACATATAAAAGCAAAACACCTGTAAAGGCTGGGAATCATCAAAAAAAAACCCAGAAAGCCTTTAGATCAACATGTTAAATCTGTTTATCTCTCCACAGATGCTGCCAGATCTGCTGAGTATAATCAGCATTTTCTGTTTTTGTTTCAGTACTCTTCAGAGCCTTGACTGAGCCATATTATTGGACATGGTGTAACATAAACTATATTCCATAGCAGACTGAAGTCATATCTACCTTTGGAGGTACCTCCTTGTGTTCATGAGCTACTTATCTGCCTTGTTTCTACATTACAACAGTGACTACATTTCAAAATTACTTAATTGGTTCTAAAGTACTTAAGAAAAAGCACTAAATAAATGTAAGCTCTATTTTTTTTCTTTACCTTTTAAACTTTGTTATTCTCCACCATAGTCTTACTGGATATGAAAATGAATAACGATGAATTACTTCCCAAATGAAAATGTGGGATCATTATTAGTTACGGGTGTATTCCACACTTACAGCTCAGATCAGGAGTTCACCATCTGGTTTTAGAACAAACTCAGCTGACACACCATTCTTGCACTGAGGGAGTATTATCAAAGGTGTAGACTCAATGCACTAAAATCATACTTCTTTATGCCTTGTCCAATTATTCTAATGAATCTAAGAAGATACAATATAACATTCAAGATTGTCAACATTCTTCATTCAAAATAACATTACATTCAAACACCAGATGAGCATTGAACTGAATTTTGGGTTCCTGCTGCACACTAAACGGCTTCTGTTTTTGCAATGTTGAAGATCTAAAATAAATACTGCTCAAATATCTTCCAGTTGGGAGGTACTGCATGAAAATGGAAAATGGTTTGAAGCATTTATTTTATCAATAGAATCAAAGAATTGTTATAGGATAGAACAAGGCCACTCAGTCCAACAAAATCAGGCCAAATCTCTGCAATAGCAGTTTACCTAGTCACATTTTCCTGTAAACCTATAATTATTCCTTCAAGTACTTTTCCAATTCCCTACTGAAATCCAAAATTCAATTTATCTCCACTTCTGCTTTCTAGATGTTAACCTACTTAATGTGTAAAATTTCTTTTCCTCCTGTCGCCTGGATTATTTTTCCAACCAATCCTAAATCTGTGTTATCTGGTCCTTGACTCTCTACCAATGAGTATAGTTTCTCCATATCTACTCAGTCTAGCCCCTACATGATTCTGAGTACCCTCCTCCTCTCAGCATTCTCTTAACAAAAGAAAACAACCCTAACTGCTTCAATTTATCTCTAACTGAACATTTCATTTATCTCCTGTTCATTTTTTTTTAAATCAGTGAATTTCTTCATACATCCAACTGTCACAGTTGGCTAACAAAAAGTCACTAATGAAATGAGAACTCTTTGCCACGACTATGGTGAAGTCGGGTTGCTGATTCCAAATTATTGTCAGAGTTCAGTAAATACAAATAAGCATTCTGAAGTATTGGAGTGTTATACTGAGCTAGTTACATTTTGCAAAAAAACATTTTATTGTAGCCTTGAAACCAGTAATCTTATTACATTACCAATGACATCATATCCCATGTGCTTGCCAACAACACTGCTTCCAGTAATTTGTTCCAAATGATTTACTTCTTTCTTTCACCATAGTGATTTAATTACTTCATATACACCAACTATTTTTTCAGTACAACCTTTACATAGAAATGGAATCAAAATTTATGCTCATCTTAAATTTAGTTTACACAGTAGTCTAAATAGAATAATTTATGATTAGAACCAGTCAGCATGAGCAACTTAAAATCAACCCATTCTTTAAAACACTAATCAACATGGATAATCCAAGGTTAAATTAGCTTCTACACATCGAACATTTAATATAAAAACAAGTTACTGCTAGAATGGTGCAGATAATGTCATAGCCAAATCAATGGCTCCACATTATAGATAAGAAGGTCAAATGAAGTCATATCAGTAAACTCCCGCCAATTGTTCAGTGTATCATATAATGTACTATTAGACATTTGGACCAAGCAATTACAATTCCAATCTTCACAGTGCTAAATTACCTATTTCAAGTCAGGGTATTGCTTAATAAAATAAAAAAAAAGTAGCACTTGAATCTTAAATGTAAACAAAATATACATGGTACTACACCCAACCACCTCTTCCGCCTTCCCCCAGCCTTCAGCATTCCAAAGGGACCATTCTCTCCATTACACGGGCCATTTCTTAAGTCCACCCCAAGCTTCAACCAATTTACACAACATCTGCCATAATGTTACACCTGCTCTTTAACCTCATCGCTTCTTGCAATCTAAGATCACAGTTACTCCTAGAAGATACATCACCAATTTAGGTGTTTTTTTTTAATTTCAGTGTGTAATTTTCTCTACATTAGCAAGACCAAACATAGATTACATGGGACAGTGTGTAACACCTCCATTCAACTTGTAAGCATGACAGTTTCCAGTAGCCTAATATTTTAATTCTCCACTTTGTTTTCTCATGGTGATAGTTGTCCTCAGCCTGGTCTTATTGTACCGGTGAAGTTCGGTGTATGTTTGAGGAACAATACTTCATTTTCAATTAAGAACTTTACAGCTTCTGCACTAAAGAGTATGTTCAAAAATTTAAAATTATATAATCCTGCCTCCACTCTACCATTTTGTTCCTTTCCCCTTATTTTATTTTCAGACAATTCCAAGCCTGGAGGTTGGCTAACGTGGTGCCACTGTTTAAGAAGGGTGGTAAGGACAAGCTAGGGAACTATAGACTAGTCAGCCTGACCTCAGTGGTAGGCAAGTTGTTGGAAGGAATCCTGAGGGACAGGATGCACATGTATTTGGAAAGGCAAGGACCGATTAGGGATAGTCAATATGGCTTTCTGCATGGGAAATCATGTCTCACAAACTTGATTGTGTTTTTTGAAGAAGTAACAAAAAGGATTGATGAGGGCAGAGCGGTAGATGTGATTTATATGAACTTCAGTAAGGCATTTGACAAAGTTCCCCATGGGAGACTGATTAGCAAGGTTAGATCTCACGGAACACAGGGAGAACTAGCCATTTGGATACAGAACTGGCTCAAAGGTAGAAGACGAAGGGAGATGGTGGAGGGTTGTTTTTCAGACTGGAGGCCTGTGACCAGTGGAGTGCCCCAAGGATCGGTGCTGGGTCCTCTACTTTTTGTCATTTACATAAATGATTTGGATGCGAGCATAAGAGGTACAGTTAGTAAGTTTGCAAATGACACCAAAATTGGAGGCGCAGTGGACAGCAAAGAGGGTTACCTCTGATTACCACAGGATCTGGACCAGATGGGCCAATGAGCTGAGAAGTGGCAGATGGAGTTTTTTTTTTATAGATATTTTTATTGGGAATTTAACATTTTGACAAATTTACAAAAATAAGCAGAATTTTCAAGCACAAACATTAATATAAAAATAGATCTTAAATATATAATCATCAAAATTCAACTAATCCACAATCATCCAGAGTGTATAGTTGAGTCGCTTACATCCTTCAAATAAGAGAAAATGTTCTCTAATACACTCATAACAGTATGATTAAAAGGAAGCTATTTCCACACAATAAGAACAAACAAAAAAAAATTCAACATGTTTGAATGGAGATCTTCCCCCTTGTTCTCAGGGGGCCTTACTACCTTTCCAATGTTCCACCATATCCTCTCCCAAACAGTGTCCCACCCTCGACCCGGGCGCTCCTTAATAGGATTTAGATATAATACCGAGCTAGAATTAACAGTGAGCGCCGCACCCCCACCCCACCCCACCCCACCCATACCTGAGTATATCTAATAGCATCAATGCCACGTACAAACACACATAACTATAAAATTACAACTCCAACAGATTACAGTTAAGTATAATAACATAGCAAGGAAGACAACCCCGCTCCCAGAGGCAAAAGTAAAGTAGAATAAAGTAACCATTTCTCCCCACGGAGTGTGGGAGAGGCAAGCCAACATAAATTGTCTCTTACGATTTATTTAACCGAGTCTAAAAGTTTCTTGGCCTCTTCCGATGATCTAAAATTATACTCGGATCCTTCGTGGGTAAAGCATAACGTCGCTGGGTAGCGTAAGGTGTATTGAATATCCAAGTCCCTTAAACATTTCTTCACCTCATCGAACGCCTTCCTTCTTCGTGCCAAAGCCGGGGAGAAGTCCTGAAATAACATAATCTTGGATCCTTCATGAATCATAGCTTTAGGATCCTTTCCAAGCTTTCTGGAGGCATCCAGGAGTATCTGCCTCTCCCTATAACTCTGCAGCCGGAACAGGACCGGGCGTGGGCGCTGGTTTGGGCCAGATCCGCGTACTGCGACCCGGTAGGCCCACTCCACCCTTACCCGGTCAGTTTCAGCCCCCAGGTTTAAAATCTGCGGCAGCCATCGCTCCAGAAATGCTACTAACTGTTCTTTCCCTTCTTGCTCTTGAAGGCCCAGCAGCCGAATATTCTTTCTCCGATTTCTGTTGTCAATATCATCGATGTAAATTTCAAAGGCCCTGACTCTCTGCTCCAGAGCTCTCACCTGTTCTGCAACTGTTTGAGCTGCAGCCTCGGAGGTCGTGGCCTTTAGTTCCACCCCCTCCACTTGGCCCTGCAGCTCTTCCATGATTTGATTCTGTTTCTGCAGCTTTTCTTCGAATGCATTCCATCGCTGTCGGGATTCTGCGATGAAATTGACGAGTGTCGATTCCAATCTAGCAATCATCTCTATAAGGCCTGTTTTTACATCAGCTGCAGCCGGAGGAGAGGAGGGTGGGGGAGTGGTCTTTGTTTTCTGAGAGCTGCGGGGTCCCTTTGATTTACTCATTATCCACTCAGTATTAGACTATTTAAATATAATATTCAGCAGCTAATTAAGATTAAAGAAATTTTTTGGGTGGTTTGGCAAGTGTGGTGGGGACAGGAAACCCACTTTACCCAGGTTTTGGGAAGGGCTCTGTAGACTCAGACTTGCTGAGTCGCCGCCATCTTGGATCTCCTCGGCAGATGGAGTTTAATTCAGATAAATGCGAGGTGCTGCATTTGGAAAAGCAAATCTGAGCAGGACTTATACACTTAATGGTAAGGTCCTAGAGAGTGTTGCTGAACAAAGAGACCTTACAGTGCAGGTTCACACCTCCTTGAAAGTGGAGTCACAGGTAGATAGGATAGTGAAAAAGGCGTTTGGCATGTTTTCTTTTATTGGTCAGAATATTGAGTATGGGAGTTGGGAGGTCATGTTGCAGCTATACAGGACATTGGTTAGGCCACTGTTGGAATATTGCGTGCAATTCTGGTCTCCTTCCTATCGGAAAGATGTTGTGAAACTTGAAAGGGTTCAGGAAAGATTTACAAGGATGTTGCCAGGGTTGGAGGATTTGAGCTATAAGGGAGAGGCTCAACAGGCTGGAGCTGTTTTCCCTGGAGGATTGAAGGCTGAGGGGTGGCCTTATAGAGGTTTACAAAAGCATGAGGGGCATGGATAGGGTAAATAGGTAAAGTCCTTTCCCTGAGGTCGGGCTGTCCAGAACTAGAGGGCATAGGTTTAGGGTGAGACGGGAAAGATATAAAAGAGACCTAAGGGGCAACCTTTTCACACAGAGGCTGGTAGGTGTATGGAATAAGCTGCCAGAGGAAGTGGTGGAGGCTGGTACATTTGCAACATTTAAGAGGCATTTGGATGGGTATATGAATAGGAAGGGTTTGGAGGGATAAGGGCTGGGTGCTGGTAGGTGGGACTAGATTGGGTTGGGACATCTGGTTGGCATGGATGGGTTGGACTGAAGGGTCTGTTTCCATGCTGTACATCTCTATGACCTAATTTTAGCATACCTTTGTTTGTATTTTTTTTAGTGCTGGAAGATGATGTCAATCTTTCAACCTTTCTTGTCTTCTACCTTATCACAAACCTTCCTCTGTCCTTATCCAAGATAGCCCTTGCACAAATCCTATTATATTGCTAATTTATCTCAATTTTAATGGAAAGCTATCAACATGAAATGCCAACTCTTTTCTCTCCACAGATACTGTCTGACTTGTGGAGCTTGCCAGTAGTTTGTGTCTTTGTTTCAGGGTAAGTATTCTTATTTCAAGAAAAAAAGAATAGTCATCACTTCTGCATCCAAATACTGGCCAGTCACTCCTTTTGGAAAGTTCATGCTGGAAACATTGCATTAAGTCAGGATGGTACTCAACTGATATTCTCCAAATTCAAATAGATCATGCTGTCTAGGCTCACCACAAACACCCACCTAGAAAGGATGTCCACCAAAAAGCTGCGCCCGAAATATTATTGCATTTAGAAAGGAGAAGACATAAGGTGCAAAAGGTGTTGGAGAGACAATGTTTCAAAAAAAACTTGGGAGGAAAAGGGCCATTTCAGCGCAACTCAGGAGCACAAAATGCCAGTATATTGGCTGATTTGATTTCATTATAAGATTTGCATCAATTGTGAAAAGAGAGATGTCAAGCCAAAGAAATGGACACAGAGGTCACATTCCACACCTTTCATCACTTGTTGGTTGTTTAGATTGATAATTGAATAGCATGTGTCATTGTATGCTTGGAGAATAGTAAAATGACAATGAATTTAAACTTATATAAGGTAAAATAAACTGGTGATTTTATAAATGCTATACAACTCAATAAGTAGTGAACTTTCACCAACTTGATATCATGGTGTAACCCTAATTCAACATTATCATTAAACTTTTCTCTACACGATGCTGATACAAGATGCATTTGTCAATAGTATTAGAAATACTTAAAATATTTTATGATTCTGTAACAATGAATCGATTTACCATATGACTGTTACTAAGTGACCAAGACAAGAGGTCAAAGTTTGATCAACAGGTCATGCAATTAGATGATCAACAGCCAGAGCAGCTGAGCGCTATGGAAAGGAGGGTTATAGAGAGTGGGAGGAGAAGAAAAATCAGCAAGGGTTTTCTTTGCTGAACATTATCCAGTGATCCTACTGAAAAACACACGTCAGTTTGAGTGCAATTTTACATCTATGATAATACCCTCTCTTGTTAAGAAGTCTGCCAATAATCTCGATCTATGAAGAACAAGCAGACAAATGAGATGGTCATGGAACCTATAACGTGAATATTAGCAAAGGCCATGCCTTTATGATAGGGTGTAAGAACTGAAGGAATATTACTCAGCATTTTGAACAGAAATTGCCTTAGTAAATATCTGACACATGATTCAGAGAAAAACACCAACCTAACAGATTTAGTTATATAAAAATTGTACAAAACATGTCAAATGTACCAGCACTTAAGTACCATTTTAAAATATTTTAGAATCAGGTACATCTTTGGACTGTGGGAGGAAACCAAAGCACATGGAGGAAACCCACACAGACACAAGGACAAAATGCAAACATTACACACAGACAGTTGCCAGAGAGTGAAATCGAACCCAGGTCCCTTGCGATGAGGCAGCAATGCTAACCACTGTGCCACCATACCACTCTTGTTGTCAATGCAGTCAAGCATGTTTTCACGCTGCAGTGGAAAATTCCAGATCACCACAACAGTCTTCGCAGCTTTAACTAGGGAAACAGGCAAGTGAGCAGGAGGATATTCACTGGACTTTGCAGGACTATCGGCCTCCATGGCTGAAGAATGTACTGTTTCTATGATTGGGTAAAAAATGAGGTCTGCAGATGCTGGAGATCACAGCTGAAAATGTGTTGCTGGTTAAAGCACAGCAGGTTAGGCAGCATCCAAGGAATAGGAAATTCGACGTTTCGGGCATGAAGGGCTTATGCCCGAAACATCGAATTTCCTATTCCTTGGATGCTGCCTAACCTGCTGTGCTTTAACCAGCAACACATTTTCAGCTGTTTCTATGATTGCCCCATCAGTCAGGTCTATTATGGCATCATACTTCAGCATAGGTTTCCACAATTGTCTCTGCTGGAATATCCATGCTGGCCATCTGCAGAGAAGCGAAGAGAGCTCCATATTTGGGCAGGGTCGTCTCACTGAGCTCTTCCTTATTCTCAGCATCTTGCACAATTGCAGTCTGTTTGAACCCATCATGGTGAAAGCAGTTGGCAATTCTAGTTTCCATCACTGTCTTCCTCATGTTTGTTATGAACATGGCCTCTAGAACAGTTGGTTTGCTCTCCTGCTTCTTATTGGTGGCCTAGTTAGAGATAAGCTACCATCAATAGTTGGTTTATAGACTCCTAATCACCCCAAACAATTTTCTGGAGGTTGGCTTGGTTTTGGGTGGCAAGTTCATCAGCTTAATGCTCTTGAGGCTACGATGTCAGTGAAGTTGTCAATAATGAGAATTTTTCTTTAGTTATATATTTTATTCACTTTCCTGACCAAATGCTTTGACATTCACAAAGCTATATGGCTTACTGCAAGTCGGCAAGGCAAAAGCTCTAGAAACAAAGTTGTAGCAGCAGTTTAAGGATCTATGTTAAAAAAAAACTGAGCTCTGTTAGCAGATGAAGGGGCTTAAGAAGCAATGTTGACTAAAGAAATAGCAAGGAGGAAATTAGGACAAGATAGCAAGCCAAACCAAATCAGCCTCTGTATCACTGGATTTGCAACATAGTGAAATTAAAACATTCAATGACCCTCAAAATTGCTTAATTGCTCATCAGAATTTACAAATATCAGATCTTGGAGAAAATGTGCAACTTAAACATAAACTAACAATTTATTAAGAATGCAAACTTTATTAGAACACAGACAAACTACAAGGCAATCTGACTAATATCTACTCTGAAATCTAAGTCCAATTTTTGTTAAATATAAACTTTCAATCTCATACTGACAGAGTTAGGGGATAAATCTTTAAAAACCTACAAGCATTATAATTTGCCAATTTAATAACTATTTCAATGATGAATACCAGGCCTGCATGGAATCCTTTGACAATGGCTTGTATGACAAACACATGGGACCATACATCTTGCTTGAATCCCGAAGTCACCAGTCTGGAGACTTACTTATTTCTTACAGACTGGGGTTCTTTTGTCAGAACTTTAAACAAGTCAATTCCTAGAGAATAGCAAGACAGCGCAAAATCCAGCTTTCTAATCTGTAGCTAAAACAAAACAGCCATCTGGCCAAAATCCAATCAAAACCATTTCACTCTGTTTTCTTATTTATTTCCCTACATTCTCTGTTGTTGGTTAGCCAGCACCAGTCCTTCCTTGACTGACCAATTCAGCATCCAACCAGCTGCTTGTCCCTGAGCACAGCAACACCTCCTATGCCAAATTATCTACAGGTCATTCTGGTATAACGTGTGTTTCATCAATACAAATTGGCTATAGCTTCATTAATGAATTGTGGATGCTGTTTGGATAATGCAAACTTTCTACTGAACGGGTACCTCAATCTTCCACAGTGTGATTTTCTATAGCAGTTTTCCACAGCGCGATTTTCTATAGCACAGGTTTGCAGAAGAACGCAACTGTCGTGTTAAGTCAGAACAACCAGTTCCCAACAGTAAACATCAGTGTTTTATTCTTCCTTTTTTCAAAGGAGAAAAAGCTACTATTCAAAGTTCAATTCTCAAATTCAACTCTCAGTTACATTTGAAAAACAAGAAAAGTAGAAGAAAAATGATTTCAACAAAATGCAAAAGCTTGTCAAAAAGAAATGAATTCTAGCTATGCCAACGGAACAAGAAACTTGGAAATAGGGTGCCATTCATGAGGTTGAGCATCTATAACATTGTTATTGAGGAGAAAAAGGGCTGAATTTTTATTTCTTATAAGATCATCTCAATTTGTGCTTGTTTAGAGTATCATGGTTTGCATTTCTTTTCCTTTTGTATAAAAACCACTGATGTTCTTTTGTTAAGAGTCGGTTGATACCATCTTCTGAGCATGTTCAGTGACTGAGCATCACAGCAAACATGTAAAAAAAAACATCAATTTGCAGTCTACCCTACCAGGTTTCACCTTAGGATCTGATTTTTTCAGTCAGCTGGGACCATAACACAACACAATTCCTCATAGGTTTGGTATACATATTGGGATTCATGGCGAGACTTTGGACTAATGCTTTCTCTGACAGACTGAGGGCTTAGCTTTGATTTCATACTGAACTGTGGCCCAACGCTTCTCACATGAGAAGCTTACAGTTCTGCTAAACTGCAGATACCAGTCCAGAATTCGGATTTATCACAGTCATCCTTCTTTCAGACTTCACATTCTGTAGTGGGAATGACTAACAACTTCAACACCTGGAGTTGAGTTGCCCAATTTTGACTTATTGTGATTTCACTGATAATTTCACAACATTACACCTGGCCATGAGCACGCATGAACAAAGCACATCAACTAACCCCACAGAAACCGATAATCCCATCAACAAGTCACCCTTTATTTACACAAGAACAGTCCTTGACCTCAGAACTGCCTCTTCACAGACAGTTATCAGACTGTCAGTATCTCTGATACTCCCCTTTTTATCTATCAGCCAGGTTCCCTGATTGGGCCTGATTAGCAGCTCCAATGAGAGAATGCAATCTATAAAGATCACAGCTCGCCCCCTTACTCCCGCTCCAGATGTGATTAAATCCTATTCAACTTTAGGAAATGCACAAATTCCCTGCCAGTAACAATGGACCTTAATCTGTGACAAACACTTCCAGGACTCCAGGTATTGAAAAAGCAGCACACACTTTAATACTGCTGTCTGTGTTAACAAATGGACCTTTTGCATATCCAACCACTGAGTGGAAGTCTACAATGGCTAAGAACATTGAACCCATGAAAGAAGCAACATAGTTAATGTGTAAATGAGTCCTCTGTTTCCTTGGCCTTTCCCACGGATGTGGGGAAGCTACTGGTGGTAAATTTGTCCTTGTTGACACTCTGGCACTGCCCAACCAACACGGCCACATCGTATTTAGGCCTGGCCACATACATAATGTCTCACCAACATCTTCATTTTGGAAACACTGGTTGACCCTGATGGAGTCCAGCCAGTATCTGGCGATGACCTTTGCTCGGGTCAATCATTTGTTCCACGTAACAGTATGCCGTCGTCTATCTCTCCAGCTCCAAAAAGGTTTCAGTTCTAGTTGTGATGGCCCTTTGGTTTCCCACATCACCACCAGTTGTTTCAGTTTTTAAAGAACTGGATCTTTCTGCATCTAAACTCTGATATTGTCAGCTGTAACTGGAAGTGAGTGTACAAAATTTAATGACATTACAGACTCTGCCATTAAGGGTACTACCAGCAGTGTATCTCCTGATGGGAGATTGCTGAATGCACCCGCATTTACTACTCTGCCTTCATCCTGGAATTATAAGCACTTATTAGAGACCACTGCTGAATTTGGTTTAAAGCTATGGGCTACGCTGTCTTGCCCTCTTTCAGCAGATGATGCAGAGTTTGTGGTCCAGAATTATTACAAATCTTTGTCCATAAAGGCTTTGGTGGAATTTCCTGACTCCAAATATGACTATTGTACTCTATGCTACTTTCTCCCCACCCGCACCCTCTTCTCATTTATCTCTCCACCCTTCAGGCACTCTGCCTCTATTCCTGATGAAGGGCTTTCACCCGAAACGTCAATTTTCCTGCTCCTCAGATGTTAACTGAACTGCTGTGCTTTACCAGCCCCACTCTAATCCAGAATCTGGTTTCCAGCATCTGCAGTCATTGTTTTTACCTCGTTGATTTTAACCCTACTGCGAATCCTCTTGCAAGGATGCCTGCCTTAAAGAAGTTTTCCTCCTCTCTCTACAAGAATCTAAGGGAGACCATCTCCCACTGCAACTCCCAGGTCATTTCCTCTATCCTGAAACAGACTCCCTACCACCTACCTGCCTGTCTTCCTTTCCACCTATCCACTCCACCCTCCTCTCTGACCTATCACCTTCATCCCACCCCCATCCATCCATTGTACTCTTTGCTACCTTCTCCCACCCTCTTCCCTGACCTATCACCTTCATTCCCACCCCCACTCACCTATTGTACTCTATGTTTTCTCCCCACCCTCACCCTCATTTCTCTCTCCACCCTTCAGGCACTCTGCATCTATTCCTGATGAAGGGCTTTTGCCCAAAACATCGATTTTTCTATTCCTCGGATGCTACCTGAACTGCTGTGCTTTTCCAGCACCACTCTAATCCAGAATCCAAATATGACCGCCAATCCTCTTTCTTTATCTGAGTGTATTTACGCTCTGCAGTAGCCAAAGTCCTGGATGCATCTGCTATTAGGCAGTCCTTTCCATTGAGCCATTGAGGACTGTATGGGGAGGCATTGCATGTCAATATCAGATCTTTTTTTAGGATCACTGTGTAACAACGTCTTTGAGCATAGCAGCTGTTGCTTTACTTCATGAAAATTAGGGCTTGTCAATGAGATCATTTCCAAGGCTGACTGTTTTTTTCTGGAGTTGATGCAAAGGTTCCAAAATGGAAGCCAAGTTACATGTGAAATTTTCATAATAATTTACCTGCCGAAGAAATTACCCTCGCTCTTGAATAGGCACGGGAGCTGGGCACCTTTGATCATCCTCATTTTATCTTCCAACAGGTGTAACCCAGTCTTGTTGACCCTGCAGCCAATAGATCACTTGGAGGGCCTGGAATGCACATTCTTCCTTCTTAGGTGTACACCTGCCTTGGAAAAACACCTTGTGACAATATCCAAGTTCTCTAAGTGTTCCTTATTAGTTTTCCCGGTCATTAGCATGTCATCAAGTAAATGGCAACCTGAAGTCAACTTTCAAATGTTCTCCATTGTCTGCTTAAAAATTGAACCTGCCGACGATATGCCAAAAGACAGTGTCAGATAATGGTGAAAGCCCATATGTGTATTACTTGTAGCATACTCCTGAGAATCCAGGTCTAAATGCAACTGTAAATAAGCATGCCCAGCTTCGTGAAGGACAGTTCCCCAGCTAGCTTTACACATAAATCCTCTATGCGAGGGACTGGGCATTCATCCAGGTGTGAAAAGCAGTTTGGCATCCTTTAAAATCCTCACGAAGGCAAACTGACCTGTCAGGCATCAAAGTCAGTATGGTTGTGTTGCCTATTCCACATATTGGACTGTTTGATGATTCTTTCACTTTCCAACCTTCAGATTTCTGCTTCAATTTTTATCCATAAGGCAAATAGCACTGGGAGAGCCTTGTAATATCATAAAATTTCTTTCAGATCAAGATGCAAGGTGTGGAGGTGCAGGTGTTGGCTAAGGTCAGAAGTAACAAAACAGGTTATAATCCAAAAGGTTTGTTTGAAATCACAAGGTTTCTCAGCACTGTTCCTTCATCAGGTGAAATAAGACATAGGAGCAAACATTAGGCCATTCAGCCCATTGAGTCTGCCCTGCCATTCAACCATAGCTGAAAAGTTTCTCAACAGTTTTTCTAGCATCTTCTCTTTGGTGATGGACACCATTCTCAGCTCTACCCCTTCATGCTCTTGAATTTTTGAGATATTACTCGTGTCTTCCACCATGAAAACTGATGCCAACTAATTATTCAGTTCCTCAACCATTTCCTTGTTCCTCACTACTATCTCTCCAGTGTTACTTTCCAGCAGCCCAATATCCACTTTTGCTTCTCTTTTTGTCCTTTATATACCTAAAGGAACTCTTACAGTCTTCCTTTATATTACTAACTAGCTTACCAGTGGCCTTGGCTCCTTTGATAATCACTAGATCTCCCTGGAAGAGATCCAGGTATTTAATTAGGACTTTACTCAGATAGCCATTTTTTAATTGAACAATATTGAGACAATCTAGTTGAATCTCATGTAAACATTTTTGTGCTATCAAGCTTGGGTTTTTGTGTTTTACACATCACTGATAAATGAACAAGCAGCTTTTCACAGGAGACTGGAACACAGTTATACAATTTTTTATTTGTAAAGATTCACCGGATATAATTTTCTCAATCTAGCCAAGGCCTTGTGCAAAGTTAAGGGTTGTAGTCCAGAACCGAATGTGTTAAAAACTGATTCTGAAATCACTGGTATGGACATGCTGGTATCAACTCCATTAAAACCAGATGACCATTTTTAGATTAGATTACTTACAGTGTGGAAACAGGCCCTTCAGCCCAACAAGTCCACACCGACCCACTGAAGCGCAACCCACCCATACCCCTACATTTACCCCTTTACCTAACACTACGGGCAATTTAGCATGGTCAATTCACCTGACCTGCACATCTTTGGACTGTGGGAGGAAACCAGAGCACCCGGAGGAAGCCCACGCAGACACGCATTTAACACGATGTTTATTCCGATTGGCACCACTTTTACCGCTGCTAAGCAATCCAACTGTTCCAAACCATATGAACTCTGCTGGAAACCCTCCTGTATATTGGCCTGAGTTATCTTACTTAATTTAGGTCTAGCAGGACTTTTTTGCATTCTTGACTCTGTATACCAGCAACAACTGCAATGGCTTGCTGGCTAGGATCCTGAAGAAAGCTTCAACAGTTTGGCTGAGACTTGGCTTTGTTTTGAAATGTTGCTATGGACTGACGTCGAGTTCAGGATATGTCCCGAGCAAGGTTATGCAATTGGCTGCACTTAAGTGGTGCTCCCCAAGCTCAGTTGGATTCTCGAGGGCGTACACTTCCATTGGAATACTCTACAATTCATATGTATCACTTCCAATGATAAAGCCAGTCATAGCACTTGCTTGAAGTGCAATTGGACTTCAGCTGGTAGGTGTTTTTGCATAGTTACATCACTAATCCCACATTTGTCACCACTGAAATAACTTGAGGTGCTGGTATTCCTCCAACAAATCACCCTTAATTTACACATGAACAGTCTTTGATTTTAGTACTGCCCCTTCAGAGTCAGCTACCAGAATGTTCATATCTCTGACAGGCCCCTTTTTACCTTTCAGCCCGGGCTCCCTGATTGGACCAGATTAACAGCCTCAATCAAGGGGAGTCATATTAACGAGGTCCAGCTGGATGATCTTCTTCCAATCACTACAGCACATGACCAAATACTATTACAAAGTCAATCAACTCATCTTAAAATCAGGATACAAAAAGCCTAAATGCATTTTAAAGTCCTGTTGAAATTGTGCAGGATATTAGTAAGGCATCTTCTCCAGTACTGTGTCCAGTTCTGATTTGCCTGTTAAAGGAAGGATACTATTCAGCTGGAAAGGGTTCAGAACAGATTTACCAGAATGTTGCTGGATATGGAAGGTTTGAGTAATAAAGAAAGGCTGGACAGGCTTGGATGTTTTCATTGGAGCATAGGAAGTTGAGAGGTGATATTATAGAGGCTTATAAAATAATGGAAGGTGTCTTTTCCCTCAGGCAGGGTATTTCAAGATTGGGACATATTTTTAAGGTAAGTGGAGAAATATTTTTAAAAAAGACATGAGGGACTTTTTTTTCTCTTTACACAGAGTAGCTCATGTGTGGAATGAGCTTCCAGAGGAAATAATGGATGCATGTACAGTTACAACGTTTAAAAGACATTTTGCTGAAAACATGAATAGGAAAGGTTTGGAGGAATATGGGTCAGGAGCAGGCAAGCCTGACAAGTTCAGTTGGGATTATGTTCAGCATGGTTGGACGAAGGGTCTGTTTCTGTGCTATATGGCTCGATGATTCAATGAGCCATTATCACATTCCCAAAGCACATCATGTCCTGAGTTTTCCTTAAAGGTTCAGGGAAATGGGTCTTAAAGCTTTCAAGCTACATACCTGACATATGCCTACTTTGTCTTATCTCAGAGTTTGGGTTCAAAATGGTTTGTGAACCACAATACAGTGTGAGAGAAGTGTGGCTGTCAAGGCAAGCCAATTGGCAGATCAATCTCAGTTCTCCAACACAGCAACCCAGCTCTCAAATTTGGTTAAAAGTCCTCTAAACCTCACACCCTACGCATTCCATTCCCATTCCCCTATATAACATTCATAGTCACTCACTGACAATAGACTTCAGGATCCATACAACTGCAGTGAGAATTATTTAAATGAAGCTTTAAAAACATCAAACTTGGAACAATATGATAAAACTCTCGAAGAAATGTCATAGACACTGCAAAAGAAAACTTCTCTGGTCAAAGATAGTGCATTCTCGAAGTGGTCAGTAGGCTTTGTAAACAAATTAGTATGAACTCAGAAGCACAGGAACAAAGTTTGCTATTACAAATTGGTAAAGTCTTAGTTATTACCCTCAATAACTGCATCGACAGATGATAAGCTTCTGAAACTCTACCAGCATTTATATCAGGTCACAGCTCTTACAACAGCACTTGAATTACAAAGCCTGCAATTGGAAGAAAAAATGACGTTTTCTCCATTTCAAGTCGGATTTTCTGTAATACACTGGAGAGTATCAGGTGCTCAGTTTTGTTTAAACCTTTGAAATCAGGGATTCCACTCCTCATCCGTACCCCAAAATGTATACACACAAACAAAATCAGAGGTATTTTCTATATTTTATTCCCAGTGCAAAGCATGGTAAGCAGAGTTTGCGACATTTTTGTACATTGTTGAATGCATTGATAGTACTTTCACCGATGGAAAAGTAAACTATTGTGTTACATCAAGACTTACAAGATGGGGTCAACATAACAGTTATCTTACTTTCACAGGCCAAAACACTATGATAAATCACAGCATTAAAGAAATCTATAGTACAATTATCATACACGATCTAAATGACATTTAAAGATGTGGAACATTTAACGCTTACCATTTAGGATATTCCAGCCTCCTCTGCTGTCTTCCACCAATGGTCACAAACTTTGCAAGGAGTTGCATAATTGTTTTTATGTGTACATTAGCACAAGAAGTGCATCGTAAATCATGTTATTTCATTGTGGTCCTCTCAAATGGAAGCCCAACCTTGGAAATACTGTTTTTACATTATTCACCCAAGGCCTTTTTGACATGTGAAAACGCCAAGAAATCAGGAAGGCAGAGATAAATTGTACCCATAGCAGAACACTTGGTTTCAGCTAAGATTTGCACCTCCACTGGATAATTAAAATCTGGCCCCATATTGTGACCATGTGGACTTGTGGCCAAACCTGTCATTTTTCATTTCAGAAAGAGAGACAACAGACCTGAAACGGAGCTTGGCATCTTCCTGCAAATATACTGAACCATTATAAGAGACTGTGTGCCTGAAATTAGATATTAGAGGATGCAGGAGAGTGGTTTACACAATTTCTTTCTAGCTTTTTTTTATTCATTTATGGGATGTAGGTATTGCCGGCTGGGCCAGATCTTGTCGATCACTAGTTGCCCTTGAGGAGGAGACGGTGAGCTGCCTTCTTAAGTCAATGCAGTTCATTTGGATTATCCTCATTTTTATCAGAGGAACTCCTGGATTTCATTCAAAGAATCTCCATTAAAGCACAATGGACATTGGGAAGAAAACAGCATAAGCTGTACATTCTACTCCATGACATCGCATGTTACTGTTGTGCCCTGAAGAGGATATCAACAGCCCAGATTTGTTTCTTTGCCATGAACTGCAAGAAAACTGGTCTATCCATATCTGTACAAATAATATATTAGCTCCAAGTCACAAAGCAACTCCTTAAATTGAATTTACAAACCAGTGTCAAACATCAACAAAGCTATTGCTGGGTTTTATTTGTATTCTACCCATGCTACTCTTGTAAGTACACCCATTGGCATTGTTCAATATTAAGTGTTTAAATCAACATACTAATGCAATAATTCAGAAATCTTCCACTTTACTTTTAAGTACCGCAACAGTAAATTTGTCGCATTTACCATTTTATTTTATTGCAGTAGCTAACTGCAAAATGCAGAACAGGCAACAGGCAGTAACAATAAGGTCAGATTATGCATATGGCTGTACAAACTATAAATGAATAATCAGTATGCCAGCAGTATGCATCCATAATTATTATACTTGTCTAAGTAGGCCATTTGTACTGCACATACCCACAGAGAAACAAAACACCACAACTAATTATCTCAAATTTTTGCATGAATTTTACAAATAACTAGTCAGGTTTCAATAACGTATTGTGTGGATGAGTAAGTATTCATTTATTATTGAATGCTTTACAAATTAGTTTTCCCCCTAGAACCAAATGCTGATAGATTGGTTGGAGTATTCAAACCAATCCATTTAACCAATCTATTTTAATTTTCACTCTCCTACTGTAAAATTTGCACTGTGGTTTTAAAATAAAACAAATTCCACTTACACCACTTGGGATTATATATTTACCAAGTGGGCAATCTCAGGCACAAATTCAATCAGTGTAAAATCCAGCACAACCAAACATCTGGTGGTTCTGCAAACACAGTATTATTTGCATCCCCAGAAGTAAAAAAAAAGAGAAGTCAGTTTCAGGCAATAAATTCAGAATATTTTTGATGGGTATTCAGGAATTGGGCTTCCAGCCTTCCTTAGCTGAAAGGTATATGTAGGAACTGGGAAACATATTACTTGGAATTTTGCAGTTTTAAATGAGTATTACAGAATTAGAATAACAAAATGTAATGCTTCAAACAAAAGGCTGTGCAAACTCTTCTTCTCAAACTGAGAATGAACTGCTGAAAGCCTGCCCTTTGAGACTTAGTTTACTTGTTTCAAGAACCACTTGCTCTAATAATTATGTTCTTACAATATTTTCAACCACTTAAAAGGAAGATGTCCCCAGTTTCGTCATTCACACTGTTCCTGTTTCTGTCTAAATCACTCACGTGTCCATTACCCCAATATGAATTTTAAACTGAATTTGAATTTTCAGGAGCGAACTGTGAAATTTAAATCCAAGGTAAATACTGGGAATGTTTTTGTCTAAGATTTTCAGTTAAAAAGCAGGACTGACAAAATAAAACCAACAAAGTTAACCAACAGTCTTACAGAATCACTGTTTACTTATATCGACAGTACAAACTGAAACAATGAACTTTATCTGCGATAATGTACAATAATAAATAAAAGGGGGCTTTTGAAGGTCCATTGTAATGCTGCAGTAAATATCACTAAGTGCAAATATTGTTCAAATCAGTTTCGGAAAAAAAAATTTACGAGACCCTTCATGACCACTTAACAACTCAAAGGATTTTTCAGCCAAAGCATTATTATTTCAGCATTATTACCATTGTAACATAGAAAATAACCATTCAATAGTAACACCTATGATGCATTAACAGATAACAGTAAATCAAAAAGCTGTGGATCCTGGAAATCTGAAACAAAAACAGAAATTGCTGACAAAAAGCAGGTGTGGAATTATCTGTGGGAAGAAAGCAGAGCTAATCTTTCAACTCAGGTGACACTTTATCTGATAGGAGAAAGGTTGAAGACAAGGTTGGGGTGGGACAGTGAGCAAATAGGTGCAGACAGAGCCCAGACAGAGGTACATAGGCAAGGGGTTGACAGTCTAAGGATTATTGTTTGTAGGCCAAGTCAGAACAGACGTTGAATAAGTGATAATGAGAGCTGACAGTAGGACAGAATAAATAAGCTGTGTTATAAACCACGTGTGTCATAGCAGGACCAGATTAGATTAGATTAGATTAGATTACTTACAGTGTGGAAACAGGCCCTTCAGCCCAACAAGTCCACACCGACCCGCCGAAGCGCCACCCACCCATACCCCTACATATACCCCTTACCTAACACTACTGGCAATTTAGCATGGCCAATTCACCTGACCCGCACATCTTTGGACTGTGGGAGGAAACTGGAGCACCAGGAGGAAACCCACGCAGACACGGGGAGAACGTGCAAACTCCACACAGTCAGTCACCTGAGGCGGGAATTGAACCCGGGTCTCTGGCGCTGTGAGGCAGCAGTGCTAACCACTGTGAGTAAAAAACATGGAAGAATGGAATCAGGCTTTAAAGTTATTGAACTCAATGATGTGAGCCTGTTTTACAAGCTTGCACTGAGGCTCGTCGGATCACTGCAACAGGCCTCTGACAAAAAGTTGGTGTGGAAACATGGTGTTGAAAGAGGCAGGCAACTGGAAACTCTAAGTCATTTAAAAACAGCACACAGGTGTTCCGTAAAGCAGTCACTCAGTCTGTGCTTTGTCTCCCCAATGTAACGGACACCACATTGTGAGCAGTGTACACAGCAGACTAGATTTAATGATGCTCAGGCAAATGACTGCTTCACCTGGAGTGTGTCGGAGGCCTTCAACAGCGAGGTGTGTCGGGGAGTGTGTGGGTTGGATCAGAGGGGGTGGTGGTGTGTGCAGGGGAGGTGTTTGGGCATGTGCAAGAGAGAGAAGAGAAGAGTGCGTGAGAGTGAGAGAGAGAAGAGAGAGCGGGGGGGGGGGGGAAGAAAAAAAATCAAGAATAAAAAGAGAGGAAAAAGAGACAAAAAAAGACAGAAAATTCAACACATGCACGACCCTCTGGTAAAAAAGTTGCCCCTTAGGTCTCATATCTTTCCCCTCTCAGCCTACACCTATCCCCTCTAGATCTGGACACCCTCACCCCAGGGAAAATACTTTGTCTATTCATCCTATCCATGCCCTTCACAATTTTATAAACCTCCATAAGGTCACCCCTCAGCCTCTGATGCTGCAAGGAAAACAGCCCCAGCGTATTCAAGCTCTCCCTGCAGCTCAAATCCTCCACCAGTGGCTATCAACTGCAGATCCTAACGTCAGCGGTGGGCAAGTTGTTGGAGGAAATCCGGAGGAATAGGATTTACACGTATTTGGAAAGGCAAGGACTGATCAGGGATAACCAGCATGGCTTGGCGCATAGGAAATCATGTCCCATGAACTTGATTGAGTTTTTTTAAAGAAGTAACAAAGAAGATTGATGAGGGCAGAGCGGTGGACGTGAAATAGATTTCAATAAGGCATTTGCCAAGGCTCCCCATGGTTAAAACTCATGGAATACAGGGAGAACTAGCCATTTGGATACAGAATTGGCTCAAAGGTAGAAGACAAGAGGGTGGTGGTGGAGAACTGAAAAATGTGTTGCTGGAAAAGCGTAGCAGGTCAGGCAGGTTGACAATGCTCTCCACCGCATCTCCTCCACTTCCCGCTCCTCCGCCCTTGAACTCTGCCACTCCAATCGCCACCAGGACAGAACCGCACTGGTCCTCACTTACCACCCCACCAACCTCCAGATACATCGTATCATCCTCTGTCATTTCCACCACCTCCAAACAAACCCCACCACCAGGGATATATTTCCCTCCCCTCCCCTAGCAGCGTTCCAGAAAGACCACTCTCTCCGCGACTCCCTCATGAGGTCCACAACCCCCACCAACCCAACCTCCACTCCCGGCACCTTCCCCTGCAACTGCAAGAAATACAAAACTTACGCCCACACCCCCCACCCCCCTCACTTCCCTCCAAGGCCCCAAGGGATCCTTCCATATCCATCACAAATTCACCTGCACCTCCACACACATCATTTACTGCGTACGCTGCACCCGATGTGGCCTCCGATACATTGGGGAGACAGGCCACCTACTTGCGGAACATTTCAGAGAACACCTCTGGGACACCCACACAAACCAACCCAACCGCCCCGTGGCTGAAAACGTTAACTCCCCCTCCCACTCCGACAAGGACAAGCAGGTCCTTGGCCTTCTCCATCGCCAGATCATGGCAACACGACACCTGGAGGAAGAGCGCCTCATCTTCCGCCTAAGAACCCTCCCAACCACAAGGGATGAATGCGGATTTCTCCAGCTTTCTCATTTCCCCTTCCCCCACCATATCTCAGTCCCAATCCTCGGACTCAGCACCGCCTTCTTGACCTGCAATCTTCTTCCCGACCTCTCCGCCCCCACCCCCTCTCTGTCCTATCACCCTCACCTTAACCTCCTTCCACCTATCGCATTCCCAATGCCCCTCCCCCAAGTCCCTCCTCCCTACCTTTTATCTTAGCCTGCTTGGCACACCCTCCTCATTCTTGAAGAAGGGCTTATGCCCAAAATGACGATTCTCCTTCTCCTTTGATGCTGCCTGACCTGCTGCGCTTTTCCAGCAACACATTTTTCAGCTCTGATCTCCAGCATCTGCAGTCCTCACTTTCGCCTAGGTGGTAGTGG